>NC_090941.1:1157576119-1157931952 GCF_040938575.1 Ambystoma mexicanum | reverse complement strand
CTCTGGTCAAATTTGCTGTACAGAGCTACAGTGGGCCAGAGAGCCAGTCTTCCTACTTCGTGTCAGTCCGACAGTTGCTTCAGGAACCATGAGCCTGCAGGAACCACCAGGAACTTTCCCCTCTCTGTTTTAAGGTACTGTGCAAATCCGGTTTTCCGTTTCGGTCAGCCGCGGTGAAAGTGTTTGAAATCATTCTCCAATCTGAGGGCTTGTCCTTCTCTTCTCTTTGAACTAACTTTTCTACCAACCAACCTTGTCCGGAATCTGTGCCACAAACTTTACCGCAAACTACCCTGAAATGTGTGATCTTGAGCAAAAGATTTTTGACCCATTGACTTTGGCCCTAAGCCTTTTCTAGCTAATCTCCTCACTGTAGTCTCTCTTGTTCAGTTGCCCTGAGTACTTACCTGTTGGTTTTGCCTAATTTCTAATAACTTTGTCTTTCCCTCCCTTTTAAATTGCTGGGGTGCCATTTTGCTCCCAGCAAGCTGAGCTTAACTTGTCTGGAATTTAAGGGAAGTGGTGTGGTGTATTTATGATTGTGATTTTTAACTTGCTTTGAATAGTGAAATGTTATACTCACTTCCGTGCGTGCCTGAGCGTAAGTGCCAAGGAAGTGCCTGTTCGCCTGTAACACCCTGCTGCTGTTCCCTACGTTGTGCAGCTCATTCTTTTTTTTTGGACCAATACTCAATGCCTGCCCCCTCACGAGCCTCGGCTACAATAGGCACTGGCCACGCACCTTAGCACGCGCACCCGAGCGGAAGTGCCAAGGAAGTGTCTGTTTGCCTGGAACACCCTGCTGCTGTACCTCACGTGCAGCTCGTTCTTTTTTTTGGACCAATACTCAAGGTGAAGACCTTCTATGCTGCCTTGGACATTGCTATTTATCCTCAAACGTTATATACTCTGTAAATATAGTGTCTACATAAGCCTTATAACACTATTTTACTTATTTACTTTAGGCCCCGCCCCCTCACAAGCCTTGGCTACAATAGGCACTGGCCACGCGCCCGAGCGGAAGTGCCAAGGAAGTGCCTGTTCACCTGTTAGCCTGGGAGCAGGGGGCGTGGGCAGCTGGAACCCTTTACGGATTGACAGGATCTTTTAATGGAGAGGTGAACTAACCAGCCCTTTGTAGTGTCCATGGCAAAGAGGTACATTTATGAGCTGCTGTACCTACTTTGTGAGTGGTCAAGGGCATTTTGAAATATCAGCGCGTACTACTGTAAAAAATTGTTGGGAAATTCTGTTCGCATATTACGTAGTTCAGTGCCTCAGGGTGCTCCGTGCGTGCTTAGGGCAACTGCACACTGAAGTGACAGAATCTGTTTGGAATTACTTGTTTGTGAAGTACGCAGTGTGGTCTTGGCGGTTGCTCCGAGCCCCAAAGGATAGTGGCTCATTGGTGGAACACACTTTGTTCGGAAATACTGTTTGCGCACCCTGCAGTGTAGTTTGTCCAGGTGTACCGGGTCTGCCGAGGATAGTGCCACACAGGCGGGACTTACCCTATTCCTATATTAGGTAGACATGGAAATAATTGCATAAATTAAGGAAAAAGAGAAAGGTGTACGGGGAAGAAGCAGGCAGACTATATGAAGGTGTAAATAGACAATGACTGCTATGCTGATTTGAGAGGCTAAAGGAAATCAAAAGAAAAGTGCGTATAAGGGTGAAGGGGACGTGTATGGTGGGAAGCTTAAGAAGTTGCACGATACCAACGCTGTGTGAGACACAACAAAAAAAAAAACAGAAGAGAAACACACTAATTGCAAGTGGGTCTTTCGTGTTCACACACACAAATATCCCTCAAGTGGCAAACCATCACACCCTGAAAATGAATGTTAAAGATACTAAGAGCCTGTTGGGGGCGGGCTGACTGATAAATGGGAAATGAGTGGAATTGAATTCCCACCGCTTCCAAACATATCAGGAGATCGGATAAAGGACCAAACTGAACCTTTCAAGAAGTTATACTTCCTCAAAGAACCCTCGCAGAAAAGCTTTTTAAGTATGCATGGAATACCAGTAAGGCCTTCAACCCTAAACATGGATGATACTATGCCCTCCACATCTCAACTGGACACGTCCCTATTGGTCTCTGTAGTGACCGCAGAGTTAGATAGAAGGGTTAGGCTCTCAACAGGTCCCTCAACCCCTGTAAGGGCTAGGGGAGGGGTCCTTGAAAATGTACACCTCCATAAAGCAATCATTGGAAGAATGGAGGCGCATGTGACATCTCTAAAATGTCACCCCTATGAAAATAGCATGGGGAAAGCGAGGGGCATGTTTGGGAATGGGGAACCGGGTGATATAAAGTCAGGTTTACACAAATGTTCAAGTCCAACTACCCCTGATCCCCCTCAGAGTCGTGAGCATGAGACACCCATGTTCAACCACCCAAGTGAGGATTTTAATGCTGATGAGATTATGCCCACGCTCAAGTCCTTTCCGGTCCTAACCAGGATCCTAAATCTCCTGGATGAGGGGCATGAAAGGACTCACGGGGAGATATAGGAACTAAGACTTATGATGGTAGAATGTATAGAAACACTAAGCAGATTGGAAGTGTTCGTACATGCCCTAAACATACATAAAAAAGATACCCCAAGGCTATTCAAAAGCAGGCACAGAAGCAGACACATGTTGGAAACATACATCAGGACGAAGAGGCTCCTTTTGAGTATGTCATCTTGCGCAGAGAAAAGAAAATGCGAGCGAGGGCCATCAAAAGAAGAGCAAAGAGCGAGAGGGGGGGAATACAGCGTTAACAAAAAAACTGAAAAATCAACCTTCTCCTAAACTAAAAAATACAAATACAAACATCAAAGACATCTGTAGCTTATCAGGAGAGGGAGGACCACAGACTTCACCCAGCTAAATGAAGAAAGTTAGCTAGCCTTGGAGGTGAAGCAAGTGTCGGGCAGACAGGAACAGGGGAAGGAGGGGGATACTGACCATACAGCAGAAAGTGTATCGGCAGTATATAGTAAGGAATATGGAGAAGCTCAGAACACCCTATCAGAAGCTATGAATCATAAGGGGAAAGCTGGTACAGTCAAACAAAAAAATGGAAATAAAAAAAGATTTAAAAAAGCAGAATGACAACAAATTAGAAGGAACTGAGGAGGTAAGAAGTATCCAACAGTTCTTTAACGCCAAATCTAAGGAAAGGATAACAGTAGATAGAGACTCCAAAATGCGAAAGAAAATAGAAGAAAATAAGATATCCCTAAATGCGGTAGATATCCCTAATGCCCCTATCAGTTCTACACAGCAAGAGGGGATGGAACTAGTAAGAGGGAAAGGTACAGTGGAATGTAACAGCAGTGAGTAGCCTGTGATTCCCTCATGACAGGAAAATTCTTTGGTAGGTGATGTGGCAAACTTACAAAGGTTACATGTACCACATTTGTGAAAGCCACTAGGTTTGATAATTTTAGATAACCAAGTTTCCTGTCTGTTAGAACCAGATTCCAAAAACGTCTCTGCAAAAAAGAAATGAATAAATACTGGAAACAAGAAGTTCCACTAAAAAATTATCTTAAACAAAGCATCATCGATGGAACATCAGATGGCAGATCGATGTGATATTAAATTTGGAACTAATGAAATGTGATAAATGATAGACTCTGTCACATCCCAAATAAGTATATATTTATCAAAACACGTGTTGGCGTGGCTTTTTTTTATGGAACATTAAAACTTACCAGTGTAAAGCTAACAATTTGTCAAATTTGAACCATTTTTTTAAAGGTTGAAATCTAGTGAATTTTATATATGTTTAATATATCCTCTAATCATTCCAAATTGAACATCAGTTGGAAGCGCATTTAGTGAGGTGTTTCTTCAATGTTTTACTAAACTCCTTGAAGGGTTTCTGAGAAATTACTCTTCAGCCCTCACTACTGACTCACACCACTAACACCACAAAATACATATCCACCATTGATCTAAGAGAGATTTTAGATTAAATTTGTCAGGTGCGCACTTCCAAGCATAGGTTTAATTTCTCAGGTTTGATCTTTTACTTCTTTTTACCTCTTTGGAGTGCTGCACAATACTATTGCACACTTGAATATCAAAATGCTATGGCACAATACATGCAGAATAGGGAAGCGGATAGTGCTGCCCTCTTTGCCCCTCGTGGCACAGATCATAATCCTTTTAGGAATAGACTACTTAAAACTGAAACACTGGCCCAAAAATGTATGAAAATGGAACGTCTCTGCAAAAAAGAAATTAATAAATACTGGGAACAAGTTTCACTAAAGAATTATCTTAAACAAAGCATGATCACGAGAGGGATCAGGATACTTATTTTCCCGGATCTTACCCATCAGGATGACCAGGATTTAGCATCAGACTAGGAAGCCAATTTGACAAATTGTTCTGAAATAACAATGAAAGTTCTGGTTAAACATGCTGAACGAGAACACACCAGTGTCACTGCAGAAATAGAACAGATCAAAAAGGAAATTTCAGAAATGCCCAACCCAACCGCTACAAAAGAAGAAAAACTTAGAAAAAATGAATACTATCTTAGTTGAATACCAAGATGATATCAAAGTTTGCAGGTTTAGGAAGTTTTACAGAGACAAAAAAGATTATATTAATGATAGAGTGTACACTTTCCAGGCAAAATATGATGGAGACCAATTAGTAGCTAATACTCCCACAACCTCACCTGTAACATCGGATATGGACTCTGAATCAGAACCAGGGACTAATAGCTCGGATGACCCAGATCAGGCTTCAACCTCGGAAGAGGCCTGACATAATCGAAGAGGTTTCCTTGCGGAAATCAAGAGGTACAGAAAGGGCAACATCTCTAGTTACATGCCAAACTTTAAGCAAGCACGCTTTCAAAAAAATCTCCCTTTAGGCCAAAATGTTCCAACAACTCCCATTACCTCAGAGGAAGAAGAGGAAGAGGATCAAAGAGAAAAGGGAACAGGAAATACAAACAAAAGATTCACGAGATCCAGTCTAAAACAATCCAAGACAAAGCCAATTCTAAAAACTTAGTAATTCACTTATCAGATATACAACTTTCTCAAACACAAATCAATGTGCTCAACTATGGCCTCTCCTTTGCCCCAAGCATCACCTCAGACATGACTGAGGTGCAAATAGACTTGTATAAATTCATCAGAAAACTGAACTCAAGAAGTATTTTAATAATAAGCCAGACTTTTTCATACCACATACCTCACAACCGCCAGCCAGTAGCAGGAGCATTCAAGAAATTGAAAACATGCACCTTTTGGCAAACCTCACAGGAGATCATCAACAATCTCTAGTTGAGACCCAAAGAGACCTAGGGGTACACCAACGCAATATGGACATTCAGGAATTAAAAAAACAGATCCAAATTTATTCCACCTACCGTTGGGGATAATGCAATAGAAATCTTCTACAGTGCAATGGCAGAGAAATACATCAATACATGGATGGTCATTATAGAAGTTTTACTAGTAAAAGTTACAACCTGTCCAAATTGGAACATCAAGCTCTTAAGAATCTAGCTACTGATAGCACTTTAGTGATTAAGAAAGCTGACAAAGGGGGAAACATTGTGATTCTGAACACAAAACAGATTACATTACAATGGCACAAGAACACCTTACGACACCGGATTGTTGCCAAACTCTCACCCATAACCCTATGGTTGAGTTGGTAGAAGCTCTTCGAACTCTGATTCCGCAGTGTTACCAGCTAGGCCTAATTACTGATGATGAAAAATATGTTTTGATTAATTCTAGACCACGAATGCCAACTGTTTATTTCTTACCCAAGATACATAAACCCTACACTAACTTCCCATCGGTTCGTCCAATCAGGAGTGGCCAAGGAGGAGCCACAGAGAACTTAGCTGCATATATTGACACTTGCATTAAGGACTTAGTACCCACCATAGCAGCTTATCTCAAAGATACGCTACACACCCTACAAATCCTTAATAATATAAAATGGGAACCACATTACTTTCTGGTTACTCTGGACGTAACTGCACTGTATACTTCCATCGAACACACACTGGCATTAAAGACCATTGATCATTCTTTCATTCTTTTAGATCACACTCAGCATCTCATCCATTACATTTTCGCATGCTAAAGAGCTTTGTAGAATTCACCTTAAAACACAATCATTTTATTTTTGATGGAAAATATTACACCCAAACCAAGGGATTTGCAATGGGTGCTAAATTTGCCCCAGCCCTAGACAATCTGTTTATGGCATATTTTGAAGATCTCCATATATTCAATAATAACCCCTTCAGCAAATATATTCCTATATGGAGACAATATATTGATGATGTTTTTGCCATATGGTCAGGTACACCCCTACAATTTAATCACTTTATGAACTTTCTGAATCAAAACCGTTTTGGTATACAGTTCACTGGCAATATCAATGATACAGAAATCATGTTCTTAGATGTCAACATTTATATATTGATAATACTTTGCAGACTTGTACATTCCGCAAAGGGACTGTGGTGAACTCTATTCTGCATGCTAACAGCAGTCATAGAAAAAGTGTGATTAACATCATACCTCTGGGTGAATTTTTGAGAGCACGAAGGAACTGTAGTGAGGACACAAATTTTGAAATAGGATGTAAGTCAATAGGAACCAGATTTAAAGAAAGAGACTACCAAACTCCTATTATTAATAAAGCCTTACAAGATGTTAAAACAATGGAACGTTCCTCAATCTTATCACAGAATCCTAGTTCCCAAGCTAAGAGCCTTACTACTTTTCCTCAATATGTGAACTTTATCAGTAAATTCTCCAGTGACTCTAAATTCATCTATCACATTTTTAATAAACATTGGAATCTGTTACTACTAGGTCCAGACTTGGCATCGTATATTTCAGCTAAACCGAGCATTATATTTTCTAAAGCACCAACCCTTAAAAACCTTTTGAGCTTCTCCTTTTATAGAATCTGGTTCTAAGAGACAGGAACATTGGTTATCTAAAAATACCAAACCTAGTGGCTTTCACAAATGTGGTACATGTAACCTTTGTAAGTTTGCCACATCACCTACCAAAGTATTTTCCTGTCAAGGATATCTTACAGTTAACATCACTGACTTTATCAACTGTCGGTCAAAGTATATCATATATGCAATTATATGTGTGTGTAAGAAAGTATTTGTTGGCAGTACTATCTGGGAATTGAGAATAAGGATCAGAGAACATCTTGCCAATTTGAACAGTCAAGATGCTAAATTACCTCTGGCACAGCACTGGCAAATGGAACATCAGATAGCATGATGATGTGATATTAAATTTGTGGCCCTTAAACATATCAAGCTACATATAAGAGGTGGAGACAGACAATTGAAATTCTGCCAAGAAGAAGCACGTATGATCCGAAAAGTACGTGTGTACAGCTTGGATTGAACCAGGAACATGAATTAAATGTGTTTTTATAATTAGGTCGATCTCAGACTAACAAAATGTGATAAATGATAGACTCTGTCACATCCCAAATAAGTATATATTTATCAAAACACGTGTTGGTGTGGCAATTTTTATGGAACATTAAAACTTACCAGTGTAAAGCTAACAATTTGTCGAATTTGAACCCTTTTTTCAGGTTGAAATCTAGTGAATTGTATATAGGTTTAATATATCCTCTAATCATTCCAAATTGAACATCAGTTGGAAGCGCATTTAGTGAAGTGCTTCTTCAATGTTTTACTAAACTCCTTGAAGGGTTTCTGAGAAATTACTTTTCAGCCCTCACTACTGACGCACACCACTAACACCACAAAATGCATTGATCTATGAGGGATTTTAGATAACATTTGTCAGGTGCGCACTTCCAAGCATAGGTTTCATTTCTCAGGTTTGATCTTTTACGTCATAAATATTCCGCTACAGAGGTGGAGTTGCATGAAATCAATTTGATAAAAAACAAATGGAAGAGAAAAGTAAGGTGTCTGTGCGCAAAGCTCTATCAGGGAGATGCAGAGGATATATTAATATCTTTGCGTGACGTAAAAGATTCTGGGCACTGGTTAACAAGGGAGGGTTAGAGCAAACTTAAGTCCAAACAGTGTGCATCAACTCTGAGAAATGGGAAGGTCATTTCAGTATATTACATAGCCCCTCTATTGTGGCATGGAGCCCCCCGCCCAATATTGAAAAGGTCTCATGGAATATGTCTTTCGATGTAAAGGACATTGAAGGTATTATTGTTAAAAGCTCCCCATCCAGAGCTCCTGGGCCGAATCTGCTCCGTAAAAGGGTTATGTAGGGGAATGTAAACCTTTCGGCCAAAATGTTATTTCTTTTATTTAAAGATATCCTCAACACGAAAACGATCCCAACAAGTTGGAGAATGTCATATATAGTACCAATTTATAAGAAAGGGGGCAGGGCTTTACTGACCAGTTATAGACCAATAGCCCTTTTGGACCTTGACTCCAAAATATTTGCAAGTCTTGTTCTAGAGCACATTCGGAAGTGGATAGATAAATTTAACATTTTGTCGCCAAACCAGTTTGGGTTCAGAAAGAATTTGGGCACAGACGCAGGAGGCTTATTAATCAACATTTTGTAAAATGTTGGCGTGAACTATAGGAAATCCTCCAATCTATGTAGCGTCGATTGACTTAACGTCTGCTTTTGATCTAGTGGATAGATCAATTTTGTGGACTAAATTAGTCCATTTAGGAATTCCATCACCTCTGCTGTCGATTCTATACAATACACATGAAGACTCAAGACTAAAAGTGTGACTTAGTGTGGAGGGGACTTTATCACAAGAAATTAGGGCTAAAAATGGTCTACGGCAAGGCTGTATATATGCACCAACCATATTTAACTTATATTTCTCAGATATGGGAAGGAGTTTAAAAAACCTTGCAGTAAATTCCCCTAAAGTTGAGGTCACAAAGGTACTATGGACTGCTTATGCAAATCAAGTGACCCTATATGATCATACCCCTATAGGTCTCCAACGTCTTTTAACTGCTTTTAAAGAATATATTCTCACAAATGCTGTAAAAATCAATTACACTAAAACTGTGATTGCATGTTTGTGACACAAGACAAATAAAAAAACTAGCTCCTGGTTCCTAAATCATGAGAAATTGCCAACAAGTATGGCCATAAGATACTTAGGATACACTGTGTTTGGGAATAAGAAAAAAGCTAATTTTCGGGCCTTACTGGATGCGAAGGTCGGAACAATGATAATACAATTCCATAAAATAGATTAAAAATATGGTGAATTCTCACTATCACCATGTATACATTTGTACAAAAATAGAATTGTGGCTCAAGTATGTTATGGCTGAGAACTAGCGCCACTATAGTGCAGGGGTGAGGTTGTAATATATGAATCTAAAGTGTTAAAATCGTTGGTGAGATGTCTGCCCAAATGTGTGCCTCTGGCGGCTATTCGATATGAGCTCGGTCTGCATTCGTTGAGAAGTGCTCTAAAATGGTGCAGAATGGCCCTATATAGGAAACTGTTAGCCAGCAATGAAACTACACTGTTTGACATCATGGGAAAGGGCATCAGGAGCGGTGCTCCAACATCAAAGTATCTTCGGGACATGATGGAGGAAGCAAATGCTGTTTTGGATAGATTGAAGGTTCCTAGAGACATGCTTATAACGAACCCTATGAAAGTGAATAAATGATTACCTCACGCTGACTGGAATCTCACTGTCTATGAGGTTAAGAAGACCCATCTATATAATCACATTCTATTCGACTGCAAAAAGATGGCAGAGCCGGCACCATATTTAATTAAATTCCCGGATAGGGAATGGAGGCAGGAATTCATGAGATTTCTATTTAGCGTGCTGGGCACGGGGAAATATTAGACATCAGAAATTGACAGATCACAGGGTATTCTTTCTGCATATTCTGTAAGCAAAAGGAGAATTGTGAGACATTGGTGCATATGTTGACCAAATGTGATGGACTAAGGAAAGAACGTATTAGCCACTTTAGTCAAAACGTACCGAATACTGAGTGTGTTGACTTGGATCTTTTGTGGTTGGACATGTTGCATGGCAAACGAGTTAAATTACAGATTGCAGTAGTAAGATTCCTGAAGATGTATTGCTGTCTCTGAAACTGTGCTAAAGGAACCATTTACTGTATTATACAATGTATTAGCATTATGTGTTACTTTTAGAAACGGTGAGTTTTTTAGTGGTCTTATTAAGAATCAAAACTGAATGTGGGAAATGTAATTGTTTTAACATTTATCACTATAATTTTGTGAACTTTTGTATTGTGAAGTCTAAGATATATTTATTCATTTTTATATGTTTTTACTATGTCTTAAAACTAAAGAAACCTTTTGTAAAAGTTACTATGTAACTATAAACAAATAAATGAAAAAAGAAATGTTATACAACTGTTGAGTAAATAAATATATTTTATTTTATTTAGAAACATGGAGTCAATGCTTGCCTGAATCATAGTAATTGCTGTCCTTTGTGTACCTATTTGTACTGCTCACTTACTCTTGAGATAAGTCTGGCTGCTCCGCTACTGCTACCTCTATAACTGTGTAGTACAGGCTTGTACCAAAGTTGAAATTGTACTGTCACTTGTAGTCTTAAATGTGGTAGTGTTCCCAAAGGGTACTGCATATAATTCTGCCTAACACTGGTGTACAGCGATGAGGATAAAAGTATAGTAATTACACTTAGAGTGCTGCTATTACCTTGGATCAACTAACCACAAGGCTAACATCACTAAAAAGCAACATTAATCATGTCTGATATGGAAAGCCACAGTCAGGAGACCCGCCTGAGTTGCACTGCAGATTATTTAAGAAACATGTGTAAAGAAAGGAAACTCTCTGCCAAAGGCAAAAAGATTGAATTAGTTGAAAAGTTGTTAAAGAACCAAAGTCTAGGGAGTGGGTCTGAAATACCTGACTCTCTAGCAAATGTGGAAAGTATTGAAGATGACACTATGTTTATTAATGATGAGTTGGAAGAAGTAGATGTGTCTCTTAAAGTAGGCCTCCCTGGCCCCTTGCCTGCTCAGCAACCTCAACCCTTATCTACTGGGACCCCCACAGGTCCTACACTCAGTCCTGAATTCATTGCTCTAGAGAAAATGAGGCTTGAACTGGAATTCAAACGTTTAAATGCTCAAACTGAACAAAAGCACCAAGAACTTCAGCTCAGAGAAATAGAATTGAATCATGAACTTGAAAAGAAAAGATTGTCTCTTGAAAATGCTTCTCTCCTAGAGTCTTCTAGGTCTTCCAGTCCCAAGAGACCCCGTATGCCTAAAGAAATTGTGGGTATGTATGAGGTTAAACTTGATATTTTAGATTGGTTGGCAATGTTTGAATATAGCCATGGATTTCAAGGTCTCACAGGAATCAATTGCTTTCCTGGCTCTTCTCTAGGCTACCCACTGTTGCATCTGAAGTTTTCATGGAGTTGGGGGAGGTGGATAGGATGGATTATGATTGTGTGAAGCTAGCTTTAATTTCTAGAGTTGGGAGAACCCCTTTGCAGTACCTTAAGAGGTTTAGGACCCTCAAAAAGCATGACGGTACCACTTGGGATACCTGGGTATGTGAGTGTTTGAAAAACGTAGATGGTTGGGTTAAGGGTTACAGAGTAAACACTTATGAAGGAATGAAAACTCTTGTTATGTTGGAGTCTATTTTTGATGTCTGCTCTCCTGAGCTCAGACAGCAATTGGCTGATTCTAAGGAGATAGATCCAAAGAAACTAGCTAAGGCTGATGACTTGTGGGTTGCCAACAGGGCTACTCACAAGTATTCTGGGGCTACTCAGAAGAAGGATGCGGGGAAACAGCCAAAGAAAGACAACAAAGGGAATTCTAATACCTCCAACCCAAAAAAGGGCCACAAACAGCAACATAAGGGTAAACCACAAGGGAAACCAAATCAGGCTAGTGCACCATCTGGACCCAAACCAGACAGAGGTCAGAACAAACCCCCATTCATCAAACATTTGGGAAATGTTATGTTTGGGGGTCAACTGACCATGTGAAAGGGGATCCCAGATGTGAGGGTAATCCTCCAGGGGTTCTCCGAGAATTACAGTTCCTCCCACACTCTCCATAGCTGCTTGAGGACCACCTTTGCTTCCTGTGTGAGCCCAGCTAGTGACTCCAAGACACTCTTCCACGACCCCTGCTGCAGTGCAACTCTGAGTATGCAGAAGCACTCGTTGTTAGCAGCCGCGACTTCCAGTTCTTCCAGCGGTCAAGCATTCGGGGTGGCTGCTTCGACCACCAGTTGTATATGGCCCCTGGCCTCATCCGTGCATCCATCCTCTTCTCCATCCCGGTGACTCTCTCGATGGCGAGAGAGGTAGTCATCTGCATTGTTGGCACCCAGCCGATACACGAACGAGACTCTATATTCCAACAGAGCAAGGGCCTGCTGCTGAGAGGTGATCAAATCGTGGTCCCGCAGGCAAAAGTACAGGAGGTGATAGACCTGGCACACCAAGCCCATCAAGGGGCTGCAAAGACCAAAGATGCCTCAAGGTCTGCTTACCCAAGTTAGAAAAATGGGTGGACATCTATGTCGTATCATGTGTGTGGTGTCAGGCAGCATCACCTGCCCAGAGGGAGCCTACCATCAAAGCCATGCCACGCTGCATGCGGCCCAGGGAGGTGGTCCATGCTGATTTTGGGTCCACATCGCAGGGGACGCACTTCCTGGTAGTGGTGGACAAGTACTCCAGGTACCTGGAGGTGGAGTTCATCCAGTCAGTGCCCTTCGAGCATGTGGTGGTGGCAGTGGAAAGGGTATTTGTGGCCCATGTTCTCCCCACAGAACTCTGCTTGGACAATGGGGCTCCATTTCAAGGAGAACGGTTTGCGGCCCTGATGAAAGACTATGGGATACACCATATGAAGGTCACACCCATGTGGCCAAGGGCCAATGGGGAGGCTGAAAGGATGATGCACATGCTAAATGAGGGCTTTCGGATTGCACAAGGTTAAGGACAGAGTTTGGAGAGGGCCCTCCACCAATTCCTGCGGTTGTATCGAACCACACCGCACACTTCAATGGGAGTGGCCCCGGCTGAAGCCCTCTTCAAGCGGTGTCCAAGAGGCCTGCTGTCGGAAGTGGGGGAGAATGAGCCGGCAGTCATCGACACTCAACTAGTGGAGCCGGAGCGGCAACTACGAACTGAGCAAGAGAATGATAGGAGAGGTCTACGCCAACAACAACTTGTGCCCGGGTCGAGGTGCTGATAAGAAACAGGCACCCCCACGGGAAACTGTCACTAACTTATGAGCCTGAGCCACTGGACGTGATAGCAATCAAGGGGTCCATGGTGACTGCATCAGACGGCCGAGCCTCGGTCACCCGGAATGTTAGCTTCTTCAGGAAGCCGGGGAATCCAGGACTGAGGTGGCGCTGGACCAGGACTGTGTGGACATATCCGACGAGTGTGGTGTTGCAGAGCCCCTCACTCGATCCCCTGTGAGGATCCCAGCTGACAGCGTGACCCCCAACCCTGAGGCGAGCAGGAGGTACCCCCTGATGACAGGGCAAGGGAAACCTGCTAGTTTCAGTGACTTTGTGTTGGGCTCATGATGGAGCCTGACAAGGAGATACCTGCTAAGTGGGGATAGGGGGGTGGCTGTGAATGAAGGGGCGCATTGGGAAGTTTAGCTGTTTGGGTTAAGGGTGTTAGAGTGTGGTAGATGTTTATGGTAGTTATGCAGTGTGTTATGCTATTGTTTATTGTCCTCATGAAAAAGGCGGAGTGTGGTGCTGCCCCTTTAAGGGAATAGCCCGGATGACCTATTAATAAAAGGGGCATTCCCGGCCACGGCATTCGCGACCGGGGAGCCCGAGCCTGTCACATTGCCTCTGTGTGAGTTCCTGGAGTGGAGGGAGGCCCGGGGCTCAAGGAGCATTACAGTGGGGGCCAGGGATTCCCCCACACAGATACAACACCGCTCATGAAACTCGCAAAGGACTCTCCTTTTGATCTACGCTGCTCCAGTAGCAATTGCCCATTACCTTCATGTTGTCAGAACACTGGACATTCCTTCTATGCAAAGGATTGGTTGGGAGTGTCAGTAACTGCCCCAGACACCGCCACTCCTCCTCTTAGTATGCCAGCAGCACACAGTACCGACTCTTGCATCATGTGGGTATGGGACTGAGCTCACCTGTGGGTCCTCAGTGGGGTTCCTGGCACAGTAGGGACTTTGTTAATTGATAGTAGCCTGGAGAATCTGCTTGGATCCCCTTTCCACCTCTGTGCTTCCCCCAAAGCCTTCTAGGCCAGTCTCCAAGCACCATTGGGCACACCTCTGCTGATGGGGCGTGCCCCCCTTCTTTTTTCTCTGTGGCTGGTACAGAATAGGATGCAGCGGGTGTGTTGGGTGGAATTGCTCTGTGGCTATTGGTGGCTCTGTTCTGAGAGCATGGTGTACCTTGGGTCAGCTCAAAGACAATGTGAGCAGGCAGAAGGAACTGAAAACAAGACTGCATGGCCCTAGGACACAGGGGCTACGCTACATGCTCTCTACATGGACGTCACAAGACTTGAGGGATCTGTAGGCTGAATCTCAGAGTCAGAGACTCTTGATCCCTTGGGGGAGGGGCTTACATGTGTGTTTAGGAGTTGGGATCAGGGAACACTGAGATCTCTTATTCAGGTCTGGAGATTTCAGATGTGCTTTGTCTTTCAAGATGTCAAGGCATTATCATCAAAGTTAGTTTATTTGGATAGATCCATCACACATACAAGCACAATAGCACTATGACAATAATGAAATACATGTCTCTCAATAAATAACATGGGCATGCATCGATAAAAGAGCCGCATATTTCCAGATCAATGATTTGGCAAACCGAGAGGCAGATCCAGGAGAAAGTGTCCACACATGGTTTCCTTGCAGTCCAAGTCTTCCTGAGGGTAGACACACATGCCCACGTGACACAGAGTGAATCTCTTTCCAGAAGAAAGACCAGGGCCTCATTGTACACATTTCTCTCGCCTCGGTAGAGGGCTGATCCTCTGCTTTCTCAAGTCAAGACAAAATGCAAAGGATTTCCATCTGCTGATTTACAACAAGGGTCTTCTGAGTCCTGCACACAGCCTTGCCAACTGCCTGTGTTGGCTTTCAGCAAAATGAGATCAAATCGGGCTCTCCTTATAATCCAGCAATCTTCATCAAGTAGGGTTCTAAGGAGTTCACATTAGTCACCATGAAGTGGTTCCCAATAGAGATCAATCAAAGCTTGATTGGTTCCCCCTCTTAACCAGAGAACACACAGTATTTTCATAAGTGTTCCTTCCACCCTGACTCAACCAATCAGCCAGTGGAAAGAGGCTTAGAGCATTTAACTGGGCCTAATAACCATGAATGAACTTTAGCCAAGGAATGTTGCGCCAGGCGTCTCTCCAAACAAGGTCCGGAATGATATCTTGAGTTTCCCTTGCCACAGGAGTTGACCAAACGCTAAACCAATCTAATAGCGGAGCCTGGGACCATTCATCTCTCAGATAATTGGCTGCAACCTCAGCTTGCACAGCGACCGTGGGTGCCGAGCATGGCAGGTGAAGCAATTTCTTTAAAAAAACATTTTCCAGAGTCTGGAGTACAAGAATTTGTTCATACCCTCAAAGATAGTTGGTCGCCGCTCTTGTTTGGGCATTATAAACATCCATATTCAGATGAAGGGTTTGCCCCTGACACAAATGCATAAAACGAGTCACATCCCCCAATGACTGGCTCATTTTAATGTGTTGTTTATATATGTGGGCATCTCCCTTCCAAGTCGCAGAGAAACAAATTCCCAAATAATCAAACTCCTTCACCCTCAGCATTAGAGGCCCATTACTAAACATCTCATTAATCTGAACTTTCTCCTTTCTCCCCCCTGCGCGTGCCATGGCAGCTGACTTTGTTGTATTCATTTGCAGATCCAGGTTTGTCATGAAATCTGTGCACACATCAATCAGTCTTTGCAAAGCGTCTGGGGTGCAAGTGGAAAGGACCGTATCATCGGAAAAGCCAACAGGGAAGGGCTTGATGCCCAAGTGCTGATGGTCCACATTTGAGTCTACAAGTGCGTTATTGAGAACATGTATGTATAATGTAAAAATAACTGGGGCCAGGGAAAATATCCCTGTCGCACTCCATGAATGAATTGCAGGACCCTGAAAATCCCAGGAGGACAACCCGTGAACCCAAGCATCGTCCAGATCTTGTCTCTGTTTACCTTGTCAAAAGTGCTCCTTAAGTCAATGAATGTCAAATAGATTGGTCTAGTATTTCCAAACACAAAATGGGACCCCACCAAATATAAATTCAAGGCTTGGTCACAGGCCCCCCCTTTCTGTCTAAAGCCATATTAAATATCAGAGAGCACCGAGTTCGAAAGAATCCATTCTTCAATGAGTTCCAGTACCATAGGGCCAAAATCTTTATAGGCCCAAGGGGGATATTGGTCTCTAAGCTAGCGGGCTTTTACAGTCACCTTTCTTAAAAATAGGGTAGATAGCAGCATTTTTGCAAGAGGGCGGGAATTACTCTGTTTCTAGGAATGCATTAAAACAGGTTCGATCAATGCATTGTATGTACAGCAGTGGGGCCCATGACTTCACCGATACCTTATAGAGATCTGCAGCGACCTTATCTGGGCCCGGGACGAGATTGCATTCTTGCTGAACAATCGCATCCTCAACTTCCTTCCCTGAAAAATAAAATGGAACACCACAATCCCCAGAGATAGAAGGTGCAACAGCCCCTCTATAAGCAAGAGAAATGGCCCACCCAGTCCTAAGCATCCACATGCGTTTCAGCTAGGGTTTGCAGTCTCCTATATGGAGGTCCCGGTGAAAGAATTCCCCAAACCTTTGTGTG
Organism: Ambystoma mexicanum; assembly: GCF_040938575.1. Lineage (NCBI taxonomy): Eukaryota > Metazoa > Chordata > Amphibia > Caudata > Ambystomatidae > Ambystoma > Ambystoma mexicanum. Next base: position 1,157,915,069 of record NC_090941.1, on the reverse strand, counting down.
TCTTTGCCAGAGTAGGTCCTCCCAGGCTTATTTTCCATAGTGTCCTGCTTGTTCTCTACAGCCGCATTATTTTGAGCTCTGTTCCTGATCATTTCCCCCTCAGGCTATCCGGTTCCTTGAAGACTTCAAGCAGGTTTCTTTTTAATGTTTTACACTCATCATTAAACCAGCTCTTCACCCCACACTTTTTGTGTACACAATCGAACTGCAATTTGTTGGATAATGACCCCATCAATTCTACACACGCTTTAACCAAACGTTCTGGGAGTGTGGAGTCATCCAGGACTGAGAGAATCAAATGCAAATTAGAAGACACTAGTTCCTGATGCTTGACCCATGGAACTGTTCTCCTGCAGTGTGGATTGACCTGGCAAGAGTCTAAATGCAGGAAAGTGATGAAAGACAGCTGGGTGCCTTCCCACGTGAGGTATAGCCTAACTGGGAAGTGATCCCTGCGCAGTTCTTGCATAACCTTGCCGTCTTTTCTCAGGTGTCAATGTTGAACATGCATACAGAAATAATCAATAGTTGATGACCCCAGGGTATTTCTAAATGTGGTTGCCCTTGAAGTCCCTTTGCAAAAACACGGTGATATATCCTGGTCTCTGAATTTAGATCTCACCCCCACTATTTTCCAGCTAATGATGGACACAGCGTGTGCAGCCACAGGTCTACTCAATTGTGGTTTTGGGTGGTATATATCCTGGTCTATGAATTCAGATCTCACCCCCACTATTTTCCAGCTAATGATGGATGCAGCGTGTGCAACCACAGGACTACTCCGTTGTGGTTCCAGGTGATGACTCTGAATGTTAAGTGCAGGTTAAATAGGACTTAGTGCCTCCGATGGGACAATTTCCAGTCAGTCTAATTCCTCAATGGTGGCGAGGACTTTGAACTGATTGGAGTTTGCAACCATAGCCTCCTGCCTGGTGACTTGTTCCTGTCTCTTGGGATTCTGGCTGTTCTTTTTACTGACAGTAGCTCACCCCTTGTCTCTCTCCAATACTTTATTGGGGGCCATTAGTCTATCGTCAGCCCCTGCCATCCACCCCCTTTGAGGACATAGGGTAACCAGACCTCTCATGGATTTGGCTATCAGATGTTTTGCCTCTAGAGTTTAACACAGTGACCAAGTCACTTAATATTGCCAGCATGGCCATTGTGGCAAGCACTCAATCCCCCGTCACTGTTTTCGCCGACTCTTTTGGCCATTAAGATAGACCTAGGATTCATTTTGGGCCCCCACCAAATGGGCATTAACCCAATGGCTTGCCTTGTTGATCATGGAAACAGTAGATTCTTCATGCTCACCCACAAGCCAAAGTGCAGCGCGTCTCCCACTGCGGAGCAGACCGCCACAGGACAGCTTTCGCCGTTTGCCTTACGGGCTCGCCGCGAGGACAGCTGTCCTCTGATTTTAAGGAGCCCCCTCCTCTTCCTTATGCACCACAGGAACAGGGAAGTGGGTAAACTGCAGCACGGCTCCCGTCGAAGAGCAAACAGACCGCCACAGGACAGCCTTTACCCTTTGCCTTATGGGCCCGCTGCGAGAACAGCTGTACTCTGATTGTAAGAAGCTCTCTCCTTTTCCTTAACCACCATGAGGCCAGGGGGCAAGGCCAAACTGCAGCACAGCTCCCGAGCAACCAGACAACCACAAGACAGCCTTCGCTCTTTGCCTTATGGGCTTCGATCAATGCATTGTATGTACAGAAATTTGACAGGACGGTAAATTAATGAATACATTTGAATGTAACTAATTAATCTTTTGTTGGGCACTTAATACTGGAGACCAGTCTCTAAGCATGGGACCAGAAAGTAAGCCTCTCTTGCTCTGCCATGAATTTCTTCCAAAACAAAGTGTTTCCCTGAGCTAGTCTCCCATGCTGGTGGTGATACCCCCTACCATATGCTTGCAGTATAGGGTTTGTCATCCTTAATGCAGATATATGGATCATCAGGTAGGAGTGTAAGGCCAGGTCACAGATTGCAGCTGCTGGGAGCTAGGCTCCAAAAACCAGACACACTAGTCATTAAGTCATGGCTGTCTCCACACATTTGCAGACACACGCCAGTCCTGGAATACATGTTTGGCATCCGGAACAGTTAGCATGGACATCACTCTCCTTGTATTGAAACCTCGCCCCATCTTCACCAGGTAGAACGTGTTGTGATAGGGCAGGCTGGGGAATTCGGGTGAGAATTGAGACCTACGTTCACTCCAGTGTGCATTATGACCAATAGGGGATGAGCTCCTGCACAAGCAGTGAGCAGGAAGCTGAAGGTCAAAGAGCATAAGACTGCCCAGGCAATAAGGCTTGGGTCTGTGCCTGAGAGTTTACAACTTGGCTTAAGTAACGGGATCTGCCCATTATAAGTTCCACATCCAGAGGATAATGTTAACTCTGCTTGACTTCTTCCACAAACCAAAGGTGGCCAGAGCTATGATGTTCTCTCACCTGGACCACAGCAACAGCTTAAAGTCTAGTCTACCAGCAATTTATGAGCACCAACATTAACCTATCGATAGCACTGTAGGCGAAGACATGTCACCATGTTACTGCATCACTAAAATCTCTACAGGGGTTCCTCAAAACCAAGAGTGGTCTTCAAGACCCTTTGCACGTATAGAGCCTCTGACAGTATGGGCTGAAATCCTTTTGCTCCCTAATCCAACCTTAAAACCATACTCAGGTCGGCACTGATTATGCTGATCCGTGCTGATTGTAAGTGGAGGCCGCAGGTTCTCCTGACTAGACTCCAAGCTATGGAATTACCTATCTCACATTTTAAGAAGGGAAAATACTTTTTACCCTTTGAAAAATCCTTAAAAGCCACATTACTCCCCCAAGGCTTCTCCCACTAACCACAATTGATGACAGTGAGACCTGCTTGGAAACACTAACCTATGTATTTTATTTATTCATTTATTCATATTTGTTAAGCGCACAAAACAGCCCAGAGGCATCGTGGCATTAGTTACAGCAATAGAAAGAACTTAGTTACACATAGGGTCATGTACATATAAAATGAATGAAAAAAAACATTGTCATTGTATATTGGACTGGCAGAAGAGAGGTAGCATTTTAGTTGAAGAGGGAGGTTTTGTGAGTGATCTTTCTGCTCTTAGTGCAGGGGGGAGTTTATACCAAAGTGTAGGAGCTATGTAGGGAAATCCTGAGCCTCCTGCCTTGGCCTTGTTGATTTGTGGTATAGTTTGTTTGTTAGCGTAGCATGATCTGGTGGGTTTTTTAGAGCTGGGTCTGTGGCGAGTGTCAGAGAGATAGGGGGGCGCTGTGCTGTGGAGACATTTGTGGGTTGTGCTGAGAATCCTGAAGGTGATACGCTCTTATGCAGGGAGCCAGTGAACGGATGGTCTTGCTGGTGAGATATGGTCCTTTTTCGAGATGCTTAATGCTGCTCTGAGTGCATTATTTCGGGTGACCTGGAGTCTGTTTAAGTTTTTTACAGAGGTGCCTGCTAGAAGGGCATTACAATAGTCAAGTGTAGCGCCTATAGTGGCTCTTGCTATTGAGAGGCAGTTTTCTTTGGTTATGAAAGGTTTGATGGCGCTGATTAATTTGGAGCTTAATGCAGAGGATGAGACAATTGCGCTGACGTGTTTATTCATGGAGAGGGCTGCATCAATGTGTACCCCCAACGTTTTAACCAAGGCTAAAACTGGGATGCTGCAGTTGTCTATGTTAAAGTTGATGTAGAGACTGTCTAATTTGGGAAGTGTAGACTTTTGACCAATAATAAGGATGTCTGTCTTATCCCCATTAAGACATTGGCCGTTAGTGGCCATCCATGTTTGAATGGTGGCGTAAATTTGTTTTAGTGCTAGGGCGTCTGTGTGATAAGAGCCTGTTAGAGATAGGAGCACTTGGGTATCGTCTACATAGTTGGTGTATGCGATCCCAAGTGCATCCAGTTTATCGAATAGAGGCTTAATGAAAAGGTTATACAGCGTGGGGGCTGTACACGAGCCTTGTGGGACACCGCAGTGTAATATTGTAGGAGCTGAATTGGAAGTATTTGAGAACACTTTCATGGCCCTCCCTTCCAGAAAGGATGTAATCCATGAGGTGGTGTGGTGGGAGAAATGTGCTGAGTGAGTGAGGTGCATGGTGATGGTTTTATGGTCCACTAGGTCGAACACCGCTGAGAGGTCAAGGAGGAGGAGGAGTGCGGGTTTGCCTGTGTCCAAGATCTTGGTCATTTGGTTTTTGAGGTCCAGGAGGGCCGTCTCTGTACTGTGACCTTTACGGAAGCCAGACTGTCTGTTTCCTAAGATAGAATTCGTTTCGAGGTAGAGTTGGATTTGGTTGTGTGCAACTTTGTCTAATATTTTTAGAAGGAAGGGGACTGTCCTTGTGGGTCTGTTGTTGTTAGACTGCGTAGGATCTAAGGTTGTTTTTTTTTAGGAGGGGGCAAACCCATGCTTCTTTGAGGCTGTCAGTACAGTGCTTGTTTTGAAAGAAGCATTAATGAACATGGTGATGAGTGGGGAAAGTGGTTCAGCGCAGTCATTATTAACTTTGGCTGGCAGGCATCACAATTGCAAGTTGATGGTTTTCGGTGTTTCAGAATGTCTATGAATTCAGATTCTGAGACATCATTAAAAGCACATTTTGGGATGTTGGTAGTTTTGTTAGTTGTAGGGACTTGTGAGGTCTGATTAGATTTTGGTAAAATGTTGCAATGAGCAAGGATTTTGTTTTGTAAGAGCTCTATTTTTTTGAGGAGAGCGGCCTGGATGCTGTTGCACCATGCCTCATCTTTGAGAATCTCTTCAGTGGAGACTGGCAGAGCTGTGAGCTCCTTAAAGATGGTAAAGAGTTCTTTTGAGTGAGACTTGGAGTCTGATATTCAACAGCTGTAAGCTTTTGATTTGGCATTGAAAATGGCAACTTTGTACTTTTTAGCAATATCTTTGAATAGATCTTTAGACGTGTCCAAGGGCTAGCTTGCCATTTTTTTTGCGCTTGGCGTTTGTTATTGCGTATTGCTAGGAGGTCATCAGTGAACCATGAGTTCGAGTGGAAGGACTTTTTTCTTTTTTTTCTGCTAAGGGAGAAATAGTGTTAATAGCGTTGGTGAGCATGACCTTAAAGGTGTCTGCTAAGATATTCGGGTCTTGTGAGAATGGCGGGGCTAGGCATGGTGTATTGAGAAGGGATTGTAAGTTAAGTGCTGTTAATTATTTTGAGCTTCTTGCTAGGGTGAGGTGTTTTTTGTGGCAGGAGCTGTAGGGATTGTGAATTGTATGCAGCTATGATCTGTCCATGGAAGGAAGTTCTTGGAAGTGTTGCATGAGTTGCAGTTATTTTTTTTTATTATTTTTTTTGGTTGGCTAATTAGATTAACCTTTCAAAACAAAATTATTTTTACAAAACTCATACAAAGAAACAAATTTTTTAGCAATAAAATAAAATTAAGCAACTTGACTTGAATATATTAAATAAAACAGATAAAAACATCATACCATATCAACTTATGATTAATATGACTACTCATCCAAATCAAAATCAAAGGCAACACATCAAAAACAAATATGAACACGCTGTATACGGGTAGGTATCAAAGTATTAAAAAGTAGGAAGAAAGCCATGGTTTACATTCATTCTCCCGTTCACCAGACATCAAGTTACTCACTAAATTACAGTGAGCACAGTATCTTGTTTAAGAATTGGATAGTGGCTATTCTTACTGTGATCTTTGATGTCGCAAATAGCTCATACCATAGTTCATCATTGGAGTGTCTTATACAATGGTGCCTTGTTAATTTGCTAATAATGTCTTTTCTTTGCATTTTAAAAGCAACACATTCTATTAATAAATGTTTCAGATTTTCTTTAGCTGTTCCATCATTGCAGAAACGACATAATAAGGACTCTGGATTAATAATACCCCTCCTTAACAGGATTTGTTTTGTTGGCCATACATTTAGGCGAAACCTCAATATTTGATTTCTGAGAATATGAGAGGGACATTTTAATAAATAATCAGCCGTATGACGAAATTTTTTATGCCCAAACAGAGCTCTGTCAAAGTCCTTTAATTTCAGACAGTTCTGTTCAGTTAAGTTCCAATCCAATTGGTATAGTTTAGTTTTGGCTTTAGTAGGATTGGATAATAAAAGATCTAGAGAGATGTTCGCTTCCGTCAAATCTAACATCACAGCCTCTCTCCAATTTGATGGAAATAAGTGGTCAGATCGTAGTAAATAGTCTGCCAGAATCTTAAGTACACTATTACTAGATAGGCCAAGAACGCATTTCCGAAATAAGCAGCATCTCTTCCAAGATGCTTGTATGTTCACTGAAAGAATTCCCAATTCAAAACGAAGCAGAGCCATTGGGCTAGAGTTCGGAAGATTCAAGACGTTCTTCCAAAACCTTGCCTCTAATTTGTTCCAATAACAGGCCTTCAAGGGTAACCATGCCTCGGACCCATAAGTAACAATAGGAATTACCTTTTGCTGATAAAAGATAAGAATGTGCTTGCACGAAAACTTGCCATACTTATGTTGTAAGATCCTCGCTTGTGATATCAAGGTTGACAGTGTACCCTTTATACTGTCTCTTTGAGGCATGTTTGTAGGAGAGTTACTGAATATAACACCTAGGTATTTATATTCATTAACTACATTCAACTTTTGCTTATTCAAAAACCAACAATACTGTTTCCTTACTCTTGACTTATATCTCCCCAATTCCATTACTTGTGTTTTCTCCAGGTTTAGCGTTAAATTGTTCTTTGTAACATACTGACTCAGTTTATCAAGCATGTTCTGCAGGCCACTCGGCGTCTGCGAGATAAGAACTAAATCATCTGCATACAGAAGCCATGCAATTCTCTGGTTCCCAAGTTTAGGAGCATCATTCAATACATTACTAAATTCGCTACCCAAGTCAAGTATAAACAAATTGAACAGTGTGGAGGCAAGAATGCAGCCTTGTTTCAGGCCGCGCTTGGTGAGAATCTCTTCAGACAACAGCCCTTCCAAATTCATTTTAACCTTCATTGAGGTGTTAGTGTGAAGTAAATATATTAAGCTTACAAGCGAGGATGGACAACTAAATTTCAACAATTTTTCAATTAGCAAGCTCCTGTCTACAGAATCAAAGGCTACTCGGAAATCAACATACGCCAGATAAATTGGTTGATTTCTTGTAGCACACAACTCTTTAATTGCATTAAGAGTCGTTATGTTAATGCTGGTTCCAAGTCCTGCAACAAATCCCGTTTGAAATGGATCTCGCCGATTCTCTTCTGACGCCCAGATGTTAAGATCTCTCAAGACAATTCTTGTGTGAGTTGCAGTTATGGTCGAGCAGCCAATCCAGGGTTCTTCCTTTAGAATGGGTGGGCGACTTGATTTTTTGTGTGAAGTCTAAATTAGAGAGGTCCCTAAGGAACGAAGTTGCTGTTTTGTCATTAGGATCATTATAACCTAGATTGAGATCACCAAGGAGTATGGTTTTGGTGGATTGTTTTAAGTTGTTACTGAGAAGGTGAGAGATTTGCCCTTGAAAATCAGCTGGAGGTCCTGGGGGCCGGTAAGTGACGTGAATGTTAATAGTATTGTTGTGAGAGAGCGGCAGTTTGACCGATAGAATGTCATATTACCTTCCCATCTGTGTGGAATAGGTCTGACATGATAACCTATTGTTTTCTCATCTCCCTGACTCCCCCGAAGATTAGGAATTTACACAATAACTATCCCACCCCACTGACACATTGAATGCATGCAAACATCATTAAATAACGTAATTGTGTGTTGTGAGTACGCTTCTTATATATTTGTTCGGCTGTATGTCTGGGGCTACTGCAATGCATCTTAGGTTTGCTAAATTATGCATTACTTAATCCTATACCCCATTGCCTTTGCAGTTTCTTCCTGACTCTCAATAAGAATTAAAGCAATTTGCTCTACATTCTCTGCATATTTGCAAATTACAAAACTTTAATTAGGAAATGGCTATGTGCTCTTGTTGATGTATTTGCAGCAGAGATGCTCTGCCCCCACACCAAAAATAAAACATGCTGTTCCTGCCCACTCACTTGAATTACTTGCAAACTGGACCCTCTCATGTTAATTCAAGACTACTAGTGTCCTACCAATCCTACAGAAACCATCCATACACTTCAACAACTAATACATGTAGCTTTGTATCTGCATTATTCCCTACCGCACACTACATAGGCTATCTGGAAATAAACAGACTCTACAAGTCCACTCTTGCCTAGATTTGACAGCGGTAGCACAAGTGAAATGTCACTTGCCAAAGTTCCCATCTTACTAACTAGTGCTCACAACTGGAACTCTCTTCCTACTTTGTCTTGATCAAGGTCCCTTCTATCTTTTGCACTGTCAACCTCCATCTCTCCTTGGCTCGTCAACTCCTACATGTCTGACCCTTCCGACTCCATCACTTTTCATTCTGGTACCTCCTATGCCAATCCTCAGCTATTTATTTATTTATGTATTTGTTGACAGTGCTGTGGATAGTCAGGTAGGTCATTTCAGGTTAGTCATTTTTGTTGGACAGCCAGGTTTCTAGCAGTTTTCCGAAGATGAGGTAGGATGGTTGCTCTTGGATGTGGAGAGGTCGGGTGCTCCGCACAGGGTGGGAGCAATGACTGTGAAGCAAGTGCCCCCATTTCTTTTTCTTGAGAATCTGGGGATGGCTAATGAAGGAATGGATGAGGACTGTAGGCAGGGGAGTTGGGCGAGGAAGGAGGGTGCCGAATTCTGGATGCATCTGTGTGTTAGGGAGAGAATCTTGAAATCAATGCATGCTTTGATTGGCAACCAGTGAGCGTCACGTCTGCCATGAGAGATGTGGTCTGAGCGCTTGAGGCTCCAGACAGCACGGAGGGCATTGTTTTGAATCAGTTGAAGTTTGAGCAGATTTTTGGAGGAGGTGCCTGCAAGGATGGCGTTGCAGTAGTCCAGTTTGCTGCCTATAATTGCTCTGGTGAGGATGATGCAAATGTCAGTGGATAGGAATTTTTTGCTGAGGTTGATGAGTCTAGTGGTGTAGGCTGTGGAGGAGCTGAGGGCCTTGATGTGTTTATACATAAATAGTTTGGCACCCAGTGTTTTTACATGACTTGCAACGCTAATGGGGTTTCCGTCAATGCAAAGGGAAGCAAAGGCCAGGTCTCGTCGTTTGAGGCGGTATGGGCAGCCTACTATGAGCAGTTCAGTTGTGTCATCATCAGGGGCGTTGCTAGGGGGGGCGCTAAGGGGGCTATAGCCCCTGATCTTTTGTTTGTAGCCCCGGATAGAATCTCAGGAGCTACAGCCAAAAGACCAGCTAGCCCCCAGTCCTGACAATTCCGACATCAGCTTAGCCCCAGGTCTTTTCCAGACCTAGCAACTCCCCTAGTCATCATTCAGGCAGAGATGGTTTATCACCATCCATGCATGAATGATGCTGTCGACTTGATTGAAGTTTGCAGAGTCAGTGGTGTGGTCCCCTAGTTGGTGTAAGCAAACTGTCTTGTGATCGATCACTCATCCTTACATTGTACTTGTCCCCATTGTTCTTTGCTGGTATCTCCAGTTTTCACACTAGCCATGTGATTGTCCGCTGACATACCCAGTCGTTGTTGGTATCTCAAGCTATCACACGCCCCATGTTTTTAACCCACAGTGCATATCCAATTATCACACTTCTGGTGTGATGAGCCGATGATATTCCCATTCTAGTCAGGGAACATGGGGACCATATGCGGGGCGCACAGCCTCTGGAATAGCACAATGACTCACACCACAAGGGCTCAATCTCGCCAGCATGTTCAGAAGGAGTTCAGGCCCCTGCTCTTTAAGGAACACTCAGAAGTTAGTTGGCCCTCTGACAGCACACGTTGCCCTCCTTCCCATCTACCCCCAAAGCTCTTCTGGTTTTTCCCATCTCAATGTTCTTCTCTCTTCAGAGTTTCCCTCTGCTAGTTGGTAGACATTCCATAATTACACGCACATTCATTGTTTCTAGAAATTCAGATTTAAACATTAAGTGGATTCATTGATTAATGAGTATTTATTGATTCGATCCATGATTGTACACACGTTTTCACAATTTATCTAACATTGATTGTTCATATATTTCATGACGTAGAGTTGTATAAGATTGTCAACTTTTCTTGTTCAGATGCTGGTGGCGAAGCCGACATAGTTGTTTGCTCGATCAAAGACGGTGTAGTACCCTCTGATGAAGACATCACCCAGGATCCATCGGCCAAAAGGGGAGACAATGAAGTTGGTGGTGCAGTATTTCTAAGGGTGGAGAGTGTGAAGATTTAAATTTAGCAAGAGTGACTTCATGAAGTTGCCTTCTCACAGCCCTGTCGGGCAGGCTGTTGTAGGCCTTGCAAGATTAGTGCTCTCTTCTCACAGTCACCGTTTCATTTCATACAGGGGCTGCGTTTGGAAAATCATGTACATTTCTTGCAGGAGCCTGCTTACATTTACACTTAGATGCAGACAGGCCGCTGCCATGTAATTACCATCATTTGCCCTTCCGCGTGTTAAAGGGAGTTGTACAGTGGAGGCAAACTCACGTTTACACCTCCCTCTAGAACTCTGCAATTTAAATTGAGTAAACACTGCCCACCATTTGCAGCAGTCTTATGGAGTCTGTCTACTTTTTGCTGGTGTAAAAATCAGGAGGATTCCATAGGAATCCACAACATGTGCACCAAAATTAAAAGTCCATGCTGGCGTAAATGCTGCCACATTTGTATGGCGGAGAACAAGGGTAAAGTGGGATCAAAATTATGATCGCTGCCCATCTGCACCATACACATGCATCACAATGAAGAGCAGCTGAAAATGAATGTGTGAAGGTTTCACCCGTGACTTTCACTTTACACTAGACCAAGGAACATGGCCGCTTATAGCTTTTAGAGTAATCAATTCTTGCATAGCGGTCTCATCTGGTCAGCCAACACTCAAGCAATGGCATGCCATACGCCCATGCTGCATACAAGGAAGTGAAGTGAACATAGCAGAGGATTTAGAGCGATAGGAGGAGGTGGGTGGACAGGGAAGGACACAGCACAGAATGATAGAAGAGTCTATATACAGAGATAGTAGGAGGAAAATGGAAGACATACTTGGAGTCCACCAACAGAAAGGGCAGAGGGAAGCACATAATTATAGGCAAGAATATATAGTGTGATAGGAGATGGATGGACGAGATAGGAGGGGTCAAACAAGAGAACAGTGAGAAGGCAGTACAGAAATATGGGAAATAATATATAGTGTGATAGGAGATGGATGGAAGAGATAGGAGGAGTCAACCAAAAGAACAGCGAGAAGGCAGCACAGAATTACGGGATCAAATATATAGTGTGATAGGGGATGGATGGAAGTGATAGGAGGAAACAACCAAGAGAACAGTGAGAAGGTATCACAGAATTACAAGAGAGAATATATAGAGTGATAGGAGGTGGATGGAAGAGATAGGAGGAGTCAACCAGAAGAACAGTGAGAAGGCAGCATGGAATTATATGAGAGAATATATAGAGTGATAGGAGGTGGATGGAAGAGCAAGGAGGAGTCAACCAAGAGAACAGTGAGAAGGTATCACAGAATTATGGGAAAGAATATATAGTTTGATAGGAGATGGATGGAAGAGATAGAAGGAGTCAACCAAGTGAACAGTGAGAAGGCAGCACAGAATTACAAGAGAGAATATATAGAGTGATAGGAGGTGGATGGAAGAGAAAGGAGGAGTCAACCAAGAGAACAGTGAGAAGGTATCACAGAATTATGGGAAAAAATATATAGTTTGATAGGAGATGGATGGAAGAGATAGAAGGACTCAACCACGAGAACAGTGAGAAGGCAGCACAGAATTACAAGAGAGAATATATAGAGTGATAGGAGGTGGATGGAAGAGATAGGAGGAGTCAACCAAGAGAACAGTGAGAAGGCAGCATGGAATTATATGAGAGAATATAAAGAAAGAGAGGAAGAGACCGATTACAGGGGACATCTGACACATTTGAGTAATGACACTGCTTTTATTTACTCTATGTATCAGTTCTCTGTTTGCAACACTCTGGCAAGCCGGTTCTCACTCATGCAGATGCCTGATCCCACCGCACAGTTTCTCTGATACTTACCCTAATTATATATTGACAAAAGGTCTCTCTTTTAATGCCAGTATATCTGATATTGTGTCTTTCTCTGCAAAGAGTGACTCATGCAATCATGTCTTTTAAACATTGAGTGAGAGGATGTATGATATGACATGATATGATATGATATGATATGATATGAAGGATACCCCAAGGGAACGACTTTCATTATTTAGGTTTTAGATTTTGCCAGCATATTTTGAAACATGTGATTTAACAGTCCAGTAGGATGAAGCAGGCGATTGGAAGTATTTTTAATTTTGCATATCTCTATAAGTTTTAACTTGTGAACATGAAGATCATGGTTTATCAGGCTAGGGTCCACATAGTTGCTCCGTATAACTCAGAAATACGGGCTCTAATGCTAGTGAAGAGTGAATACAAAGAACCCTGAACTCTTTTATATAAAGCTTCACCCTCCTCTGCATCAAATTTGGGATGCCAAAAAAAGCTGACTCCTGAATACTTGAGTCATCAATTTAATGTTGCTCCAGTTATTTTTCTTTAAAAAGTCATGGATTGTCCCAATGCCTCACTTATAATCAATAACCTACATCAAAGTGATCAGACCCTTTATGTTCCATATATTGGACATGTAAACAGTGATCTTCTCAAGATGAACTTGTCCTTTGAATCCATAGATTCTGACTGTTCTAAATATGTCAACAATTAAAGGTTATATCACTGATCTTCTGTGGTTTTATGCAACAGCTAGAACTGATGGTGAGATTTCTAAACCCTTGGTCCTTTATATCTCGTTGAATTCATATACTTTGGACATTTGCTTTTAGACAATGCCCAACAACTTTGTGGATTTTGCTGAACACTAGTGACCAGTTGTGCACGTAGTCCCTAATGTATTACACTTGGAGAGCTTGAGCCAAAAGCTATCAAAGACTAGTGCCTCCTGAGGCTTGCACCTGTGTTGTGCTACACCTGATTGTCTTCCATTACCTTTTAATGTTTATATTATTTCATCTCTGAATTGTATTCCCTGTTACAGCTTTGACTGTAATTACACTTTGCTGTTGTCATGATTGATGTTGTTTAACTTTTAGTGTATTCAGTCTGAAATAACGCTTTTGATGAATAATAGTTGGACAGGTGTTGTCTTTGTATCTCAACTAAACTGTCTGGATTAGTTGCATAGAATGCAATAGTGCTTGCATGCAATATACTCTTCTCCTTAAATAGAGATACTGTTTATGGAGATGGACACTGTAGGAGGCAGTCATCCTTGCAATGGTTTGAAGCATCTACAAAGAGCATTTGAGGCCATTTAGGAGTTCATGAACACTGGCAGTGACCTTCTTACATTTAATTGGTGAGAATTCACAAAATGGCTGCAAGTGCAAAGATCATTTACTCCACTAGATCTTTCCTCTAAATGTGCCGGCCTAGTACTTGCGTACACACATCTGGTCGTTAAAATTGATTCCAAAAATGGCATATTTCCTAACCTTCAGAATTCTTCTACCGCCATTGAACTAAATAGACCACTGAAAGCAGGGCCATTATTGACTTCTGTCCTTTATTTATTTAGTATTAGAAGTTTGAACTGTTTTGATCTTATTTACCCAAATGTTTACTCCTAACAGTTCATTCTTTCTGCTGATGGACATACCACTATGTTTGGAAAATGTATGTTGTGTGAGAAGCTTAAAGGCATTCTCTCACCTACTCCCCTGTGATATTCCATTCAGGTGGCCAGGGAGGGCCAACGCTTTTGGATCCCGACCCTAGGGGTGGACAAGCGAGGGAGGAGCACCTAGTTGAGGGTCCTTGGGGAATGGGAAGAGCATGTATGAAGGCGAGACATGGTGTCCCCCCTTTCAAAGCCTAATACACCCTACCCCCCTCAGAGTTCGTGGGGTATTTTCACACTTATCCTGTTCCTCCTTTCACGTCATCAGCCATTACTGAGACGAGGAAAAGGCCTCTGCAAGTAATGCAGGTCCCCTACACATAGTACAGAGACGAGGAAGAGGCCTCTGCAAGAAATGCAAGTCCCCTATGGTAAGAATACACATAGTACAGAGACGAGGAAGAGGCCTCTGCAAGTAATGCAGGTCACCTATGGTAAGAATACGCATAGTACAGAGACGAGGAAGAGGTCTCTGCAAGTAATGCAGGTCCCCTATGGTAAGAATATGCATAGTACAGAGACGAGCAAGAGGCCTCTGCAAGTAATGCAGGTCCCCTATGGTAAGAATACGCATAGTACTGAGACGAGGAAGAGGCCTCTGCAAGTAATGCAGGTCCCCCATGGTAAGAATACACATAGTACTGAGACGAGGAAGAGGCCTCTGCAAGTAATGCAGGTCCCCTATGGTAAGAATACACATAGTACAGAGACGAGGAAGAGGCCTCTGCAAGTAATGCAGGTCCCCTATGGTAAGAATACACATAGTACTGAGACGAGGAAGAGGCCTCTGCAAGTAATGCAGGTCCCCTATGGTAAGAATACACATAGTACAGAGACGAGGAAGAGGCCCCTGCAAGTAATGCAGGTCCCCTATGGTAAGAATACACATAGTACAGAGACGAGGAAGAGGGATGTGGGAGAATTCTATCACTCAATACAGCCATGTCCGACTAATAAGATCAGGCAAGGTCAGGCACTTGACTTTAATACCTTACATCTGCAACCTATTAGAGACTGGCACATGTATAAAGGAGGTGAACATAAATGTATGGCTTTTTGTAGTCCAACTAATAGTATGGCCGACTCCTTAAATATCCTCTTCGATTGGGCAACTTTAAAATCAATTTTCCTTTACTTTGATTACCTTAAGGATTGTCGCAATTCAACGGGGTCAACGGTAAATAAGCCTTAATCCGTTAAACATTAAATCACAAAATAAAAATGACTCCGTAAATGTTGCCCCAATTTATGGAGTCATTCTTATTTTGTGGTATAAAGGATGTGGACTCAAACAGAAAAGGAGTTGTGGTGAGGAGCGAGCTGAAAGGTGAGAAAGGCAAGCAGCGGAGATGCTGGACTGGCTCAGGACAAGCCAGTGGGGGACGGAATGCCAAGACACTGAAGTCTGCAGAGTAAGGCGGCAAGAAGAAGCGTGGCCAGGAGCCGTATCTCCAAGAAGCCAGAGAATTCCTCAGAGGAGATCTAGGGCATGCTGACTCTTTTCACCCTGTTGCAGAGGAGTTGTTTGTTCCCCTGGGTCGAGACAGGAGCCCAGGAGTGCCTAACGGGCAGGCGGGGAGCCCTGACCTTTGAGGGGAAAAGACGCTAACGAGAAAAGCAAGAGAGAACTCAGAAGCACAACCAATGAGTTTCAGATGATGGGAAACCAAGTATGTGTTGAATGCGAGTGAATACATTGTAGTGGAGTGGTCGCGAGTGAAAGAATACTTGTTGTCGAAAGTCTCTTAACTACGTTGAAGAATGAACAGTGAGAATTGAAGTGCCTAATAATAGGGACTGCGTATCACAGAAGATACATTCATGAAAAGCCTCTAAGTGATGAAAGAAAGCCCTTTTTCAAAGGGGAGATATGCGCAGAAGCAAAGTGTGAGCAAAAGTCGCAGGTTGAAAAGGTGAGCTGCGCGAGAAGAGAAGTATGAGCAAAACACCCTCAAGAAAGATTGAAGAAACTACAATTCATGTGAATAAGAAAGTAGTTATGAGAATGAGAAAGTAGCAAGAAGAGGGCATAGAAAACACCCAGGGTACCTAGTTGCGTGACCTGTAATGTGCGGACTGTGCCCCCCAACAACTGCGCCAAGACCAGGGGAGACCCAAGGGAAATAGATGAACTTTGTGACAAGTTTGCATCAAGCTGAAATTGAACCAGAACTGAAAAGCTATTGAATATGGGGAAGGGAATCCCAGAAGACACCCATTGAACTTTTTTTGAAACCAAAGGGGCTTTGAGCTTGGGTAAAGGAAGCCTGAGAAGCCTGTTGAAGTTTTGAAATTGGGGAAGGGAACCCCGGAAGAAACCAGATGAACCTTTGTTACAAGAGAATCTGTTTTACAGGAGAAACTTTGTGTAAACAAGAGGGCTTTAAGTTCAGACAAATGAATCCTTAGTAGCCTGTGGAACTTTGTGAATCTAAGTACTGTGAACTGGCGATTAGTGATCCTGAGAGACCTGTGGGACTTTGAGAACATGAGTACTGTGAACTGGTTATAAGTGATCCTGAGAGACCTGTGTAACCTTGTGAACCTAATGACTGTGAACTGATTATAAGTGATCCTGAGAGACCTGTGGAACATTGTGAATCTAAGTACTTTGAACTGGTGCTAAGGGAATCCTGAGAGACCTGTGGAACTTTGAGAACATGACTACTGTGAACTGGTGATAAGTGAATACTGAGAGACCTGTGTAACTCTGTGTGAATCTAACGACTGTGAACAGGTGATAAGTGAATCCTGAGAGACCAGTGGAACCTTGTGAACCTGAATATTGATAACTTGTGATAAGTGAATCCTGAGATACATGTGGAACCTTGTGAACCTGAGTATTGTGAGCTGGTGATAAGTGATTCCGAGAGACCTGGGAACCTTGTGAACCTGAGTATAGTGAACTGGTGAGAAGTGAATCCTGAGAGACCAGTGGAACTTTGTGAACATGAGTACTTAGAACTGGTGATAAGTGATCCTGAGAGACCTGTGTAACCTTGTGAACCTAATGACTGTGAACTGATTATAAGTGATCCTGAGAGACCTGTGGAACATTGTGAATCTAAGTACTTTGAACTGGTGCTAAGGGAATCCTGAGAGACCTGTGGAACTTTGAGAACATGACTACTGTGAACTGGTGATAAGTGAATACTGAGAGACCTGTGTAACTCTGTGAATCTAACGACTGTGAACAGGTGATAAGTGAATCCTGAGAGACCTGCGGAACCTTGTGAACCTGAATATTGATAACTTGTGATAAGTGAATCCTGAGATACATGTGGAACCTTGTGAACCTGAGTATAGTGAACTGGTGAGAAGTGAATCCTGAGAGACCAGTGGAACCTTGTGAACCTGAATATTGATAACTTGTGATAAGTGAATCCTGAGATACATGTGGAACCTTGTGAACCTGAGTATTGTGAGCTGGTGATAAGTGATTCCGAGAGACCTGGGAACCTTGTGAACCTGAGTATAGTGAACTGGTGAGAAGTGAATCCTGAGAGACCAGTGGAACTTTGTGAACATGAGTACTTAGAACTGGTGATAAGTGATAATGAGAGACCTGTGGAACCTTGTGAACCTGAATACTGTGAAATGGTGATAAGTGATCCTGAGAGACCTGTGGAACCTTGTGAACCTGAGTATTGTGAACTGGTGATACGTGATCCTGAGAGACCTGTGGAACCTTGTGAACCTGAGTATTGTGAACTGGTGATAAGTGAATTCTGAGAGACCTGTGGAACCTTGTGAACCTGAGTATTGTGAACTGGTGATAAGTGATTCTGAGAGACCTGGGAACCTTGTGAACCTGAGTATAGTGAACTGGTGATAAGTGAATCCTAAGAGACCAGTGTAACCTTGTGAACATGAGTACTTTGAACTGATGATAAGTGATCATGAGAGACCTGTGGAACTTTGTGAACATGAGTACTTTGAACTGGTATAAGTGATTCTGACAGACCTGTGGAACCTTGTGAACCTGAGTATTGTGAACTGGTGATAAGTGAATCCTAAGAGACCAGTGTAACCTTGTGAACATGAGTACTTTGAACTGATGATAAGTGATCATGACAGACCTGTGGAAATGTGTGAACCTGAGTACTTTGAACTGGTTATAAGTGAATCCTGAGATACCTGTGGGACTTTGAGAACATGAGTACTGTGAAGTGGTTATAAGTGATCCTGAGAGACCTGTGTAACCTTGTGAATCTAACGACTGTGAACTGATTATAAGTGATCCTGAGAGACCTGTGGAACCTTGTGAATCTAAGTACTTTGAACTGGTGCTAAGCGAATCCTGAGAGACCTGTGGAACTTTGCGAAAATGAATACTGTGAACTGGTGATAAGTGAATCCTGAGAGACCTGTGGAACCTTGTGAACCTGAATATTGATAACTGGTGATAAGTGAATCCTGAGATAACTGTGGAACCTTGTGAACCTGAGTATTGTGAACTGGTGATAGGTGATCCTGAGAGACCTGGGAACCTTGTGAACCTGAGTATTGTGAACTGGTGATAAGTGAATCCTAAGAGACCAGTGTAACTTTGTGAACATGAGTACTTTGAACTGGTGATAAGTGATCCTGAGAGACCTGTGGAACTTTGTGAACATGAGTACTTTGAACTGGTATAAGTGATTCTGAGAGACCTGTGGAAATTTTTGAACCTGAGTACTTTGAACTGGTTATAAGTGATCCTGAGAGACCTGTGGAACCTTTTGAACCTGAGTACTGTGAACTTTTTATAAGTGATCCTGAGAGACCTGCAGAACCTTTTGAACATGAATACCGTGAACTGGTGATAAGTGAATCCTGAGAGACCTGTGGAACTTTGTGAACCTGAGTACTGTGAACTTGGGGAAGGGAGCTATAGGAAAGCTCCAGGGCAAAGCAATTTTTCTTTTTAACACTATTCTTTTGAGTAAGACAATCCCTACCCAGCATTTAGTTAGATGCGAGGGCAAGCATAGGTTTATGACAAAGATAGATTTTATTTTGGACTTACTGACTTAGACTGGCTTTTATTTACATCAGTTGAGGGAAAACTCAAACTAGGAATAGGGCAAAATAGGCGTAACACCAACCCTAAGTGTCTACATAAAGGTTTTCAAACAGTTCTCCTTGTGTCTGTGTCATCTCTTTAGCCATGCCTGTCTCACAGTTGACATTACATTGTTGTATCTGTTGACTTAACCTACATGGAGCGTGTTGTTACCAGCAACTTGCATTGTCAATTGAATGTGTAAGCCTTGAGCTTGGCACCACTACTGAGAGGTGAGTCTCGTGTGCCGCTAGCGTGTATCACTCACCACTTAGGCCTTTAATCAAATCTCTTTTTGATTTCATTAATTCTAGGTTTTCACATGGACACTTATGGGGGTCTCCATAGTGAAAGTGCTCCTTCTAAAGGAGTTTTTCTTTCCTGATTGTGCTACACATCCCAGCCTTTGCTTTGTCCATGTGTTATGATTGGGAAGCGGTCAGGAAATCTTTCTTTCCTCTGGTCCTATCGTCATGGTGGCATGTTTCCGTAAAACAACCCTACTCCTAGGAACCTCCTGACGCTGCCACACCTACTGACCTCTTCCTATTCAGACCTTTGTTTCTCCAGTGCTGAATTGCTTATGGACTATCTCCCAGAACTTCAAACTGGGGCACCTGTTTATTTCAGACCAGTTTGGCTTATACCATCATCCCAACCTTCCAATGTCTATTCACTGTGATCCAATCCAGACTCCCCTATAACTCCTTCATTACGGGATTGGTCTATAGGTATTTTCTTTTTTTACTTTCATAAGGTTAATTTGTTCTAAATTCTTATTTTTCAGTCAGTAAACCCTTACATCATGCATGTTTGGATAATGCTCTTGCTTTAACACATTTCTCTATAGACAATACTTTGTTCAAGCTTTTGTTAGCAGCTTCAGAGCCGCATTTCAAGGTACATACCACTATACAGATAAAGCAAAGTTAGTATTAGGATAACCTCTGCTTGTGAGTAAAAGAGGCTGGGTGTTGTCAACTGTTCATGTAGTACATTACCTTATCGTCTTACAGTGACTTCCTCAGTTATAAGAAAGGATGCTTTCTAGCACAGTAGCTTCACATATATGTTGGTGTATGTCACCCAACGTGTGCTTTCATGAACTATAAGGAGAACCCCCAGCTGGATATGCCTCTCTTACCAGGTTGATGTAGGCTCTGGGCGGCACATTGTATGCTCTCCCGTGGATATAGAAGATGATATCCGGGAGGTAGAAAATACTGTCACAGTCAACAACGTACTACAGGATTGGAAACAAACACAAAAATGTTAGAATATTGCGTCAGATATTGTCAGAGAAGCAAGTGATGTCTGGTTTCTCTATATATGTAAAGATTATTGACTGTAAATATTTTAGGAAATTAGCTGCCAATGTAGGTACATTTGGAAAACAGTAACAGTTTGGTCACTGGGAGCGATTACGTACAGGAGAAACTGATAGTTGGAGGATCAAAGAGCACAGATTCAGACAAAACCCTCAGTATAAAATAGATCTGGGACATGGCTAACTGCACTCTTACTACAATAATGGATGGGAGTCATGAGCATGATATGGTGGGGATCATAATATGTCGGGGGTCATAATATGCCGGGGAGTCATAATATGCTCGGGGTCATAATATGCTGGGAGTCATAATATGCAGGGATCCTAATATGCCCAGGATCATGCTATGCCCGAGAGTCATAATATGCCAGTGATCCTAATATACCAGGGAGTCATAATATGTCAGGGATAATAATATGCCAGGGAGTCATAATATGCCAGTGATCCTAATATGCCAGGGAGTCATAATATGCCAGGGATCCTAATATGCCCAGGATCATGATATGCCAGGGAGTCATAATATGCCAGGGAGTCATAATATGTCAGGGAGTCATAATATGCCAGGGATAATAATATACCCAGGATCATGATATGCCCAGGAGTCATAATATGCCAGGGAGTCATAATATGCTGGGGAGTCATAATATGCCAGAGATCATAATATGTCAGGGATCATAATATGCCAGAGATCATAATATGTCAGGGATCATAATATGCCGGGGATCGTAATATGTCAGGGATCATAATATGTCAGGGATCTTAATATGCCATGGATCATAATATGCCAGAGATCATAATATGCCAGAGGTCATAATATCACCATAATATGCCGGGGATCATAATATGCCAGGGATCATAATATGCCAGAGGTCATAATATCACCATAATATGCCGGGGATCATAATATGCCAGGGATCATAATATGCCAGAGGTCATAATATCACCATAATATGCCGAGGATCATAATATGCCAGGGATCATAATATGCCAGGGATCATAATATCACCATAATATGCCAGGGATCATAATATGCCAGAGATCATAATATCACCATAATATGCCAGAGATCATAATATGCCAGAGATCATAATATCACCATAATATGCCAGGGATCATAATATGCCAGGGATCATAATATCACCATAATATGCCAGGGATCATAATATGCCAGAGATCATAATATCACCATAATATGCCAGAGATCATAATATGCCAGAGATCATAATATCACCATAATATGCCAGAGATCATAATATGCCAGAGATCATAATATGCCAGAGGTCATAATATCACCATAATATGCCGGGGATCGTAATATGTCAGGGATCATAATATGCCACGGATCATAATATGCCAGAGATCATAATATGCCAGAGGTCATAATATCACCATAATATGCCAGGGATCATAATATGCCAGAGATCATAATATGCCAGGGATCATAATATGCCAGAGATCATAATATGTCAGGGATCATAATATGTCAGGGATCATAATATGCCATGGATCATAATATCACCATAATATGCCAGAGATCATAATATGCCAGAGATCATAATATGCCAGAGGTCATAATATCACCATAATATGCTGGGGATCGTAATATGTCAGGGATCATAATATGCCACGGATCATAATATGCCAGAGATCATAATATGCCAGAGGTCATAATATCACCATAATATGCCAGGGATCATAATATGCCAGAGATCATAATATGCCAGGGATCATAATATGCCAGAGATCATAATATGTCAGGGATCATAATATGTCAGGGATCTTAATATGCCATGGATCATAATATGCCAGGGATAATAATATGCCAGAGATCATAATATGTCAGGGATCATAATATGCCGGGGATCATAATATGCCAGAGATCATAATATCACCATAATATGCCAGGGATCATAATATGCCAGAGATCATAATATGTCAGGGATCATAATATCACCATAATATGCCAGGGATCATAATATGCCAGAGATCATAATATGTCAGGGATCATGATATCACCACAACATGCCAGGGATCATAATATGCCAGAGATCATAATATCACCATAATATGCCAGGGATCACAATATGCCGGGGATCATAATATGTCAGGGATCATAATATGTCAGGGATCATAATATGCCAGAGATCATAATATGTCAGGGATCATAATATCACCATAATATGCCAGGGATCATAATATGCCGGGGATCATAATATGTCAGGGATCATAATATCACCATAATATGCCAGGGATCATAATATGCCGGGGATCATAATATGTCAGGGATCATAATATGCTGGGGATCATAATATGTCAGGGATCATAATATGCTGGGGATCATAATATGCCGGGGATCATAATATGTCAGGGATCATAATATGCCAGGGATCATAATATGCCAGAGATCATAATATGTCAGGGATTATAATATCACCATAATATGCCAGGGATCATGATATGCCAGAGATCATAATATCACCATAATATGCCAGGGATCATAATATGCCAGAGATCATAATATGTCAGGGATCATAATATCACCATAATATGCCAGGGATCATAATATGCCAGAGATCATAATATCACCATAATATGCCAGGGATCATAATATGCCGGGGATCATAATATGCCAGGGATCATAATATGCTGGGGATCATAATATGTCAGGGATCATAATATGTCAGGGATCATAATATGCCGGGGATCATAATATGCTGGAGATCATAATATGCCAGGGATCATAATATCACCATAATATGCCAGGGATCATAATATGCCAGAGATCATAATATGTCAGGGATCATAATAATCCGGGGATCATAATATGCTGGAGATCATAATATGCCAGGGATCATAATATGTCAGGGATCATAATATCACCATAATATGCCAGGGATCATAATATGCCGGGGATCATAATATGTCAGGGATCATAATATCACCATAATATGCCAGGGATCATAATATGCCGGGGATCATAATATGCTGGAGATCATAATATGCCAGGGATCATAATATCACCATAATATGCCAGGGATCATAATATGCCAGGGATCATAATATGCCGGGGATCATAATATGTCAGGGATCATAACATGCCAGGGATCATAATATGCCAGAGATCATAATATGCCAGAGATCATAATATCACCATAATATGCCAGGGATCATAATATGCCGGGGATCATAATATGCCAGAGATCATAATATGCCAGGGATTATAATATGTCAGAGATCATAATATCACCATAATATGCCAGGGATCATAATATGCCAGGGATTATACTATGTCAGAGATCATAATATGCCGGGGATCATAATATGCCAGAGATCATAATATCACCATAATATGCCAGGGATCATAATATGCCAGAGATCATAATATGCTGGGGATCATAATATGCCAGAGATCATAATATCACCATAATATGCCAGGGATCATAATATGCCAGGGATTATAATATGTCAGATATCATAATATCACCATAATATGCCAGGGATCATAATATGCCAGAGATCATAATATGTCAGGGATCATAATATGCTGGAGATCATAATATGTCAGGGATCATAATATGCCAGAGATCATAATATGCCAGAGATCATAATATGTTAGGGATCATAATATGCCTGGGATCATTATATGCCGAGGATCATAATATGCCGGGATCTCCCATGTGGGAATTACATTAATGCTTTGATTCCACAGTAATGATGAGAAGCCTGCAAGACTTACCTCTCCGTTAGAGTTCTGAGTCGCCCCAATAGCATTGTGGATGTTTAAAATGCCAAGAACTGAGCCGCCAAGCATAGACGTGCCAGTGTCCACCATTGCTTGGCAGCCGCCATCACAAGCAACCACGTTTCCATTAATGGTGATTCTGTGGAAGGAGGAACAAGACACCTTCAATCAATTCTTGGGGCGTCCGTGTAGAGTACATCCCTTAACCGTGTCAATTGTGGAATTAGTGTACCCTTGGGACCTTCTCTGCATGTGTTGTTCAGATGTGCTATTTTTAGTGCATACAGTCCTCAACCGTGCTGGCATGGAGAGCCACTCTTATTTGTAGGAGTGCATCATGACACTGTATACCACACGAGCTGAATGGCAGGTCTGAACTCTGTAAGCCTGGACTCGGAAAGCTCCATGTGTCTGGAAGAGGGATCCTAGATCTTTATCTATTGCTATGTGGGTACTTTTGAATGTTATGATTTGAGGACATTAATGCCTAGCTTCATATTGCAACCCCATCCTTTAGTGCAGTTCACAGAATACTAGTGCTGTGGTAGTACCAAGCCGGTAACATATATTAGATATAGATATACAGGGCTGACCTTCTGTGGCTTGATGTAACTGCTAGGACATACAGTGAAATTACTAAATCCTTGAAAAGATCTCATGAAGCACTGTCTTGCTTCTCGGGGGACCCCGCCCTACCTTCTCTGGTCATCACACATTACATATCATGTGACCATTTTCCAAATGAGCTTCAGCGGTGTGCGATTGCATTCCACCGCTTCAGTATGGAATTCCAAAGAGCACGAGTGGATTTCTTGCCCTTTTTGTCGAAATGCGGCAGAGTACTTGATGCATTTTCATTTATTTTGTCCCTTGTATCTCGCTGAGCATAAGACATCTTTCATTCCCAGACACTTGGTTTTAGAGGAAGGCAGATCTGTCTGTGAATTTTGCTTAACGCTTGTGACCAGGAAGATTGGGCTTCTTCTCTGCAAAACAGATCCTGGATCCTCTGCAACCTGCCGTGTTGGGATCTTGTATATACTCCCTAAGGTGATCAATGAGGTTAACCATCCTTTAACTGTCTGGACACAGTGTGTTTCTCTGAGTGGGAATTACCCCTTTACTCAAGAACATAAAAAAGTCTTACAGAAATAAATGCAGAGACCTTGCCAGAACTTCCTACTAATGAGGACATAAATCTGAATGAATATAATAATGGAGGTTTAGAAGGTGGGTCGGATATGGATGATCTGAAAGTAAAAATATTCCTTTACCAATGTTCAGCCATGATAAAGACAGGGACTTTGAATGCAGTGAATACAAATCAAGGACATGTTCTGAACATTCTTGAAAGAGGACAGCTATTCCTGTGTGAATATGTGTGTAACGGCCGATAATGCGATGTCACTGTGGCGTGAAGAATTGGATTATCTTTGGACAGGGTAAGATGTGTGGCGTGTTCTGATTGATGGTAAGTGCCTTATGGGATGGCCGCCCCACCTCAATGCCATGCTTCATGCCATAATGGCCGATAATCCGATGTCACTGTGGCGTGAAGAATTGGATTATCTTTGGACAGGGTAAGATGTGTGGCGTGTTCTGATTGATGGTAAGTGCCTTATGGGATGGCCGCTCCACCTCAATGTCATGCTTCATGCCATAATGGCCGATAATGCGATGTCACTGTGGCGTGAAGAATTGGATTATCTTTGGACAGGGTAAAATGTGTGGCGTGTTCTGATTGATGGTAAGTGCCTTATGGGATGGCCGTCCCACCTCAATGACATGCAGCCATTTTGAAATTCTTGCTGTGAGGATTTCACATAAAGCCAGCATTAGACAAAACCCCCAAATGGTGAATCATTGACATGTGTGAACCATCATGGAATGTTTGAGTACTTGGACATATATAATATTGCCCCCTCAGGGTCTGGCCTTAAAGGAGAAGAATGTTCTGGAGCTCACAAGTCATTGCTCATCAGCTCTTAGACTAAAGCAAGGATTGAACAAGGTCAATTTCCAAGGGAAATTCAGCCAATGGGCAACCAATGAACTGAGCCATGGTTGTCATGGAGATGTGCAGTCCTATGTGTTCTGGTCACCTTCTATGGTGTGCCGCCCCTGCCACTCCCCTTCTGTATAGTCATCAGCTCTAGAGAGGGATACTGTACCCAGCCATGGTGATCTGCCAGTACGCCTCCTCGGACACAGGAACCCAGTGAAGATATCCATAGTAGTACGAAGGGTCGATACCTCCAAAGATGACCACGCTACCGCTCTCCCCGTGTCTATGAGAAAGAGGAACGCAGAGGTAGATGTTAGACGTGTGGCACGCCAAGCTTGCACCAAGGAGTGAACGGAAACAATGCGCTGTGCGGGTGATGGATTGCAGTAAGGATACAGTAATGGTACAAAGAACAACTGTTATATATCTGACATCCGGAAGGCATGCAAGCACGTGCTCACAATCTGCCAATGGCTTTCCTTGCCAAACAAACCACTCTGCACTATTCTGAGTTGCTCAGTGGGACCTGCATTGGGGTTGCCCCTTTCACCCACTGCAAGCAATAACTCTGCTGGCATGTACCCTCCTATCTGTCATGTTACATTATTCCCTGGATAGAAGGAATTGGGGTCAGTGTTCCTTAAGTCTACCCTGAACCTAGTGTGTTAAACCTACAGCATGAAATCTAGTGCTCACCTTCCACTCCAGTCATTGGTCCCTTTTTTTAGAAGGAAAAAGCACCATGTTTGGTAGGAGAAGGGTGGCAGTTACCCGCAGCATCCTTGGAGCTCTGTGGGGGATTTGCCAAGTTCAGAAGCCCAATGGCGTTGGCACAGCAGAAAAAAGATGGAACATCGAGAATACGACCACCTTCACTGCAGCTCAGACAAAAGGAGCCAGAACTCTCATGTGATCCCAGGCTAGCCATGAGCAGTCCATGAATTCCATGGTTCACCTGTGGATTCTGGGGCTTGTAGTGCAGCATTTATTACTTGTATTCTTATTAATATTATAATTATTATACATGGTATTATTTGTAGGTTCTTTATTGAGTGCAGACCTAGCTTCGGGAAGCAACTGAGCACTTTACAGTTCATAGGGGGGAGAACGTGGTGAGGGAAGCAGAGAGGGGAGGCAGAGGCCTGGCAATGCGGCAGTAAAGACATGTATAATCAGGAGGGTGTGTGGGCCTAGGGGTTAGGGCAGATCACTCCTTGAGGAGAGTCTGAAATGTGGAATCAAGGTGATGATACTGCTGATTCTGGGCAGGATATTCCATAGCATGTGGGCAGAGTCAGAGAAGGTCTGTCTTCTGGTTCCTTCCTTCCTGAAATAGGGGAGGCCAAGTCTATACCTGCCCTTGCTTCTGGGGGATCATTGGCGTCTGGAGATGCTGACCTTCACAGCAAGGTAGCTTAGGAGCATCATGGAGACAGCCTTGTGGATGATACAGGAGGATTTGAAGGTTATATATGGTTGTTCAGTCTGATGAGGGTGGAGTGATGTGGAGGAATTACAGAGTCCTTTGGTGCGACATGCTTTAGCACTCAGGACACATCTATAGGGTCCCAGGGTGGTCGCAACAAGGCCTTCCGGATAGGAGAGCACATGTGAAGTTGCTTGTTGGGATGACAAGATTGCTTTTCTGCAGGAGGCAAAGTTGGTAAAATGCTGTTTATTTCTTCCTTGCTATGCAAAGCTGTGGTGACTGTTGATGTGGAACCCAAGGTGCTTTGCATAGTTTTGCATCTAGGATCTGAAGTCTTAGATGTTAATGGCAGAGATCCAGTTTTGGATGCTCAAGGTCGTTGGTCAGCAGTAGGAATTCGGTCTTGGCGGGGTTGAATTTCTGGAAGACACTGGGCATCCAGGATTGGATTAATGTAAGCCAGGACTTACGCCTCTGGATGTCTCTGATGGAGCTGTGTGTCGTCTGCATATTGATGGATGTCGATGTTGTGTGGAGCTAGGAGTGATGCAAGAAGTTCCTGATAAAGATTAAAGATCAAAGGGGAAAGGATGGATCCTTGCAGGACACTACAGGGCATGGGGAAAGGATGGATCCTTGCAGGACACTACAGGGCATGGGGAAAGGATGGATCCTTGCAGGACACTACAGGGCATGGGGAAAGGATGGATCCTTGCAGGACACTACAGGGCATTCGGAAAGGATGGATCCTTGCAGGACACAACAGGGCATGGGGAAAGGATGGATCCTTGCACGACACTACAGGACATGGGGAAAGGATGGATCCTTGCAGGACACTACAGGGCATGGGGAAAGGATGGATCCTTGCAGGACACTACAGGGCATGGGGAAAGGATGGATCCTTTCAGGACACAACAGGGCATGGGGAAAGGATGGATCCTTGCACGACACTACAGGACATGGGGAAAGGATGGATCCTTGCAGGACACTACAGGGCATGGGGAAAGGATGGATCCTTGCAGGACACTACAGGGCATGGGGAAAGGATGGATCCTTGCAGGACACTACAGGACATGGGGAAAGGATGGATCCTTGCACACTACAGGATATGGGGAAAGGATGGATCCTTGCAGGACACTACAGGACATGGGGAAAGGATGGATCCTTGCAGGACACTACAGGGCATGGGGAAAGGATGGATCCTTGCAGGACACTACAGGGCATGGGGAAAGGATGGATCCTTGCAGGACACTACAGGGCATGGGGAAAGGATGGATCCTTGCAGGACACTACAGGGCATGGGGAAAGGATGGATCCTTGCAGGACACTACAGGGCATGGGGAAAGGATGGATCCTTGCAGGACACTACAGGGCATGGGGAAAGGATGGATCCTTGCAGGACACTACAGGGCATGGGGAAAGGATGGATCCTTGCAGGACACTACAGGGCATGGGGAAAGGATGGATCCTTGCAGGACACTACAGGGCATGGGGAAAGGATGGATCCTTGCAGGACACTACAGGGCATGGGGAAAGGATGGATCCTTGCAGGACACTACAGGGCATGGGGAAAGGATGGATCCTTGCAGGACACTACAGGATATGGGGAAAGGATGGATCCTTGCAGGACATTACAGGGCATGGGGAAAGGATGGATCCTTGCACGACACTACAGGACATGGGGAAAGGATGGATCCTTGCAGGACACTACAGGGCATGGGGAAAGGATGGATCCTTGCAGGACACTACAGGACATGGGGAAAGGATGGATCCTTGCACACTACAGGATATGGGGAAAGGATGGATCCTTGCAGGACACTACAGGACATGGGGAAAGGATGGATCCTTGCAGGACACTACAGGACATGGGGAAAGGATGGATCCTTGCAGGACACTACAGGGCATGGGGAAAGGATGGATCCTTGCAGGACACTACAGGGCATGGGGAAAGGATGGATCCTTGCAGGACACTACAGGGCATGGGGAAAGGATGGATCCTTGCAGGACACTACAGGGCATGGGGAAAGGATGGATCCTTGCAGGACACTACAGGGCATGGGGAAAGGATGGATCCTTGCAGGACACTACAGGGCATGGGGAAAGGATGGATCCTTGCAGGACACTACAGGGCATGGGGAAAGGATGGATCCTTGCAGGACACTACAGGGCATGGGGAAAGGATGGATCCTTGCAGGACACTACAGGACATGGGGAAAGGATGGATCCTTGCAGGACACTACAGGGCATGGGGAAAGGATGGATCCTTTCAGGACACTACAGGGCATGGGGAAAGGATGGATCCTTGCAGGACACTACAGGGCATGGGGAAAGGATGGATCCTTGCAGGACACTACAGGACATGGGGAAAGGATGGATCCTTGCAGGACACTACAGGGCATGGGTAGATTTGGATATGTGGAGAAATACATTTTGACAAATTGTTGGTGAGTAGCAAGTTATGACATAACTCAGCCGAGGACAGTTTCTCAGATCCTCATGGGACAATGTAGAGTGTCGGTGAGTGTCAGGTGCTCAACAGTGTAGAGAAGCACCAAGAGACAAGCATCCCCAAATTGCAGGATGCTAAGGGCATCATCGATAACCTTGATGCTACCTGCTTCTATGCTATATCCGGGTCTAGAGCTAATTTGGTAGCAATTACCTGGGAAGACAATATAGGTGACGTGGAAATAGTGGCTGATGTCTTCTGGGTCCAGTGTTGGTTTCTTGAAAATAAGGCCGTTTTGTTCTGTCTTGAGGGTGAACGGTAAGGTGTCTTGAGTAAGGGAGCAGATGATCATTGTCAGGTAAGGGAGGAGTCCTTTATTCATAAGGGTCTTGACTACGGAGGCAGGGATGATCTTGTCTACATACAATGTGACCTCCATGGATACTAGGGAGGCAGGCAGGTCTTCCCTGGTGAGTGTCTTGAAAGTTGTCCAGGTAGTTGTGGTTTTGTGAGAAAGGATATTTAGTGTGCTGTCAGTTGTGACGTTTGTGTGTATGTGATGGTGGGTCATGCAGATCGTGTAGACAGAGAAAGAGTTGATGGTGGGAGGTTTTTCAATGGAGTGCAGTACGGGTGGGTCAAGACGATGGTTGATGAAACGCTTGATGGCTTTGAAGAGGGCTCTGCTTTCATTCTTGATCTTGTCTATGATGTTCTCGAGGAAGGTGAAAAAGGAAAAGGACAGCTACCAGAATGCAAACAAAACAAAGAGACAAAGGGAGGACTGGCCAGTCTCTGCCCTTCTAATGTAACATGGGAGCACTGGGAAGCAGCTGGCCATCCCCAGCCTCCTTCGCTTGGTGGGTGTTTGTGGCATTTGAACTTGTTCCTTTCAATTCTGCGTGTTATTTTCAATTGTACTGACAGACATATGATATAGGCACTGGAAATGCACAATTTACACAGCTCGGTTAATCAGGAGCCTCCTACCTCTGAAAGACCTGATGGGCTGTGGAAGAATGTGTCACCTCTTGTTGCCTTCAATGCTCGACTGGGTCCTATTGCCATGCATAGTTTTGCAGTGTGCTGATTTAATAAGACTCTCACGTGTGAGGATGGTTAGGGCGGGGATGAACTAATCAGAGGAAAGGTATGCGCTTAGTTAGAGTGGTCATCCTTCTGAGACTTCCAGAATGAGTGCAGGACAGGGAGTTACTATGAGGTTGGGAAATTAACTATGACCTGCCGGTAGCATTGAGACTCTTGTGGGGCTGAGGAGGACTCAGCACATGCCAGTGTTACCTGATGAAGACTTTCACACTTCTCAGAGTGAGGAAATGAGTGGCAGGCAGTGGTAATATGAACAATGACCTCATTCCATTGCATGATACAAACATCTGAAGATTCAGAAAAAGTGCTACTAGGCCGGTGCCTATATCTAGCTAGTATGGCTAGTAGGGCTGGTGCAAAGTCAATTACACGCCTTTCACCTCCACAAGAGGATGCCATGAGCACCACTCGGGTGACTATATGTTAAGTGTGAGCATATGTTGGTCATCACAACAGAAGTGCACCCCTTTTCCTACACTCGAATTCATGGACTATGTACAGTCCTTTTGAGTGGTGCGCATGAGGAATCAGGGCTTCTGATTGGCGAGTCAGTGGATTACTAAAGATGCTTTCATGAAAGCCACATTTCATAAATAATTTCACATCAAAGAGCCACTGGGGAGAAATGTGGGTCATTTGGCAATTTCACTTCGATCATTTGTTTTTGTTTAGTTGTGCATTATATGTCCCCAATTTAGCGAAATTAAAAACATCACTAAATCAGTAGATGTGCGTTGAATTAATGAAAAAAAGGAGTTTTGAAGTTTTCAAAATGCACAGAACAGGTGAAAAACAAACTAGAAAAGGGACTGCAGTTGGAGATTTTGTTAGGAAACGTGGTGAGAATCTTTCATTTATTTTGCCAGGAAAATCTAAACTTTGCAGTTGCTTTCCCTCAAACTCAAGAACATAGTTATAAACTAGCCTTGTCCATTCCATTATTCAATATAAAATAAGTCCTAAAAAAATATTTTTTCAGGTTTTATTTTCAGCGAACTATGTGGAAATACTTTACTAAAGGGCTCCACTTATTTTGCTGATAAAAGACCTGCACAATAGTTAACCGATTTCTTTATAGCAAACTAAGTGACAATACACTACTTACATTCCTTACCAAAACCTCCCTTCACCCTTCTTAGAGTCTGGGCGCTTTCTGAAAACGCAACAGCTGAAACATGTCCTTGGCATCTCTCGGACTTCACAGTGATGCTCTCAGACTCCAGGACCTTTGTAGGTTTCTCAGCATCTCTCAGGTTTAGGCTTTTTTAAGGGTTCTAACATCTCCTCAGTTTTCAGGTGTTTTTCAAGCTTCCGAGGGCCGGCATTGGTGCTTCACATGGTCCTCAGCACCCTTCAGGTTCAAAGCGCTTCACATGGTTCTCAGTGCCCTCTCACACTCCAGGACCTTTGTTAGGCTTCTTAGCATCTCTAAAGTGCAGGCTCTTTTAAGGGTTCTAACATCTGCTCAGCTTGAATGTTTTTTTCAAGCTCCCCAAGGCCCACATGTTCAGTTCCCCTCAGCTTCAAAGCGCTTCACATGGTTCTCAGTGCCCTCTCACACTCCAGGACCTTTGTTAGGCTTCTCAGCATCTCTCAGGTTTAGGCTTTTTTAAGGGTTCTAACATCTGCTCAGCTTGAATGTTTTTTTCAAGCTCCCCAAGGCCCACATGTTCAGTTCCCCTCAGCTTCAAAGCGCTTCACATGGTTCTCAGTGCCCTCTCACACTCCAGGACCTTTGTTAGGCTTCTCAGCATCTCTCAGGTTTAGGCTTTTTTAAGGGTTCTAACATCTGCTCAGCTTGAATGTTTTTTTCAAGCTCCCCAAGGCCCACATGTTCAGTTCCCCTCAGCTTCAAAGCGCTTCACATGGTTCTCAGTGCCCTCTCACACTCCATGACCTTTGTTAGGCTTCTCAGCATCTCTAAAGTTCAGGCTCTTTTAAGGGTTCTAACATCTGCTCAGCTTGAATGTTTTTTTCAAGCTCCCCAAGGCCCACATGTTCAGTTCCCCTCAGCTTCAAAGCGCTTCACATGGTTCTCAGTGCCCTCTCACACTCCAGGACCTGTGTTAGGCTTCTCAGCATCTCTCACGTTTAGGCTTTTTAAAGGGTACTAACAAACCTTCAGTTTTAAGGTGTTTTTCAAGCTCCTAAGTGCCGGCATGGTCCTACACATGGTTCTCAGTGTACCTCAGGCTCCAGCAACTTTGATAGGCTTCTTAGCATTTCTCAGTTGCAGGCTCTTTAAAGGGTTCTAAACTCTACGCAGGGTGAAGGTGTTTTCCAAGCTCCCCAGAGCCTGCATGGTGCTTCACATGGTCCTTAGTTCCCTTGAGGTTCAAAGCGCTTCACATGGTTCTCGGTGTCCCTCAGGCTCCAGGACCTTTGTTAGGCTTCTCAGCATCTCTAAAGTGCAGGTTATTTTAAGGGTTCTAACATCTCCTCAGGACGAAGGTGTTGTTTAAGCTTCCTAGTGCCCGCATGGTGCTTCACATGGTCCTCAGTTCCCCTGAGGTTCAAAGAGCTTCACATGGTTCTCAGTGTGTCTCTGACTCCTGGTGCTTCCTAATGTTCTAAGTACCCCTTAATCTTGAGTTGCTTTTCAGGGTTCTCAGCTCGAGCAAGCTCTAGGGGGATCTCACTGCATCACTATACCTGCCAATCCTCAAATGCCCAGAGATGCAGCAGTAAAAACGAGTGAGAATGCAGTTAAAAAACAGAAATGAAAGAAAGGCCCCCACCCCCAACTTGTCTTGACTCCATCATACTGGCAGCTTTGGATTTAATCAGGTACACCAGATTTAGGATGGACCACAAACACTTCCTGAGGTGAGGGGTATGCTTGTAAGGTGGGGAGAGGGCTAAGGTCTCTGGAATTCATGGTGAGGGGTATGCTTGTAAAGTGCGGAGAGGGCAAGGGTGGCTGGGATTCATGGTGTGGGGTATGCCTGTAAGGTGGGGAGAGGGCTAGGGTGGCTGGAATTCATGGTGCGGGGTATGCCTGTAAGGTGGGAGAGGGCTAGGGCGGCTGGAATCCATGGTGAGGGGTATGCTTGTAAAGTGGGGAGAGGGCAAGGGTGGCTGGAATTCATGGTGAGGGGTATGCTTGTAAAGTGGGGGAGAGGGCAAGGGTGGCTGGAATTCATGGTGCGGGGTATGCCTGTAATGTGGGAGAGGGCAAGGGTGGCTGGAATTCATGATGAGGGAATGCTTGTAAGGTGGGGAGAGGACTAGGTTCGCTGGAATTCATGGTAAGGGGTATGCTTGTCAGGTGGGTAGAGGGCTAGGGTGGCTGGAATTCATGGTGAGGGGTACGCTTGTAAGGTGGGGAGAGGGCTAGGGTGGCTGGAATTCATGGTGAGGGGTATGCTTGTAAAGTGGGGAGAGGTCAAGGGTGGCTGGAATTCATGGCGAGGTTATGCTTGTAAGGTGGGGAGAGGGATAAGGTGGCTGAAATTCGTGGGAGAGGTAGGCTTGTAAGGTGGGGAGAGGGCTAGGGTTGCTGGAATTCATGGTTAGGGGTATGCTTGTAATGTGGGGAGAGGGCTAGGGTGGCTGGAATTCATGGTGAGGGGTATGCTTGTAAG
The DNA here is from genome assembly GCF_040938575.1 of Ambystoma mexicanum. Classification (NCBI taxonomy): domain Eukaryota; kingdom Metazoa; phylum Chordata; class Amphibia; order Caudata; family Ambystomatidae; genus Ambystoma; species Ambystoma mexicanum. Next base: position 1,157,880,572 of record NC_090941.1, on the reverse strand, counting down.
GTGGGGAAGGGCTAGGGTGGCTGGAATTCATGGTGAGTGTTATGTTTGTCAGGTGGGTAGAGGGATAGGGTGGCTGGAATTCATGGTGAGGGGTATGCTTGTAAAGTGGGGAGAGTGCTAGGGTGGCTGGAATTCATGGTGAGGGTATGCCTGTAAGGTGGGAGAGGGCAAGGGTGGCTGGAAATCATGGCGAGGTTATGCTTGTAAGGTGGGGAGAGGGATAAGGTGGCTGGAATTCATGGGAGGGGTAGGCTTGTAAGGTGGGGAGAGGGCTAGAGTGGCTGGAATTCATGGCGAGGTTATGCTTGTAAGGTGGGGAGAGGGATACGATGGCTGGAATTCATGGTGAGGGGTATGCTTGTAAAGTGGGGAGAGGGCTAGGGTGGCTGGAATTCATGGCGAGGTTATGCTTCTAAGGTGGGGAGAGGGATAAGGTGGCTGGAATTCATGGGAGGGGTAGGCTTTTAAGGTGGGGAGAGGGCTAGAGTGGCTGGAATTCACGGTGAGGGGGATGCTTTAAGGTGGGGAGAGGGCTAGGGTGGCTGGAATTCATGGGAGAGGTAGGCTTGTAAGGTGGGGAGAGGGATATGATGGCTGGAATTCATGGGAGGGGTAGGCTTGTAAGGTGGGGAGAGGGCTAAGGTGGCTGGAATTCATGGTGCTGGGTATGCCTGTAAGGTGGGGGGAGGGCTAGGGTGGCTGGAATTCATGGTGCTGGGTATGCCTGTAAGGTTGGGGGAGTGCTATGGTGGCTGGAATTCATGGTGCAGGGTATGCCTGTAAGGTGGGGGGAGGGCTAGGGTGGCTGGAATTCATGGTGCTGGGTATGCCTGTAAGGTGGGAGGAGTGCTATGGTGGCTGGAATTCATGGTGCAGGGTATGCCTGTAAGGTGGGGGACGGCTAGGATGGCTGGAATTCATGGTGCTGGGTATGCCTGTAAGGTGGGGGGAGGGCTAGGGTGGCTGGAATTCATGGTGCAGGGTATGCCGGTAAGGTGGGGAGAGGGCTAGGGTGGCTGGAATTCATGGTGCAGGGTATGCCTGTAAGGTGGGGGAGAGGGCTAGGATGGCTGGAATTCATGGTGCAGGGTATGCCTGTAAGGTGGGGGGAGGGCTAGGGTGGCTGGAATTCATGGTGCAGGGTATGCCTGTAAGGTGGGGAGAGGGCTAGGGTGGCTGGAATTCATGGTGAGAGGTATGCCTGTAAAGTGGGGAGAGGGCAAGGGTGGCTGGAATTCATGGTGAGAGGTATGCCTGTAAGGTGGGGAGAGGGCTAGGGTGGCTGGAATTCATGGCAAAGGGCATGTTTGTAAAGTGGGGAGAGGGCAAGGATGGCTGGAATTCATGGTGCGGGGTGTGCCTGTAAGGTGGGGAGAGGGCTAGGGTGGCTGGAATTCATAGTGCGGGTTATGCCTGTAAAGTGGGGAGAGGGTAAGGGTGGCTGGAATTCATGTTGCGGGGTATGCCTGTAAGGTGGGGAGAGGGCTAGGGTGGCTGGAATCCATGGTGCTGGGTATGCCTGTAAGGTGGGGGGAGGGCTAGGGTGGCTGGAATTCATGGTGCAGGGTATGCCGGTAAGGTGGGGAGAGGGCTAGGGTGGCTGGAATTCATGGTGCAGGGTATGCCTGTAAGGTGGGGGAGAGGGCTAGGATGGCTGGAATTCATGGTGCAGGGTATGCCTGTAAGGTGGGGGGAGGGCTAGGGTGGCTGGAATTCATGGTGCAGGGTATGCCTGTAAGGTGGGGAGAGGGCTAGGGTGGCTGGAATTCATGGTGAGAGGTATGCCTGTAAAGTGGGGAGAGGGCAAGGGTGGCTGGAATTCATGGTGAGAGGTATGCCTGTAAGGTGGGAAGAGGGCTAGGGTGGCTGGAATTCATGGCAAAGGGCATGCTTGTAAAGTGGGGAGAGGGCAAGGATGGCTGGAATTCATGGTGCGGGGTGTGCCTGTAAGGTGGGGAGAGGGCTAGGGTGGCTGGAATTCATAGTGCGGGGTATGCCTGTAAAGTGGGGAGAGGGCAAGGGTGGCTGGAATTCATGGTGCGGGGTATGCCTGTAAGGTGGGGAGAGGGCTAGGGTGGCTGGAATTCATGGCGAAGGGTATGCTTGTAAAGTGGGGAGAGGGCTAGGGTGGCTGGAATTCATGGTGCAGGGTATGCCTGTAAGGTGGGGGACGGCTAGGGTGGCTGGAATTCATGGTGAGGGGTATGCTTGTAAAGTGGGGAGAGGGCTTGGGTGGCTGGAATTCATAGTGCGGGGTATGCCTGTAAGGTGGGGAGAGGACTAGGGTGGCTGGAATTCATAGTGCAGGGTATGCCTGTAAGGTGGGGGACGGCTAGGGTGGCTGGAATTCATGGTGAGGGGTATGCCTGTAAGGTGGCGAGAGGGCTAGGGTGCCTGGAATTCATGGTACAGGGTATGCCTGTAAGGTGGGGGACGGCTAGGATGGCTGGAATTCATGGTGAGGGATATGCTTGTAAAGTGGGGAGAGGGCAAGGGTGGCTGGAATTCATGCTGCGGGGTGTGCCTGTAAGGTGGGGAGAGGGCTAGGGTGGCTGGAATTCATAGTGCAGGGTATGCCTGTAAGGTGGGGGACGGCTAGGGTGGCTGGAATTCATGGTGAGGTGTATGCCTGTAAGGTGGCGAGAGGGCTAGGGTGGCTGGAATTCATGGTACAGGGTATGCCTGTAAGGTGGGGGACGGCTAGGATGGCTGGAATTCATGCTGCGGGGTGTGCCTGTAAGGTGGGAGAGGGCAAGGGTGGCTGGAATTCATGCTGCGGGGTGTGCCTGTAAGGTGGGAGAGGGCAAGGGTGGCTGGAATTCATAGTGCGGGGTATGCCTGTAAAGTGGGGAGAGGGCAAGGGTGGCTGGAATTCATGGTGAGGGGTACGCTTGTAAGGTGGGTAGAGGGCTAGGGTGGCTGGAATTCATGGTGCAGGGTATGCCTGTAAGGTGGGAGAGGACAAGGGTGGCTGGAATTCATGGTGAGGGGTATGCTGGTAAAGTGGGCAGAGGGCAAGGGTGGCTGGAATTCATGGTGAGGGGTATGCTTGTAAGGTGGGGAGAGGGCTAGGGTGGCTGGAATTCATGGGAGGGGTAGGCTTGTAAGGTGGGCAGAGGGCTAGGGTGGCTGGAATTCATGGTGAGGGGTAGGCTTGTAAGGTGGGGAGAGGGATATGGTGGCTGGAATTCATGGGAGGGGTAGGCTTGTAAGGTTGGGAGAGGGCTAGAGTGGCTGGAATTCATGGCAAGGTTATGCTTGTAAGGTGGGGAGAGGGATAAAATGGCTGGAATTCATGGGAGGGGTAGGCTTGTAAGGTGGGGAGAGGGCTAGGGTGGCTGGAATTCATAGTGCAGGGTATGCCTGTAAGTTGGGGGACGGCTAGGGTGGCTGGAATTCATGGTGCGGGGTATGCCTGTAAGGTCGGGAGAGGGATAGGGTGGCTGGAATTCGTGGCGAGGTTATGCTTGTAAGGTGGGGAGAGGGATATGGTGGCTGGAATTCATGGGAGGGGTAGGCTTGTAAGGTGGGCAGAGGGCTAGGGTGGCTGGAATTCATGGTGAGGGGTAGGCTTGTAAGGTGGGGAGAGGGATATGGTGGCTGGAATTCATGGGAGGGGTAGGCTTGTAAGGTTGGGAGAGGGCTAGAGAGGCTGGAATTCATGGCGAGGTTATGCTTGTAAGGTGGGGAGAGGGATAAGATGGCTGGAATTCATGGGAGGGGTAGGCTTGTAAGGTGGGGAGAGGGCTAGGGTGGCTGGAATTCATAGTGCAGGGTATGCCTGTAAGGTGGGGGACGGCTAGGGTGGCTGGAATTCATGGTGCGGGGTATGCCTGTAAGGTGGGGAGAGGGCTAGGATGGCTGGAATTCATAGTGCAGGGTATGCCTGTAAGGTGAGGGACGGCTAGGGTGGCTGGAATTCATGGTGAGGGGTATGCCTGTAAGGTGGCGAGAGGGCTAGGGTGGCTGGAATTCATGGTGCAGGGTATGCCTGTAAGGTGGGGGAGAGGGCTAGGATGGCTGGAATTCATGGTGAGGGGTATGCTTGTAAAGTGGGGAGAGGGCACGGGTGGCTGGAATCCATGGTGAGGGGTATGCTTGTAAGGTGGGGAGAGGGCTAGGGTGGCTGGAATTCATGGTGCAGGGTATGCCTGTAAGGTAGGAGAGGGCAAGGGTGGCTGGAATTCATGGTGCAGGGTATGCCTGTAAGGTGGGAGAGGGCTAGGGTGGCTGGAATTCATGGTGAGGGGTATGCTTGTAAAGTGGGGAGAGGGCAAGGGTGGCTGGAATTCATGGTGAGGGGTATGCTTTTAAGGTGGGGAGAGGGCAAGGGTGGCTGGAATTCATGGTGAGGGGTAGGCTTGTAAGGTGGGGAGAGCGATATGGTGGCTGGAATTCATGGGAGGGGTAGGCTTGTAAGGTTGGGAGAGGGCTAGAGTGGCTGGAATTCATGGCGAGGTTATGCTTGTAAGGTGGGGAGAGGGCTAGGGTGGCTTTAATTCATGGGAGGGGGCGTGTCTGGGATGTGGGAAAATGGCACTGGTGGCAGAGCCTAGGTAACTAACAAGCGTTTTGTGGCGGTGATGGCATGGGAAGGTAGATACAGAGGGTATTTGGTGGTTCGGTCCGGTTGGAGTGAGGGGGGTAGTGAAGGGTACCTCAGGGGGGAAAGACCATCCAAATGATGAAACAAGAAAGTGTATTGAGTTAAAGGTAAAAATGCAGAACGGATGGGATATGTTATGCTGGGGCCAGGGAGAGCAGGGGAGGACGTGGAAAGGGGGTGAACAGATGTATACGTCAGCCACTTGGGGTCAGACAATATGCAGCTGCACATGGGGTACAATAAAGGGTCACCAGTTGAACGGGCGAGCAGTTGAAGGTCAAACAGAAAAACCATTTACCACTTTGTGGTCTATAAAAAGACACACAACCACCGAAAAGGTTCCTCTGAAGAACAGGAATCAACTCTAGAGATTTAGACTGTAACCTGAGACAGTGTTGGACATGAGCATCAGATGTGAGTGAAGGCGTGCACACATGCCTGTGATCAAAGAGGAATTGGTCCTGATGAAGAGGGGGTGGCAGCTGAGAGATAGATTAGATATCTCCCATTGAAACAGGTGTAGACATTAGGAATTACCTTATTATGTGTGCAGAATAGAAAACATAAACTAGAGTGTGATAGATAACTGAGGGCAATTGTGTTTTAGAGACAGAACTGGTAGTCAGAGGCTGTCAACATCAACGTCTCTGCATAGCAGCTCGACACTTTGCCCTCCTGCCCAAGATAATGACCACTCCCCAGTAGGAATCTTGCACTTCTCATACCTTCTCTGGAGCCATGACTCCTTAGGTGCTTCCATGAGCATTCCTTCAATTCTCCTGGCTATGGGAGTAATCCCTGTCTCCCTTTCACTCATAACCTGTGTTCTAGCACCTGTGACCAGCACGGACAAACAACTTAACCACTGTGTCCTTTCACAAACCACAACTTGCTGCTAAAAGAAAGACCCTCAGAAGCTGCCAGAACCCAAAACCTGTAAACTGTAAAGATACAAAGGTTACGAGTAACAGGGACACAAGTCCTCGGGTTCTCTTCACCCCAGCACTGCATCCTTTTTCCATTGCACCTTCTTCTCCTTCAGGCCCAGATCTGTTAGTGCTCTCCTGTGTGGAGGCATCACCTATACCCATGCGGGATACCTTTATGGAATCCTTTGTGCCTGTCTAACCAGCATCTCCAAATGCAATCCTTTATCCCACAATGATCGTGGCACCCGACCACTTAGAATCTTTCTCACCAGGTCAACCTGTCATCAGCGCAACACCAAAGGTTCCCACCTTAGCTCAAATCCAACACCATCTGTGCCAGTGGAACAGGGGATGGAAATGCCTGATTTACAGTACCAACAAATACCTGCAGACTGGCTGATACCTGCAAAACCTCTCGGATCACACTAAATACAATGGTGCGTGAATACAAAGCACTTCAATGTAAAGCTTGGAACATTATGTACAGAGCAGTGTCTCTACATAAACATCTGGAATTTACCTTAACCAAAGACATATTAAGAATGGCCGGTGCAACTCTCTCCAGACAACACATGTATTTATGTTTCCCTGTATTATCTACTCCATCCAGCTATCCTCCCAAGAGTTTTGACTAAATTGTTGTACTTCCAATCATTTGGGAAAATTACGGTATAACCATACCATAAGATACAGAGACCACCCCTAACAGAGCACAGAGAATACACTGTAGTTGGTTGCAGAAAGGTTGGTCACATGGAATCTGAAGGAGAATTAGCAAATATAGAATTGACAATGGCCTCTCAACCTCAATATTTCTATTGGAATGATTCAACACTCTACATTGATGAAGATTGCATGGATAGGATCTAACTCACGGGCTCAAGTAGACCGAGTAGACATCCTGAGGGAGCAGGTTTTGTAGCCACATGTTGTCAAAAACAGGGATGGTTCCATCGATAGCAAGACGAGGATACCCCAATCCCAGGAATCCATCGAAAGGCCAATCAACAAAGAAGTCCGCTTCAGTGTAGGACAGGGAGAAGGCCTGGTCTGTGACCACGAGACTTCCGACCTAGGAGCAAAAGGAGTCAACAGTCAGAAAAGCCGTGCCGACCCCTAAACTCCAAGAGGGAATGCATGCACTCCAATCCCCTTACCTGCAGAGTGTCATATCCCAGGATTCCAGTCAAATCTCCAGTTCCATATGTGAGGGAAATGGACTCATTAGTAGGCTTAAATGTAGTGGAGCTGGAAGGGTTAAACTTCTTGTGATTTGCTGTGGATGCAAAATATATTGTTTTTAATTTACAATGATGGGAACATTCCTGCCCCTGCAATGGCCCTCTGAAGGGGGCAAAGGCCACCGGTTTACCCATCTGACCATCCCATTGAAGCGATGGCCTCAACATTGACTGTGCCACCAACATCTGTATACGTTGAAGGGCTTCTCATTACTTCAGTGACCCCTGACGGTCTCAATGACACTTTCAAAGCAGATATGACCACCCACATATACCAATTAACCCTCATTTGCACCAATGCAAATCCCAGTAGGGTTATTGATTGACCAATTACCATCTTACTGATCAATGACCATCTAAATGCACGTTCGACATTCAGGGTGCACTGGTACTCATCAAACGCCATCAAGGACTATCGCAATGCGCATATGGCAATGCTAGTGACCGTGGCCATGCACCCACTACACATCAAGTCATAAATTCAGTGTTTGAAGTTTACTCTTTGAATTGATGTCACACCTCAAGGCAAATGAGCTCCATGGTGTTTTTTCAACTTTCAACTAATGTTGAGTTCGCCATTGTGACAAATTCTATCCTGCCTCACAGTAGTACCAGGATGACCTGGGGTAAAATGGCTCACTCAGGCCTCACACCTCTACAAACAAAAACGCAACACAATCATGAAGGTAAAACAGCCACAATCAAGAGATATACCGCCTCTGCCTTTTGTGGTAACGAGGGACGAGGGAGGGCTATACTCTCAAGAGGGTTTTGAATGTGAAACAGTAGTGACCCAAACAACACAGTACCACAATCCAAAAGAAAGGCAATGTCCAATCAAGGTTTTATAAAAATGTAAACTGAATCCCACCATCTGCACTCTACATAAACACACCCCAAAGGAAAGCACAGAAAAGATGCAACAGACTGTAGAAAGTAGCACTCTCAGTTTAGATCTTGGGTTGGTATGTAATAGACTACCAAAAAGGATATGTTGCAGGATGCAAGTGCAATCATGAGCTAACAAGTACCTAGGGTCTCAGTGGACCGTGGGGGAAGCTCAGTGTCACAGTATCTGGTTTCAATGCTGGGTGGGCCGATGCATCGAAAAATGATGTAAGCTGATCTGGCTCAGTCGGCCATGTAGGATCGTGGAGACCCTAACAGCAAGTGGGCATCGAGTACGGTCAAATGCTGGCGTCTCTGTGCAATCGAACGGCAGTGGTTCAAGTGATGCAAGTCGAGTGGTCCCAAGAATGGTTCAAAATTGGCCAGGCTGAGTCGGTCTTAAGGCGCTGGAAGAGAATGGCGAATGATGCTCCAGTGCTTCTAGTCATTGAGCGATGATCGTGAAGTGGTGCTCGAGGGTGTGTTGACGTTTTATCAATGAGGTGACAGTTCTTGGGCTAGCAGGGCTGAACTGAGGTTGTAACCCCCCGGTTAGAGACAGCGGGTGACCCTCCAGAGATCCAGTTCCGGCACTTGAGCAGACACTTCACGCCATGCAAGGTTCATACCTGGCGATGACACAATGCATTGTCTAGCTGGATAAGAGGCAGTGCAGCAGTTCGACTGGTTGGAGGAACACGGACACCAGTGCCTAACCATCATTCAATGTACATGGAATTTGGAGGAAATATTTTGGGGCAGGAGATCAAGGAGACTGGTCTGGCCCTCTGGGTTGCTGTGAGGCCTTTGCAAAGGATTTGAGGACAGTATGCTTCAGTTCACGGTCTGCTCTTCTGGCACAGAAGATACATTGCAGAATGTTGGGCCTTGTCCACAGCACTGGTCACTCCCCAGTGTTCCCTAGGAGTGGTTAAGGGACAGATCTAACATCTGTCTTTGATGTCTGAATTGTTCCCCTCTGGCGGAGCACTTTAAACAGTGAAGCTGCTCCCAAAGGAAGTCCAGGTGAGTGTCTTCAGAACCTCGCTTTGGCCTTAAAAAATCCCTGAGAAACTGAAGGTGTTCTGCTGAAGGGGTGTGAGGACCCTTCTTTAAAAGGTAAAAGGCCTTCTGGTGATTGGTCTAAAGCTAATCCGCTTTCAGGGACAAATCCCCGCACTCAGCTGGAGTGGACTTTGCGTTTTTGATTTGTGCACCCAAAGTACTTTGCTCCATGGAAGTGGAGGAGGTGGGAAAGAAGAGAGAGATAATGAGAAACATGATGGCAGAAGGCTTCTCCCAGTATCCAAAGCACTCCTGCCCCCTTCCCTCCTACTGGTAGAAAATAACCTTTGCGTTTTCAGCACTGTGGTGTGGGGCTACTCGTCTTGGATGGGTTGCTCTTTTGATAACTGGGCCCAGGACAGCTGCCTGTGGCACTTCTGTCTCTCGGGGTAGGGATTACCATCTCTCGCTAATAGACTCAAAGAAAGGATGTGTCGTCGGGGTTTCTGTCCTGCCATGCGGCCGTATCGGCCCGTCTGATCTGAATACACAATCCCTTGTGCAGGATCAATTGGGGCATGGTGGCCATGATCATATGCATTGCCATGCACTATGCCTAAAGTCAAGAATGGATTAAAGATCACCCTGCCATCACCACGGGACACTCATGATCATCGTAGTTTGGGTACTTGGGGATATATCTTCAATGTCGCCCCAGTGCTGGAGTCACTTTCCTTTCACTGCTGTGGTCGAGTGGGCCTCTTCTAACCTTTCAACCTGCTTTGTGTTACGAGCAGAGTGGGTGCTGCGGATCAGGCTATTTATGCAGTGGGTCAAAAGTACACTATGCTTTTGGTACAGAGCTGTGACAAAGGGGGATCTGGTTAGTAGATTCTCCCTTTGGGGAAAGAATCACCCGCACCATTTTATGTACTAACAATCAAAAAAGCTAGGGCTTTGCACCCTTGCCAGATGGCAATTCCGCACGGCCATGCCTATGGCCAAGTGATTGGAGCAGCTATTTAATAAATTTAACATAAGCAGGTTCAAGTTTAACAGATTCTTTTCCATATCTGTCAAAAAAGCACAGCGTTGTTCACAATAAACTGCAAGATTGCCTTTAGGTTTATACAGTTTGTTGTCAGTGAATATTGGTGTTTGTATAGCACAGATTTATGAATCCCGGGTTCTTGTAACACGCATGTTGATTAGCTTGTGTACCATGAAGGGACTGATCAGAAAGCCTGGCTGCCCCTCTGAGAGATGTGGCATTCAGTGTCAGAAGATGAGGGGTCTGAGAGGCAGAGAGAGAACAGGACCTTTCCAGGTAAACCTCTGACTTGCCCTCACTACCGTGAACCCTCCACCACAAGATGGCCGCCGCCTCATTGAGCAAGAGGCTTGAAGTGGTCATGGCACCCACCTGTGCTGCTTCCTGGTATCCGTGTGGTGGCAGGTGGGTGTGGCAGAGCAATGGTTTTACCCACAATGCTGGAGCGAGGAAACACAGGGCACGGTGGTCAGAGTGCTCACAGGTGAGACACGCACAAAGCTACTATGCTGTTGGATTTGATCAGATATTCAGGAGCTAGTTTGAATCTGTATATAGATGTAGGCGCTTTGTGATCACATGTTACACTGAACAGCATTTCCATTTCATCAGACATGTGAGAATCCTCACCTTATATGACTCGAAATGGCAAGCACAGGAAAAATCATTCCATTATTGGATATTAGCACATGGAAATCATTATTGACCTCCTCTCAGCCAATCGGAAGGTTTAGAGTGCAGTCAGTAAATACAGCTATTTACTGTGCTCTGATCATTCTGTCTACAAAAGCAGACAGGGAACAACAATGCAATTTCCAGGCACACAATGTATTCCAGCAAGATACTTCCTCTCGTGTGAAGACCTGTTTTTTTGCTGCAACATATTCTTTAACACGCAAAAGAGAAAGTTGTTGTGTACTTTTAAATGAAACCAAATGCAGGTTCAAGTTAAACCTGTTTTGGTTAGCCCACGTTTCACTTCAAATGATTTACTTATTAGAGCAACTATTATTTAAATCTAAAACATAAAATTACATGTAATGTACTAACTCTGTCGCCTGCTGCTTTACCCAGTATTAAAGTAGCATGTTTACTTCATCACCAAAACTCCTAAACATGTGTTTCTAAGGCCCTCATGTGCTAATAGCCTTGCAGACCCCAGGAGGGTGCATTATTGCTTGGGATAGTGACCCATCTCCAACATATGACCCTAGGCTTCTCCTCAGGCCATAAATTGCTGCCAGGCAATTATCCCACAATAATGACCCCTTCCTCGGTCTGTAAGGCCCTCATTACAACACAGGCGGTAACCAATGGCGCTATTAGCACCATGGTTGCTGCCGGTATTGTAACGAGTCCACCAATGGTAAATGGGGAAATACCGCCCCATTCCAAGGTTGGCGGGGTGATAATTCCCCATTTACCATTGGCCCTTCCCCATTCTCATTTTTGCCCATAGGGCTCAATGGGACTGGGGAAGGCGGTAATTATGGTACCGTAAATTGCAGTACCGTAATTACCTCAGACGTCCCTATGCAGGACCAGACCAGTCGTTAAGGTCGGGAGCCACAAAGGGACCTCATAATCAGGCATTAAGGGTTTAACGCCGCCGACACCCTTTACGGCGCTGTTAAACTCCTTAACGCCAGGGTCGTAATGACCCCATAAGTGTATATAATGTTATGCATATTTTTCTGATTGCACATAAATATATTGCAAACACACTTTCCTGAAACTATATCAATCTATTCATCTATTGTTGGTTGCATTATTGGGGAGCATTTCCAGATGGTGAAGAACCGGGGCGATGCAAAGCTTTGCAGCCAAACTATCGGACAGCCTAATGGATGACTGTGAACTGAACACTCTTACTAGTGACCTCACTGCACAGACTGACATGTCTATGACATGTGTATGCTTCACACATGAGGATGGAGAAGTTACACAAACATTCATCAGCCGCGCCGATGAATCCATCACTCTAGAGATCAGGTGACAGGAGACAGAGGGGTGGCCTGGCATGATGTGGCAGCAGCAGGGCTGGCCTGCGTGCACGCATTAAGCACACAGCAGTACTTACCACAGGACGAGCTGTTACAGTACACAGATGGGACCCAGAGGTTAGAGGAGCCGCTGTCGAACAACACGTTGAAGTCCTGGGGGGGATTTCCAATAGAGATGGTTCCATAATAAGCCAGCTGCAAAAATAGGAATTATAAAGATCAGCTTCAAGGACTCATTGATGTTCCTGTTTAATTTTATGAAGGGCTCGAGAACATGTGTTCATTTGTTCCTACACAAAGTATGTTTAATCACAAATTGAGAACAGTGAAAATTCCCATCAGGCTTAGAAAATGAGATGTAATGGTAACCTGTGCACAGGCTGTCAGTTCACGCAATGGCAAACCTCTGAGATCCACCTGAATACTTGCTTTTGAGATTAATGGTAACCTGTGCACAGGTCATCAGTTCACACAATGGCAAACCTCTGAGATCCACCTGAATACTTGCTTTTGAGATTAATGGTAACCTGTGCACAGGCCTTCAGCTCACACAATGGCAAACCTCTGAGATCCACCTGAATACTTGCTTGTGAGATTAATGGTAACCTGTGCACAGGCCTTCAGTTCACACAATGGCAAACCTCTGAGATCCACCTGAATACTTGCTTGTGAGATTAATGGTAACCTGTGCACATGCCGTCAGTTCACGCAATGGCAAACCTTTGAGATGCACCTAAATACTTGCTTATGAAATTAATGGTAACCTGTGCACAGGCCGTCAGTTCACACAATGGCAAACCTCTGAGATCCACCTGAATACTTGCTTGTGAGGTTAATGGTAACCTGTGCACACGTCGTCAGTTCACACAATGGCAAACCTCTGAGATCCACCTGAATACTTGCTTGTGAGATTAATGGTAACCTGTGCACAGGCCATCAGTTCACACAATGGCAGACCTCTGAGATCCACCTGAATACTTGCTTGTGAGGTTAATGGTAACCTGTGCACAGGCCATCAGTTTACACAATGGCAAACCTCTGAGATACACCTGAATACTTGCTTGTGAAATTCAGAACACATTTGTTGTCAAATGCAGTGTAGAGGTGTGTGGTACTTTCACCCTGCTGATAGCTTCCATGGAAAGAAAATGTCAGAGGCAGGTCCTGTCTGCAGAATTCAAAGCCAAAACTCTGCCATCTGTGACGCTAATTGCCTGCAATTTGTGGGCCTGTAGGAGTCGATGGGGACTGTGAATAGCTGGGGGGGGTTGAGTTACAGGCCCTTGTTAGCTTAGCATGCACATGTAGTTTTAGTGTGGGCTTTATACAGAAATACAGAAATACAAACGTATGCGGGGCATAGGTTGTCAATGCAACCGGTAAGCCAAATGGGCAGAAATGCAGAGCATGCTTTAAATGTGTTTCATTTCAGGATAATATTCCATTTGATTGAATTTGCACCAAACTTGATAACTAATATGCATTAACATACTAACTTAATCCAATCCCAATTAACAAACTGATTCCTGTGTCCTTAACACTGAGTGCAAATTAGTTTATATGCGAAAAACCTGAATTCAAATATCCATGCCTGAGGCTCTGTTCAATGTAAACACAAACGTGCCAGCTAGGCTCCTGCAGGATGGTGCACGCATGAAATTCCTCTTGGCTGAAAGAACCATTGTGGAAGGGAAGGGAGCAAAGGAAGTGAAAGGAAGCGATGCACCATTTGTAGCCAGCAGGACAGTAATTCTCAATGGGAAAAGCACTGAGCAGATCGGGTGATGTGGGTGGCTCCAGATGGAGATATTCTCCTTGAGTGGCAGCAAGAGGTAACATGAGGACTTGAGTGGGTTTACTAGGGCAGACATCCAGTAAAATCTAGAGAGAGACATTCTGGCGACACCTTCAAATGCTGGGCTGAGACGGGCTGGCAGGCAGGCTTCCTGGGACGCTGTGCTGTGAAGGACTGTGATTTGCAGGACAGCGTCCAGTGCTGGCAGACTTCCTGGGGTCATGGTAGTCCTTATCTGTGGGCGAATAGACTGATGGGGATTCTCTAGATCATACTCAAGCCAAGAATATTGCTGCCTTCAGGTAATATTGGTCAAAGTGAAGGGGTTGAAGTGTGCCTGTTAAGCCGTTAGACAGAGAGACAGGTCTTTTCATGTGTAGCGTTGTAAATGTAAAAAGTACATGTGATTTAGAATGAAAGAGAATGTTTATGCAATATCGTTCTATCGTTTCACAGAGCCTAACTCTTGCAAAGCTATTCGCTTCCAAGGTTGGATCGGTAAAACTGCTCACAGCTCATTCTATTTTGTAATGTGATTTTTCTCCCTGTAAAACATTTGCACTGAGAAGTTCTGTCACATGCAGAATTGTTGCCATGTGCATTTCATAAATTCATCTATTACGATAAAAAACAGCAGCTTACAGTCGTCGGGTGTCCTGGTATATTTTTGCGGCAGTTAGTGAGTTTACTTGATCTGTACACACAAACATGTGCACGAAAATAAATGTTTCCAAGTGAGATGACTGTTGTGAACTCTCTAGTTAGAGAGTAAATTAATGTTCGCTGCTTCAACGTATTACTTATGATTTTGCAACTCAGCCAACAGGGCATATGGCAGCATTGTAAATAAAATGCTGTGAGGCTTAAAACATTAGTTACCCTTCTGAGTGTACCAAGTTCAGTAATTAGTGTAAAGAAGTACCCCGGTAAAGAGAACAGTTCTTTAGGTTACATTCTGAAGTTAGTCTCACAAATATAAAGAAAGAAACACCCCAAAAAATTACCACAAGTGACACTACCACCATAAAATCCCACAGTATAAGGTGTAACTCCAGAATATATCCCGCAGGCCAATGTGTCAGATGCAGAAGAAATGAACACTATTATGTCTAGAGGGAAATGAAGCCTTCAGACAATGCAGATGCCCTTGAGAGATGCAAGAGGACTTGCCTTTCCGAGCTGCAGACTGACCAAGCACACTTCCTGATGACATATCACACACCCAGGTAGTACTCATTGGAGTAACCCACGAGGGATGGGTGTCTCGCGCTGTAACAGCACTAAAGAGTTGCCAGAGGTGCCATGACCTGTCTCTATGGCAGTATCACACGTCACATTTGTGCACATGCGTCCTCCCTCACTAAGATGAGTGACTGGCAGTGACCCAGCCCAATATGGTGCATGTTCCTACTACACACCTGGAGCAGTGAAGATATCACGCAGACCCGTGCATAGCATGTTATCCAGTCATCCTAAGATCCTCTGGAGGGAGCCTTTTCTGAAATCTCAGATTCACGCAGTTCAACAATAAGTACTTTGTCAAACTCTCACTGATGCAAGGCGGGGCTTGCACTGATCAAACCCTTTCCTTTCGGGGGGCATATGGGTCATGGGAAAGGTCGCATTTACTGACTCAGCTATCTTGATGGAAATGTTGCGTTCTCTGGATGGACCCCAGGGGTACTTTACTCGTTCCCCTCTTGCTGACCCCACTTTGCATTCTCCTCAATAATGCCGTGGCTGCCCTGACATTTATGTAAAACCTCTTAGAAGGAATGTGGTCACATGCCTCATACCTGCATACCATAAACACCCCACGTGCGTCATGGTACTATGGAAACATGCCATCGCATAATGTCGACATGCACACATACAAATACACACTTAGGAAAAGGACGTGGAAGTTGCAGATTCTGGCTCCACAAAGATTGGCTCAGTTGGAGCTGTGAACATGGCTGGGATGAATACTAAGGACATCAAACACCAAGAGCATTAAGGATGTGTGTGCGTGTGACGTGTGTGTGCGTGTGTGCGTGCCTCATGAGTCAAACATTGCCCAGAACTGCAGGGGATGCCACAGGGTAAATATCACATATGAGGTCGTTGAACGTCATTTCACAGTGACTAGAACTGTGGTTGTGGTGCTTTTATTTTCTCTTACTCCATCACAACAATATGTACCGTCTTCAGATGTTCCTGGCAGGACAAGCAACTTGCAAAGCATATTACTGGCCACACAGGTGCCTGCGTGAGAATAAATATATTCTCTTTTCCAGAGGACCCCCCTGAGGTTCTTCACCACCCCCATTTCAGCCTCCCAGGGCGACTTCACTCAGTTAAATGGGAATCACCTCGATTGCTTCGCAGCACTGAATTAGATATTGTATTCCATGTGTATGTTCATGTGTGTACTAACTTGCGATGCATATTCAACCAGTTCTCTGCAGGTCTTTCTTGGGAAGTTTAAACATGTTTCACTTCCATCTTTGTACCTGGACCCCCCTTCGTGTTCTTATTCTAGTGGGATTCTGAAGTTACTCTCTTTGTTCACGAGGTGTATTATGTATTATATCAAATCCAAACATATATTGCACACTAAGGAGGGCTGTGTTCCTGAAAGCCAGCAGGCAGCAGCATGAGTTAGCTCCAGAGATGTTCATCCCAGTGTGAAACCACATGTGCCCAGCTGTGCCTGACGCCTCCCTCTTCCCCTCATGTCAGGTGAGCCTGGGCCAATACAGAGGAATATGACACTTACATCCAAGTAGTTGGTCATTGGCTGATAAGTCACCACAGCGTCCTGGGTTGGGATTCCATTGGCACCTGGGTATGTTTCATGGGTCTCCAGGAATTCTTTGAGGGTGCCTTCTTCTCTCAGTTTCTCCCTCAGAGTCTTTGCTTTCTTGAGGGGAATCCTGCAGCAGACATGTGGAGAGAGATGTTTACACAGAGGCAGAAGGAGGCAGACACACAGTGGGCGGGGCAAGTTAGACACCGGGGACTCAGTGCACGGGGGCTGTTTCAGAATGTACTGTTCATGGCAGGAAAGAAAGAGAAGAGGATTGTAATTATACAGTGCATAGCTTCAACACAACAGCGAGGAAGGATGTCCTCGAAGTGCATTTCACCCTGTGTGTGACACCGCATAAGTGGCACATCTTAGTAACAGTGAGGTAATGCATGTAAGCCATGCTGGGGCCCCACCGGCCCCCTGCCCATCTCTTCAACAATGCACTGGCAAGGCCACACTTCAGGCCAGCCTGGACCGTCATGCATGCACAATGGCCATGATGATCATGCCGCTGCAGGTGGCACGTGCACACCGCACTAGCCACACCACACTTAGGCCAGCCTGGACCGTCATGCATGCACAATGGCCATGATGATCATGCCGCTGCAGGGGCACATGCACACCGCACTAGCCACACCACACTTCAGGCCAGCCTGGACCGTCATGCATGCACAATGGCCATGATGATCATGCCGCTGCAGTGGCATGTGTACACTGCAAGGGCCACACCACACTTCAGGCCAGCCTGGACCGTCATGCATGCACAATGGCCATGAGGATCATGCCGCTGCAGGGGCACATGCACACCGCACTAGCCACACCACACTTCAGGCCAGCCTGGACCGTCATGCATGCACACTGGCCATGATGATCATGCTGCTGCAGGGGCACGTGCACAGTGACGGGCCACACCACACTTCAGGCCATCCTGGACAGTCATGCCTGCACAGTGGCCATGATGATCATGCCACTGCAGGGGCATGTGCACACTGCACTGGCCACACCACACTTCAGGCCAGCATGGACAGTCATGCCTGCTCAATGGCCATGATGATCATGCCACTGCAGGGGCACGTGCACATTGCACTAGGTGAAAGGTGTAAAATGTGTTTTAATCAAAGCTTAAATCTTTCACCTAGCCTAGAAATAAAGGGGTGGTTCCTGGCCCCTGGCTCACAAATGTACTAGCCACCAGTGGTGGCCGGGTCATTTTTTAAGTAGAGGGGTGTAAATATTTAATACAAGCATGTACGAGTGACCGAGCATAGTGAGGGTGCCTGAACCAACAAAAGGGGACTTTTTGTAATAATGGGATACAATGTTGTATTATGCAGCACACATTCAGTGAAGAAATGCATGGAAAGCCATACAGTTTGCATTCAATTTTGTACGGTCACCCATGCAAACATCCAGAAGATACAAATCACCAAGAGTGCACAGGGGAATTTCCCAAAGCCTTTTCATTCCTTTGCAAATATGATGTCCCAGTATAAAGATACCTGTTCTATCTGGCTGTGCCCATACATTACAAAGCTGGCAGCACCAATATATGCCAATAACCCCATATATGAACCTAATCATGTCTGCTTTGAGAATAAAGCCAGTACTGATACCATAAGAAAACATGTCCATGTTGGCTCAACCAATACATAGAAGTAATCTCACATAAAAATATACTCCTATTGGCTTTGCCATTAATAATGTCATGCCACAATAAGAAAACATATGCAAACTGGCTCCAATCTAGGAATGTCTAGACACTTGATAACAGTTATCATACTTGCTTTATCATAGATGCTCAGTACAAAATGTCATGACAGTAAGAAATGGCTCGACGGGTTGCACCAAAAATGCCAGACTAGCCACATAATAACAATAATTATGCTTACTGTATGATAGCGGCCCAGTAAAACATGTCATGAAAGTAAGCCGGGCTAAACTGCCTTAATCAAAATGCCAGTCTAGCCACATAATAACACTAATCAATTAGCTCTAAAATGCCAGTAATACATGCAATGTCCCTTTTTTTAAATGTCAACAATGCTCCACTGCATCTGGACCCTCACTGCCTCATGAGAACACATAATCACCCATGCACCCACCAGTCACTCACCCACACACCTTATCTCAAATTCACTCCCACACACTCACAGGGCATTCACATTGCATTCTCTGCATGTGCATCCAAACAGAACATTCACACACACAGAATCACTTTCATACCCATTCACTCACCAGTCACTTCCCATACACCTTTTCGCTCATTCACACACCCACGCGCGTGCGCGCACACACACACGCACGCACCCACACACTGACACACACACAGATAATCACATTCATACCAATTCCCCCACTGGTGACTCAGCTACACACCATATCCCACATTCACTCATATCTGCACTCAGAACATTAACACTGTATTGTGCACAGGTACACCCCACACTAACACACACAAACACACACACAATCAATCACATTCATACCCATTTACCCAGCAGTCAATCACCAATACACATTGTCTCACATTCACTCATAAGTCGCCCAGAACATTCACAGTGCATTCTCCACATGGACACTCACACAAAACATCCTCCCCTGCACACACACTCACATACACGCCAATTTAACCATCAGTCACTTACCCACACACCTTCTCTCACATTCATACCCATGCTTGTGGTGGAGGCTGGTTTGGTGTGTATCTCGTATCAATGAAATGTAAAAGGAACAGAGGATACCATGGAAACAATTGCTAAATTAAACTTTGAGAAAGTCTACAAGACCAAGAGACCTGGTCTTGCAGGCTTATTTCACCAGTGATACCAAACCTCTGGCCCCTTTGGCCCATGGCACCTATCTAGGGAGACGTTGTCAACCAATAATTTAAGATGAAAAAAAAGACACATAATTAGAACGTATCGTGCCATGTGACATAGTCGCCATTGGCTTTTCACTTTTAAATGAGTCAATATTGAGGACTAAAATAAAGTCGAAAATTAAGAATGCACTCTCGCCGTTAAATAAATATATGTATCCTTAAATCAAAGCATTTGCAGAATGGCCAGTCAGGTGGTGAGCAAACACCTGATGCAGGTCACCCACAGTTTTCGTTAAAGCCTTTGATAGTATTTCTGGTGGGACTCTCAAGGTGATTATTGTTGCAATATAATTGCCAAACATCTGAGCAGTATTACCTTGGCAAGGGGTCAGGGTGAATTAGTCTAACTATTTGTGTAGAAGGGCTTCTGTAACCTTCTGCATTCGTGTTCCTTTCCCACCCTACCCATCCTGGAGCTCGCTGCATCCTTCTTTCCACTCCCTTCCCTTTCCTGAGGTCTATCCTAGTTACTTTCTGCACCCCCATCTTCTCCTGCACATTGTGTTTCTCCTCTTCATTTGGCCAGACCTTCGTACTTTCCACTTCTGCGCTTCCTGCGTCTCTTCGTAGCGCTCTCCCATGCGCGCTTGTCCCTCACTTTTTATTCCCGAGGTACATCATTCGATGATTCAGAATTCATTCTGGGGCACTGTTCCCTCATCTCCTCCCCTCTGATTCTAACCTGTATTTTGCATCATCCCTCTAGCTCCAGCCCTGAGCTCCCCCCTTTTCTCTTTCATTCCTGTCCTGTCCTCCCTCTTCTTACTCCCCTCACTCCAGTCCTGAGCTCCCTCCTATTTTTCCCTCCTACTCCAGTCTTGTGCTCCCTCCTCTCCCTTTTTCTCCCTCTCACTCCAGTCCTGAGCTACCTCTTCATTCCCCCTCTCACTCCAGTGTTGAGGCCCCTCCTCTTTCTCCCTCTCACTCCAGTCCTGTGGCCCCTCCTCTTTCTCCCTCTGACCCCAGTCATGAGGCCCCTACTCTTTCTCCCTCTCACTCCAGTCCTGAGGCCCCTCCTCTTTCTCCCTCTGACCCCAGTCATGAGGCCCCTACTCTTTCTCCCTCTCACCCCAGTCCTGAGGCCCCTCCTCTTTCTCCCTCTCACCCCAGTCCTGAGGCCCCTCCTCTTTCTCCCTGTGACCCCATTCCTGAGGCCCCTCCTCTTTCTCCCTCTGACCCCAGTCCAGAAGCCCCTCCTCTTTCTCCCTCTGACCCCAGTCCTGAGGCCCCTCCTCTTTCTCCCTCTGACCCCAGTCCTGAGACCCCTCCTCTTTCTCCCTCTCACCCCAGTCCTGAGGCCCCTCCTCTTTCTCCCTCTCACCCCAGTCCTGAGGCCCCACCTCTTTCTCCCTGTGACCCCATTCCTGAGGCCCCTCCTCTTTCTCCCTCTGACCCCAGTCCAGAGCCCCCTCCTCTTTCTCCCTCTGACCCCAGTCCTGAGGCCCCTCCTCTTTCTCCCTCAGACCCCAGTCCGGAGGCCCCTCCTCTTTCTCCCTCTGACCCCAGTCCTGATGCCCCTCCTCTTTCTCCCTCTGACCCCAGTCCTGAGGCCCATCCCCTTTCTCCCTGTTACTCCAGACCTGAGGTCTGTAATGAATTGCCATCTGGCCAGGGTGTCAAAGCAATGTTATATTATCTCCACGTCAAAAGGTATTAATCTCTAACAATATAAGACCAGGCCAACACCCCTCTGCTTCAATACTTGCACGCTTGCTCTCTTTGAGGCGGGACTTCCTCATATTTGCAGTGAAATGAAGCATCCAGTCATTTGCAAGTAGCAAGCTGGACACATGTTGAGCAGAGGTGACATGATCTGACACTAGGCCTGCCTGGATCACTCAGTTCTCTGATCTCAGAAGCCTCAGGAGTAGTAAAGTGTTGGGTAGACACTTACCTAATGAGACACTCGGAAAGTGCCACCAGCCCAAGGAACAGCAGCAACTTCATGGTCCTCTCTTCTGCCAGGCGCTTGCAGGAAGGAATGCGGGCTCTGTGGCAAGGAGTGTGACTGCTACTACGCAGAGGCCCCTTATATACTTGAGTCCTGCCCCTGAGAGGACCTTCACGGCTGAGTAGGGACCGCGAGTGGGAGATATGGATCAAGGTCTTATCGGACCTCAAAGCAAGAGAGTGGTCTTAGTTCCTAATCTTGAAAGAGGCTGATAACGTTGCATAACTGCCGCACACACACCTGTCACTCCAAGATTAGATAAAGATTAGCAACAATGTGCGCCTAAACACACGCAGAGGCGCAGTTATGGAGGCATTAATGGACATTTCCATTGAAGAGTGTACAGCTCACATTTCCACTTTAGAGCTTAAGCTCATTGCACATTGTGATAAGGATCCATTTAAAGACCCACCTTGGGAGATGGAGCAAGGATTTCCCTTAGCCCTGACCTTACACCTCTGTATACATACCTTTCAATGTCACCCCTCCCCCATGAGTAGTGACATTACAGCGAGACCAAATATACAGCATTCATGTATGGAAGGAGGCCCACACATATTTAAATGTTGTATTATCTGAGACAATTAGAATCTGAGCAGTATTTCCAAATAACAATTTTTGCTGTTTAACATCTCTTTACTTCAACACAGTATTCCTGATTCCTGGCAGAAAAAAAAAAAACAAAAAAAAAACACACGTGTCCCCATCCACAAAAATGGGCCCAGAGCGTAAATTAATCCCTGTAGCCCCACATGACTGCTGGAGGCGGTGGGGAAGAGTTGTACTCTTTGCATTGTGCAAAGATTACAAGACTGAGCTTGTCAGAAATATAGCCCGAGTATTTTCCAAACCATTCAAGGAGGGTGTTGTCACCGCGGTGTGAGGGTGTATCCTAAACTCCCTCATAGAAGACATGTGTAAGCATAACAGGCGCCCATGGCACATTGCTTTTTGGGACTGTAAGTCCACTTTTGATACAGTGTAAAGAGTGATGTTATGGAAAAATGTCCAGTCCCTAAATCTTCCAATGGACTTGTTGAATCTGGTCATTACGTGACAGGAGGAACATGGTGTTAGGATCCAATTGAGTGAGAAGGGGTGGTTGTCAAAGAACATATTGATAACCAGAGGAGTAAAACTGGGGTGCATCCTGACCCCCCTTCTCTTTAATCACTATTTGACGGATTTCACCGAAATGATAGATCGGATTTAGAATTTCCCCCCAAGGTTAGATGGAATGAGGGTTAGATGGTTGACTTATGCCGATGACCTCATTCTGCTGGATAAAACACTGATCCGATTGCAGTGTAGCCGGGAGTCAGCATTCACACATGCACAATAGACCCCATCATTGGAATCGGGTTTATCATGACCAAAGGAGTACCGCTAAAAAGTATAAGTCATTCCTTGGAGCTGACATTTTGGAAGTGGTGGAAGAATTTAAGGAATTGGGTATTACTATTTAGAAGAATCCAGGCAAAACTCATTTTCTTCAAGGTTTAAAACAGGGCATTATCCCACTACTTTCAACAGATAAACACTGATCTTATGAGGGGGCAATATTCATGGATGCCCCTGATAGACCTTTATTGGTCTTAAATTGTTCCTGTTGCAATGTATTTGTTTGTTTGTTTGTTTTTTTTTTTAAATTTGTATAGCGGTCCAAACCCGGAGGTAGAAGGGCGCTTAAGAAGACAGTTACATAGTTGTGATGCATACAGATTCCAATTACAGCAGTTTACAAGGTATACAGACATGTTTGAGCAAAGGCAGGGTACTCCCTTATTGGGAGGAACTACAGTAATCGAAAACGACAATTTACAGAATGTACATATATTAGAGCCTATGGTGGGGTTACTGATTCCATGTTTCCTGAAGATCTGGAAGGACTCGATAGTTTTAATGTGGAGTGGTAAGGTGTTCCAGAGTTGGGAGGGAAGTACTGCGAAGCTAGCTCCTCCAGCTCTTTTTAAGAGGAATCTGGGCACGGACAAGCAAAGGGCAATGGAGGATCTAGTGGTTCTAGTGGCGGGTTTCATGGAGAATTTGTAGGTGTGATAAGGTGGGGCTAAGTGGTTTAGGGGCTTATATGTGAGGCAGATTGATTTCAGGTCGATTTTTTGTTGGATGGAGAGCCATTTGCAGGAGTTCCTGGCAGTGGAGATGTGCTCCTGTCTGGGAATGTTGAGTGCTGCGCGTAGTGCGTTATCTTGAAGTATTTGTAGTTTGTTGAGTATAGATTGGTTGACACCTAGGTACAGGCTGTTACAGTAATCCAGTTTGGATTGTATGAGGGCTCTCACAAGAGTGAGGCAACTGTTGGAAGATAGGAAGGGTCTACTGGCCCTGATAAGTTTGCCAGTGTAAGCAGAGGCTGAGGCAATCATGTTACTTTGTTTGGAGAGGTTGCAGTTAGCATCAAGGTAAAAGCCAAGCGTTTTTATGCTTTTGGCAATGGGGATGGTGTGACCATCGATAGTGATGTTGTTGTATTTGGGATTCAATTTTGCCAGGTTGCTGGGAGAGACAAGGAGGAGCTCTGTTTTCTCATCGTTCAGGCAAAGGCCATGGGAGGCCATCCATGCCTGAATGATGGAAAATGTCTTGTTTATCCGGGTGACATCTGCCTGGTAGTTGCCTGTGATGGTAAGGAGTATCTGGGTGTCATCTGCGTGATTTGTATAGGTGACACCCAGACGGTCCAGTTGGTCAAATAGAGGCTTTGTAAATATGTTATAAAAAGTGGAGGAGACACAGGAGCCTTGTGGGACTCCGCAGGAGATGGGGATGGGCTCTGCGGCATCTGTGGCCGAGAAAACCCGCATGGTTCTGTTTGCCAGAAATGATTGTATCCAGGCGACTGCAGCAGATGAGAAGTGAGCTGCGGTCGCTAGGTGGCTGCAGAGGATTTTATGGTCGACCAGGTCCAAGGCTGCTGAGAGGTCTGAGAGGAGTAGGATAGCGGTGTTGCCTTTGTCTTTAATTTCATCAATTTGGCATTTGAGGTCAACATTGGCAGTTTCAGTTCCGTGCTGAGGTCTGAAGCCTGATTGGCGTATTCCTAGCAGTTGGTTGGATTCCAGGTATTCCTGAATTTGGAGGTAAGCGACCCTGTCCAAGATTTCTAGTAGGAAGGGAACTGTGGTGATGGGTCTGTAGTTTGTGGGGATGGCTGGGTCGAGGGAATGTTTTTTCAGGAGTGGAAGAACCCATGATTGTTTTTTGATTGCTGGGGACAGAGTTGTTGAGGAATGATGGGTTGATGAGTTTAGTGATGAAAGGGAAGAGGTCTCTGGCCATGTCCTTTATGATCTGGGCGGGACAGCCATCTCCTTTGCAATTTGAGGGCTTAAGTGAGGAGATGATTTTCTGGACTTCTACCGTGGTTACTTTTTTGAATGTAAAGCCTGATTTGGTATTGCTAGGCGTAGGTGAGCCAAGGTTGGTGAGTTTATTGTTAGAAAGTTGTAGGCGGTTGTCCTCGATTTTAGTTTGGAGTCGTATGATTTTGTTGTTAAGGGCGTTTTGGATACTGGTGCACCATGGTTTGTCTTTTGAGCAGGTATCCGCGGGCGGATTGGGATTTTCCAGCTCTTTTAGGATTTTAAATAATTCTTTAGTGGAGGATCCAGCCTGATCAATTCTGATGTTGTATGCCTCTCTTTTAGAGCAAATTATTTCATTTTTGTATAGGGAGGATATGGTCGTGAGAGTTGATTTATTTTCAGTTTTAGGATTGGTTTTCCAGGAAAGTTGTGCTTTTGCTTTCTTTTTTCTGAGTAGCTTGAGTTCTGGGGTGTACCAGGAGTTCAGGTGAGCTCTTGGTTTGACTTTGCGAAGTTTCAGAGGGGCAATGGTGTCCATCACCTTGGCCATGGAATCATTGAATGTGTCGACCAGTAAGTTTAGGTCAGCGTTAGATGGGAGTGCATTGAGGGTGGATAGGATCAAGGGTATGAGTGCTTCAGCAGTAATATTGCGTTTGTTCCTGGTAGGGGAGGCTGGAGCTAAGGGGCTATTTTTGGGCATAGGTTGGTTGGTGTTGACCTCGAGTAGGATGAGGTGGTGATCCGTCCAAGGTTGGGGGTCCTTGCAAAGTGTGTTGCAGTTGTGGGTCGCTACCCAGTCGATGATTCTACCTTTCTGGTGGGTGGGGTGGACAATGAGTTGTACGAAGCCAAGTTCGGTTAGCGCATTGGCTAAGGATGAGGCAGGTGCGTCGTTGGGGTCATAGTAACCTAGGTTAAGGTCCCCGAGGATGATGATTTGTGCTGAGGGCTTGGCGTTTTCAGCAATGAGGGATGTGATGTCTTCTTCGAAGACCGCAGGGGGCCCTGGGGGTCTGTATATGACGTGGAGAGTGATGGCGCTTGTGGTGGAGGTTTGTAACTTGACAGTGAGTAGTTTGCAGGAAGTGAGTGACACTGAGGCCACTGATCTGAAGTTTAAAGGGGATTTGTAGATGATAGCTACGCCTCCTCCCCTAGCGTTGGGTCTATCGGCTCTGAGGATGCTATAATTAGCCGGGATGGCTAAAGATAAGTGTGGTCCGGATGCTTCATGAAGCCAGGTTTCTGTTAAGGCTAGGAAGTCTAGGTCATTGGTGAGAATGATATCAGCTATTTCAATGGGGTGGGCAGCGAGGGATCTGACATTGAGTAGAGCTCCTTTTAGTGGTGGTGGCGTGGGTTTGTTGGGGGCCTTGTGTTCCTTATAGTTTTTCGAGTTAAGTGTTGCAGTGGGCTTACTGGTTGTGTTAGATAGTCTAGTGCCTAGTCTATTGTTGCGGGTTGTGAGATTAGGAGAGAGAGAGGGGGTAGGTCCCGGAGGCTTGAGGCTGGCAAGACGCTTGGTGTGGTTAGGCACGGTGTTCAGTCTGAGGTGGCTGTTTGTTGTGTTGGTGGTGGGGCCTATGTTGGTGGGTGATGTGGGGGGCAGGTGGTGAGTGGGTGGGAACAGGGGGAGTCATGGTAGGAAGGGTGTGGGGCATGGTATGGGATGATGTCTAGGACGGGCGAGTTTAGCTAGGCCGTGCCTGTGGGCTATGTAATTATTAGCGCTACAAGGTACATTGTCCAGTATGACACAGAAGGGGAACATGATAGGTGTTAGCCAGGTGAACATAGTGTGGCTGCGGAGGCAGAGAGCAAATTGCCCCACAGCTGGAGTCCCAAGCACCAGAGAGCCAAGATAGCACAGGGTTGCAAATTAGCAGCTAAATGCAAAATAACACAGGGTTGCCAGTTAGCACCTGAATTCAGAATAGCACAGGGTTGCCAGTTAGCAGCTAAATGCAAAATAACACAGGGTTGCCAGTTAGCAGCTAAATGTAAAATAACACAGGGTTGCCAGTTAGCACCTGAATTCAGAATAGCACAGGGTTGCCAGTTAGCAGCTAAATGCAAAATAACACAGGGTTGCCAGTTAGCAGCTAAATGTAAAATAACACAGGGTTGCCAGTTAGCAGCTAAACGCAAAATAACACAGGTTTGGATATAGATATTAGGATGGACTGGAAGGATATTGAACATTTTATATTATCGTGGGCCTCATTACGATTTTGGCAGTAGCCATGCCGCTATTTGCGGCATGGCTGCCGCCAAAATCGGGTCCGGGTCCGGTTTCCCAGAATGGGAAATTACCATGCCATTCCAAGTTCGGAGGGCCCAGTAATTCCTCCATCCAGGAACCCGGGCCTGGACCTTCCCCATTCCCATTTCAGCCCCCAGAGGGCTGACTGGGAATAGGAGAGGGAGCAAAAAACGGGCCGGTTATGAGTGGACCGTTGTTTGCTCCCTCTTCCCCTTGCGGGACCCGCTCTGCACGTCTGGTAAAACCAGTGTTAACGACGACCGAGTGACGTCTGACGGGCCCATAGAATCAGAGCTCGTCCTCGAATACCTTAAGACAAAGTAGCTGCACCTTGAGGAGTTTGGGGTGCAGGATTCAAATACTCCAACACAATTCAATAAGGACCACTCAAATGGATCAGCACAGAGACTGTTCATTTCATAAGGGTTTATTTCATCATAGCTGATACAGCGCAGCCCTATGAGCTGTGGTCAAGTTCCCTGCCTCAAAAAGAATCCCCTCCCAGCATTACACAGAGCTCATTTATAGCAAAATGGGAGGGAGCAGAATGCCCCCACCTCTCCCTGCACAGTCTTAAGCAACTACCTCATTAAACAATAGCTCATTGGACAATTAAATTTAATTGGTATAACCCTTCTTAATGAAATATGCTCTAGCATGCATGTCTGACTTGTCCTCAGGTGTTCTATTCAATTTATAGTTGATGCAGCTGGACTCTTTCAGATAAGGCTTCAGACACAGCCTCATTAAAAGTCTAGGTTTTTGTCCATTAGTCAAGTTTCTGAAGGCATGGTGTCCTCAAACGTTTCAACTTTAAAATGATCTCATCATTACACACTTTGAGTACTCCTCAGTTTCTTCTTGTTCAAGCCACATTTTGGTCACATGTATTTCCATTAAAGGCATTTTAGCCAGAATGATTTTCTGTCTGTGTATAGAATATCTCATTGTCCATTCTGTGCTTTGCCACCATATTACATCACGTTAATGCCATTTTTGACTTTATAAACACAAGGCCTTTGAATACTAGTATGCTGTAACATTATAAAAAAACATTTCCGCATAATTGCAACACCACATAAGTCCTTTTGAATTTCTCTGGTTAGGTTTAAGTGGGGGGGGGCTCCACTTCATTCAGCTGTTGATTCAATATATATATATATATATATATATATATATATCTCCCATGTCTTTAAAACAACAACTTTAAACCATATTCTATTTCCATTCACCTTAACATTTATCTAAACATTTCCTAACATGATTTTATAATGTGGCATATACTAACGTATTGTCATACTAAAAACAAACATGTGTGTGTCATCTCCTTCCATGTAAGCCCTACTTCCTGTAACTGTGTGCCATTAATATAACTGTATGCCTTGGACTATTCACAGCCATTGTGAGACTCAAGAGGTTTGGTCAAGCTTTGAGGTAACCCATTAGCCCATTGTCTCGTCGTATGTCACACCTTGTCTGCAACTCCCACCCCAACAAAGTACAATCTCTCCTTGAGCATCTTCTCCTGCCCATGAATATCATTTCTCTTCGTCCTTCCCTCTTGTCCACACTCTTTCCTTTTCTGGATCTTCCGTTGTAGTTGTCATGAGTTTGGCGTTAGTGGACAGTCTGTGTCCTGTCACCTTTTCCTTTCCATTGTGCTGTTTTCACAGTCGGTCTCCCAGGTTCTTTTGAAGCTTAGACCAGAAGTCCATTGTTTTTTCCTTTTCACATGAGTTTCACTTTTTCCCAGAGTGTTTCTCTTTCAAATGGGTTCATTGTTTGATAGGTTCAGAAGAGGGGATGGTTCAGCATGGGGATGCAGGGTTGGGGGAGTCTCTTTTCAGACATAATTCAGCGTCTGCCTTTCACTGGGTTCCTCTACGACCTCCCTCTCTCCTCACGCGGTTCGATGTCAATTTTCCAAGGCATACAGGTCCCTCGACGTATACCTGTAATATAAAACAGAATGAGTTTCTTTTGTAAAATAACCGGGTCTCTACTTATCTAACACATTTCCTACCAACCCATTTCCTTAACCTCTTTTCGCATTGGCTATTATTATTCATTCCTTAGAATTGAGACATTCCCTCTTATTTGACACCCCTGCCTCCTAGACAAGCTACACAACATTTCCTTTTAAACATTCCCCTTTTGTGGGTCATTTTTACACCATAACTAAAATACCCCCCTTTCCTAGCACAGTGTCAGCTGGCTCAGACAATGATTTTTGTTTTCAATACCACTTAATACATCATGTTCAACATGGGACGCATTCACCCTTCCGGGTGCAACATGCAACCCTAGGGAGACAAAACAATTAAAGAAAGATGTCCTCTTTTCCTAGTCTTCTAGGCACGTCTGTAGTAGATGATAGAAAAGTCCTTGGGGATCCCTGTCGTCTGTAGAAAGTCAAAAATAAAGGCAAAAGTCATTTGGGCATTTACAAGGCGTCAGGTTTTCTTCCTGACTTTAACCCCCTTTCCCCCTTTCTGCTAGCAAAAAATACTCTCTGGGTCATTCTCCCCTATTCGTTGGTGCACATAAACAACTAATTCCCTAAATAATTAGCTGCACATACTTCTTCAGCTTAGCAGCAAATTCTTCCTGGTTAGCTGCACATACTTCCTCAGCTCAGCAGCCATTCTTCCTATTCTTTTTTTGTTTTTGTTAGTTAGACCATGGTCTATGCTTGTGCTTTGTGTTCATCCTAGGGAGATAAAACAGAGGTGTTTCGCTGCACACCATCCCTGTCTAACTTGATCTAGCCTACCCCTGCCTTCTAAGACTATGGCACCAATTTTTACTACGTGCCTCCACCTTTATTGTTCCCATTAATGTTTTGCCTATTCTAATGCTTGCATACCTCTATCATAACAATCCTTTTGACATTATGAACATGAAAATAATTACTCACCTTCAATTTTACGTCTGTTTTCTGTGGTTGTCTGGAATGGCCATGCTGTTTATCTATTTCTCTACTCTTTCCCCACCTGATTATACCTATCTTGGGAAACACAGCTAACTTGTGAAGACCTTGTGTCTCTTGCTACCTTTTCCTGCTACTCACCTGGATCCCTTTACCTTTAGTGTTGATCAATTGCGTGTTCAAACCCTTTTGGCGTGACCTAGTACTTACCTTTTTTCTCTTTTCTCCCTAATATAAGGCCATGCAGACAATTTCTTGTGCTTCCATGGAAGAGGTCCGTAGCTTGTCTGTAAAATAAATCAAAATTGTTACTGGTATTCACAAGTTGTTTTGCTTATTTCACCATATTTACCTAAAATGGTTTGTGTGAGTTTCCTTCGTTTAATTGACCCAATTTTATCAGCCATGCCCCTTTTCTTGGTCTTCATGCTCTCCTGGTGTTTTTTATTGCCCAATGCTCCTTTTTTCTGTTCGCCCGGGAACCTCATAAGTGACATTTGTTTTCCACTTTTTGCTCTTTTTTCTTTATGCTTTTCAGTTTATCCCTTATCCTTTTATTTATTTTTTATTCAAGATAACCACTCACTTCAGTATTTCCTGATTTATTTATTTATTTGTTTATTTATTTCTGTGACCAATCCTTTTGTGCTTCCTCGCCTCTTCTCTGACCCTTCTCTTCTCCCTTTTTCTTATCTCTATATTCATTTTTCCTTTGAATTTCCTCATCCCTTCTTTCATGTACCTTTGCTTTTCTTTTAACCTTTGCTGTTTCTGTCTGTCACATTCATAGGCTGCTCTCTGGTTTGCGATCGAGCTGCTTTTCTTGCTCTTCGCGATAAAGCTGTTCTCGCCTTAGCCTAACTTTCCTAATTAACATTCTGGCCCTTAACTACTCTTTAGGCCTCCCATCCTCACTTCCTATCCCATCGAGTTTCAATGAGATTTGTCGTCCCATCCATTCGTCCTTTGTAAATGCTATCTCATCAGTTCTTTCTTCGCTTTCTTTCCTCTTCCTCCCTCTCTCCCTTGTTGAGAGATGCCCTTGTCTGTGCTTGATCCCCTTCTTCATTAACGCATCATCGTGTCTCCCCTTGTCCCTTGACTAGCGATGTGAGATTCTTGTCCTTAACATTCCCTTGATTTTTGCTACTACTGTATGAAGATGACTGATAAGCGGGGTTGTTATAACCTGTGGCTGCTTTTAGCTCTCTTTAATGGGCAAAGTCCCTCAGGCTTACTTTCCTCGGTTCCTGTCTCAGGTGTGGTAGGAGTTGCTGCAGGCGCCTCACTCCCCCAGTGCATATTTATTTTTCTCAACCAAGCTGCTGGAGGCTCTTCCTCCTTTCCTTGCTCTTATATTTTTACAACTCGAGCACAGCATAGCGTTTTTCTAACTTTTTGTTTGTATATGCGGCATGCAAGTAAGTTGCCATGCGTGGTAAAATGGCTTTAGATTAAGGCTCAATTTGTAGCTGCAGCATAACATCTTGTGGGCGGTACCTTTAACCCACTCCTCCAATTGGAGTAATATTTTCTGGGCTTAACTCTGTTTCTATTGATATCCTTATGTGAGTCCAAACCCTCCCATTACTATGAGCGAGCATCAACTGCAGCGAGCTCCAATCCAGTCCATTCCCGCAAATTATTTTTTCCGCCAATTTACTCAAGATCATCAATCTATGTGTGATTCCTTCTCAACTGTAGAATCGCATTAAGCTTTTTACTTGATTCCTTACATGTGACATACAACAGGACATGTATAACAGACACTTGACAGACTAGACAAACACCAGGTGGACACACATATACCTGCCTTCTAATCAATACCCCGACATGGGGTTTAAATGAACAGGTGCCCCCTGGCATTCCTTACGTTTTACTCTTCTCGGGTGCCCCCGGTATTCCATACGTTTTTACTTCAGGTGCCCCCCTGATATTCTTTACATTTTTACTTCAGGTGCCCCCCTGATATTCCTTACATTTTTACTTCAGGTGCCCCCCTGAAATTCTTTACATTTTTACTTCAGGTGCCAACCTGATATTCTTTACATTTTTACTTCAGGTGCCCCCCTGATATTCTTTACATTTTTACTTCAGGTGCCCCCCTGATATTCTTTACGTTTTTACTTCAGGTGCCCCCCTGATATTCCTTACGCTTTTACTTCAGGTGCCCCCCTGATATTCTTTACGTTTTTACTTCAGTTGCCCCCCTGATATTCCTTACATTTTTACTTCAGGTGCCCCCCTGATATTCTTTACATTTTTATTCGGGTGCCCCCCTGATATTCTTTACGTTTTTACTTCAGGTGCCCCCCTGATATTCTTTACGTTTTTACTTCAGGTGCCCCCCTGATATTCCTTACGTTTTTACTTCAGGTGCCCCCCTGATATTCCTTACATTTTTACTTCAGGTGCCCCCCTGATATTCTTTACATTTTTACTTCAGGTGCCCCCCTGATATTCTTTAAATTTTTACTTCAGGTGCCCCCCTGATATTCTTTACGTTTTTACTTCAGGTGCCCCCCTGATATTCCTTACATTTTTACTTCAGGTGCCCCCCTGATATTCCTTACGTTTTTACTTCAGGTGCCCCCCTGATATTCCTTACATTTTTACTTCAGGTGCCCCCCTGATATTCTTTACATTTTTACTTCAGGTGCCCCCCTGATATTCTTTACATTTTTACTTCAGGTGCCCCCCTGATATTCCTTACATTTTTACTTCAGGTGCCCCCCTGATATTCTTTACATTTTTACTTCAGGTGCCCCCCTGATATTCTTTACATTTTTACTTCAGGTGCCCCCCTGATATTCCTTACATTTTTACTTCAGGTGCCCCCCTGATATTCCTTACATTTTTATTTCAGGTGCCCCCCTGATATTCTTTACGTTTTTACTTCAGTTGCCCCCCTGATATTCCTTACGTTTTTACTTCAGGTGCCCCCCTGATATTCTTTACGTTTTTACTTCAGGTGCCCCCCTGATATTCCTTACGTTTTTACTTCAGGTGCCCCCCTGATATTCCTTACATTTTTACTTCAGGTGCCCCCCTGATATTCTTTACATTTTTACTTCAGGTGCCCCCCTGATATTCCTTACATTTTTACTTCAGGTGCCCCCCTGATATTCTTTACATTTTTACTTCAGGTGCCCCCCTGATATTCTTTACATTTTTACTTCAGGTGCCCCCCTGATATTCCTTACATTTTTACTTCAGGTGCCCCCCTTGATATTCCTTACGTTTTTACTTCAGGTGCCCCCCTGATATTCCTTACATTTTTACTTCAGGTGCCCCCCTGATATTCTTTACATTTTTACTTCAGGTGCCCCCCTGATATTCCTTACATTTTTACTTCAGGTGCCCCCTGATATTCTTTACATTTTTACTTCAGGTGCCCCCCTGATATTCCTTACATTTTTACTTCAGGTGCCCCCCTGATATTCTTTACATTTTTACTTCAGGTGCCCCCCTGATATTCTTTACATTTTTACTTCAGGTGCCCCCCTGATATTCTTTACGTTTTTACTTCAGGTGCCCCCCTGATATTCCTTACATTTTTACTTCAGGTGCCCCCCTTGATATTCCTTACGTTTTTACTTCAGGTGCCCCCCTGATATTCCTTACATTTTTACTTCAGGTGCCCCCCTGATATTCTTTACATTTTTACTTCAGGTGCCCCCCTGATATTCTTTACATTTTTACTTCAGGTGCCCCCCTGATATTCCTTACATTTTTACTTCAGGTGCCCCCCTGATATTCTTTACATTTTTACTTCAGGTGCCCCCCTGATATTCCTTACGTTTTTACTTCAGGTGCCCCCCTGATATTCTTTACGTTTTTACTTCAGGTGCCCCCTGATATTCTTTACGTTTTTACTTCATGTGTCCCCCTGATATTCCTTACATTTTTACTTCAGGTGCCCCCCTGATATTCCTTACATTTTTACTTCAGGTGCCCCCCTGATATTCTTTACATTTTTACTTCAGGTGCCCCCCTGATATTCTTTACATTTTTACTTCAGGTGCCCCCCTGATATTCTTTACATTTTTACTTCAGGTGCCCCCCTTGATATTCCTTACGTTTTTACTTCAGGTGCCCCCCTGATATTCCTTACATTTTTACTTCAGGTGCCCCCCTGATATTCCTTACATTTTTACTTCAGGTGCCCCCCTGATATTCTTTACATTTTTACTTCAGGTGCCCCCCTGATATTCTTTACATTTTTACTTCAGGTGCCCCCCTGATATTCCTTACATTTTTACTTCAGGTGCCCCCCTGATATTCTTTACATTTTTACTTCAGGTGCCCCCCTGATATTCCTTACATTTTTACTTCAGGTGCCCCCCTGATATTCTTTACATTTTTACTTCAGGTGCCCCCCTGATATTCCTTACATTTTTACTTCAGGTGCCCCCCTGATATTCTTTACATTTTTACTTCAGGTGCCCCCCTGATATTCCTTACGTTTTTACTTCAGGTGCCCCCCTGATAGTCTTTACGTTTTTACTTCAGGTGCCCCCCTTGATATTCCTTACGTTTTTACTTCAGGTGCCCCCCTGATATTCCCTACATTTTTACTTCAGGTGCCCCCCTGATATTCTTTACATTTTTACTTCAGGTGCCCCCCTGATATTCTTTACATTTTTACTTCATGTGTCCCACTGATATTCCTTACATTTTTACTTCAGGTGCCCCCCTGATATTCCCTACATTTTTACTTCAGGTGCCCCCCTGATATTCCTTACATTTTTACTTCAGGTGCCCCCCTGATATTCTTTACATTTTTACTTCAGGTGCCCCCCTGATATTCCTTACATTTTTACTTCAGGTGCCCCCCTGATATTCTTTACATTTTTACTTCAGGTGCCCCCCTGATATTCTTTACGTTTTTACTTCAGGTGCCCCCCTTGATATTCCTTACGTTTTTACTTCAGGTGCCCCCCTGATATTCCCTACATTTTTACTTCAGGTGCCCCCCTGATATTCCTTACATTTTTACTTCAGGTGCCCCCCTGATATTCTTTACATTTTTACTTCAGGTGCCCCCCTGATATTCCTTACGTTTTTACTTCAGGTGCCCCCCTGATATTCTTTACATTTTTACTTCAGGTGCCCCCCTGATATTCTTTACGTTTTTACTTCAGGTGCCCCCCTTGATATTCCTTACGTTTTTACTTCAGGTGCCCCCCTGATATTCCCTACATTTTTACTTCAGGTGCCCCCCTGATATTCCTTACATTTCTACTTCAGGTGCCCCCCTGATATTCTTTACATTTTTACTTCAGGTGCCCCCCTGATATTCCTTACGTTTTTACTTCAGGTGCCCCCCTGATATTCTTTACATTTTTACTTCAGGTGCCCCCCTGATATTCTTTACGTTTTTACTTCATGTGTCCCACTGATATTCCTTACATTTTTACTTCAGGTGCCCCCCTTGATATTCCTTACGTTTTTACTTCAGGTGCCCCCCTGATATTCCTTACATTTTTACTTCAGGTGCCCCCCTGATATTCTTTACGTTTTTACTTCAGGTGCCCCCCTGATATTCTTTACATTTTTACTTCAGGTGTCCCACTGATATTCCTTACATTTTTACTTCAGGTGCCCCCCTGATATTCTTTACATTTTTACTTCATGTGTCCCACTGATATTCCTTACATTTTTACTTCAGGTGCCCCCCTGATATTCTTTACATTTTTACTTCATGTGTCCCACTGATATTCTTTACATTTTTACTTCAGGTGCCCCCCTGATATTCATTACATTTTTACTTCAGGTGCCCCCCTGATATTCTTTACATTTTTACTTCAGGTGCCCCCCTGATATTCCTTACGTTTTTACTTCAGGTGCCCCCCTGATATTCTTTACGTTTTTACTTCAGGTGCCCCCCTTGATATTCCTTACGTTTTTACTTCAGGTGCCCCCCTGATATTCCCTACATTTTTACTTCAGGTGCCCCCCTGATATTCTTTACATTTTTACTTCAGGTGCCCCCCTGATATTCTTTACATTTTTACTTCATGTGTCCCACTGATATTCCTTACATTTTTACTTCAGGTGCCACCCTGATATTCCCTACATTTTTACTTCAGGTGCCCCCCTGATATTCCTTACATTTTTACTTCAGGTGCCCCCCTGATATTCTTTACATTTTTACTTCAGGTGCCCCCCTGATATTCCTTACATTTTTACTTCAGGTGCCCCCCTGATATTCTTTACATTTTTACTTCAGGTGCCCCCCTGATATTCTTTACGTTTTTACTTCAGGTGCCCCCCTTGATATTCCTTACGTTTTTACTTCAGGTGCCCCCCTGATATTCCCTACATTTTTACTTCAGGTGCCCCCCTGATATTCCTTACATTTTTACTTCAGGTGCCCCCCTGATATTCTTTACGTTTTTACTTCAGGTGCCCCCCTGATATTCTTTACATTTTTACTTCATGTGTCCCACTGATATTCTTTACATTTTTACTTCAGGTGCCCCCCTGATATTCTTTACATTTTTACTTCAGGTGCCCCCCTGATATTCCTTACATTTTTACTTCAGGTGCCCCCCTGATATTCTTTACGTTTTTACTTCAGGTGCCCCCCTGATATTCCTTACATTTTTACTTCAGGTGCCCCCCTGATATTCCTTACATTTTTACTTCAGGTGCCCCCCTGATATTCTTTACGTTTTTACTTCAGGTGCCCCCCTGATATTCCTTACATTTTTACTTCAGGTGCCCCCCTGATATTCCTTACATTTTTACTTCATGTGTCCCACTGATATTCCTTACTTGAACCACTACTGTCCTTCAT
This sequence comes from Ambystoma mexicanum, assembly GCF_040938575.1. Classification (NCBI taxonomy): domain Eukaryota; kingdom Metazoa; phylum Chordata; class Amphibia; order Caudata; family Ambystomatidae; genus Ambystoma; species Ambystoma mexicanum. The sequence goes on along the minus strand of NC_090941.1, from coordinate 1,157,844,108 downwards.
GCTTCTTATTTCATTCCGCTCGCTCTTTTATTTATTTGCCATATTTCCCTATTTTATGGCTGTCTTTATTTTTCTGGGTCCATCTGTTTCTACCTTGTGTCTGCAAATGTTCATAATTCACAGCCTGTGCCTGAATTTCTAAAATCCTTCATCTCCCTTCTTTTTTTTTTTTTCCTTCACCAGGTTATACAGCTGGCTACATTTATCACACTGCACACATACCAAAATCTTTTACTTCTCACTCGCCCAATCTCATTTGCCTTCTGCCGCTTTCATGCCTTCAAAATTGCTTGTGTTTAAGTGGGGTATGCCCTAAAAATTCATGCTTTCCTTGGTAACCCCTTGGTGACCCTAACACTGTCATCATGCTTTCACGCTTTGTCATTCAAGCCTTTTTCATTTACCTAATTTCTACGATGCCAAAATCTCAACCGTCCGACTCAAACCGAGAGTTTTTTCCCATTTAATAAAAATGTTCTCCACTCCGGCTGACAAGGCCTCAAAATTGTAAACTACCACCCCTGGTATGACTCCATGCAGACTGTCCTACCAGTCACGGTGGAGCTCCTTGAAAAAGCCAATTAGGAGCACCCCAAAAACCCCCTTCACTACATGTGTGCTATCCCCCGAATTCCTCAAAAGCAGGTCACAGATGATCCAGTAACCTCCTTTAATTTCAGGGGGCATTCTAAGTCAAAAATGATAGAACGCATGAATGGCAGTGGATCATTCAGCTACAGGGCAGTGCCTGCCCCTGTCTGCACGTTGATTTAAAACCCCATGTAAAATCACTTGCTCCTCGTCTCATGACGTTTATCACTACCTCTTTTAATTCTAACACTATTTTTGCAGCTGTAAAATAACCCTTGCTTGTGCCATGCCAGGTTACATGCTACGCTCTGTTTGCTGCACTTTTATCGTTACAGTGCCATTGCAGGGACGTCATTTGAGGGTCCCCAGGGGTTGTGGCTGCACCCCCGGAGGTATCCCGTGTTGCCCCACGGTCCCCTTTGCTACCCTAGAAATTGAAAAAATGTTTAAACCTTTTCCTATAGTGGTATCATCAGAGGTCAAGGGTCATGAGATGTCACTTCTGCTACCTCTATCATTTTGGTGGAGTGACGTCTGTGTCATTACTTCCCTTTCACTATCTCATTTGCTAATGCCTCCGGCCCTTTCCTTTCCCTGCCATACTTACACCACCTGCTCATTCATTTCTCGTGTCATTATCAGTGTTAAATTGTATTACTACACTGCCATTCTTGCAGGCATCTTACAAAATCTTCACAAGCTCTAAAAGTGCAGAGTGCAGCAGTATGCAACTCTCAGTATTCTTTGAAATAATGCACACGAATTCGCGCCAGATGAACTGCTCACTGGCTATCAATGGAGCAAAGGCTACTTTTTTAAAGTCAGAAATGCAAGTCTTACACAGTGCTGGCATATTTAACTGATACTGCTGCTAGGATCAGTTCAGCCCAGTGGCGGCTGGTGACTTGGAAGTTGGTGGGGCGTACATATCTTGGTTGGAAGTCGGGAGTGAACTAGGCCACATTATACCAACCAGTGTGCCGGTGGCTACTCCCTCTGCAAGGTATTTTGGAAAAATGGCTTCCAAGATGTGCAATTTACTGTTCAAGCCCTACAGAAAAATGACATTACCAATCCTGGCCTAATTATGAGCCTAAACAGCCTGGACTGGAATCCACTGAAATGTCAGCAATGTTTTTTTCCCAGCTTACGGACACCTGGACTGGACTAATGTGAAGGCATTAACAAATAATGCATACAAAAACAATTTTCTAAAATAAAGCACCTATTAATGCCCCAAAGGCAGTTCGCAAAACTGGGAACACTGTGCCTCTGCCATACATCGCACATACACAATAAACTTAACTAAAAGTCCACATCTCAGAAATACAAAGCAATATCTGAGCCAAGGTGTCTGCAAACAATGGGTATGAAAGCCATGTGTCCAAACAGCACCCCATTGAGTGACATGTATGAGGCTGGTGGCATTTACAGCTATGCACAGACACAGACTCTGCCCTTTACAGGATCTCTGCCAGCCCAGAAAGGGGTTGAGAGCGAGGAGACAGCTAAATTAGGCTATGACCTCCATCCTCTGGCTCCTTTAGAGCCACGCATGGTATAGAAAGCAACTTTCACACACTGACTGCCATATTCCATTTGCCTAAGTTACTGGCAGTCCTGCATGTATGTGCCACTGGGACTGCTGGCGCAATGACCCAGCTAATATTTTCTGCGATGCTCGGCCAGGGCCAGATTGGCTAACTGCACTAGGCTGCTTGCCACCCCACAATAGAACGGAATAGAAATGGAGCTAAGACATGTTTCATTGTCATCGCTGGTTCCCCCATTGGGTGCGCAGGATGGTCATACACAGCTTTGAATTCCCCTTCCCATGCAAGGATTAAAATCCTCATTTAACAATTCAGTTATGCGCGCTCACCCTGCAACATTAGTGTTAAAGATCACTGCTACTGCTAGCATTCTGTTTCCATAAAGCACTTAACAATACATAAACACATACACACATGTCACTGCAGGGCCTACCTAGGTGAGAAGCTTTTCCGACATGCAATGTGAGGAGCAAGCATTTCTTAAATCCTGCGCTACTCCCCAGTGCTCTTGCTCATGGGCTCCTTGTTACCCACTGCTGTCCCCATTCAACAAAAAGGGCTAATGCCACAGGGCTAAGCTCCCCGTCTTGTCCCCAAATCATGGAATGCTTTTCTAGTGGATTTGGTGCAGAACCATCCCTTCTTATTTCTCGCAAAATTGTCAACCCTGCTTTGGTTACCTACCTCTATCATTTCCCCCAGCAGTGTCTGTACTTATCCCCCTTTTGCTAAATTAACCACTATGCTGTGTTTTACTTAATACACTCTATCCAGTGTGTGCTTAACATGCAGCTCATCCATAGTAACTATAATATATATCTATTTGTTTTATAACCACAGGCGATGCCCCTAGTGTATGCCTTTTAGTGTAATTCTGCAAGCCCCTTCTTTTCAATAGCACCACAATGCCTATGGGCTTCTGCATGCTCCATGCTACTAGGAATCGCTCATTCCTTGACACACGACAGTAGACTCCAGAGACGTTTTTAATGGAGGGCTCATGGGGTGGCTGCCCAGGGCCCCCACAATGCTGCCTGGCCCAAAGAAAGATTCCAGTTTACATTGGGCTAAAATAGCTCATGCCAGGAAAATTTGATTGCATGCTGCTGAGGCTTCAAACCCATTGCCATTAGCAGCACTGTTCCTGCACCAGAAAGGGGTTAAAATTAGCATGCTCAGCTGGGCATTCTTAAAACCTAAGCAATCCCTTATAAGATGTGCATAGAATATCCGCCCCAGCGGCAACCAAGTATGCAAATTCGAGACTGTGCAGCAAATGTGTTCATGCTTGTATCCTTGCTATGCCAGCAAACGGTACAGTGATCCTGGTCAAAACATAGAGGATCCCTTGCATTACTGTGCTGTTTTCTGCAAGGTTTTACCTACTTGCATGTGGGAAATCCCTTTAATAATGGAGAACTGATGCTAACATCATTCCCACGTTGTGTAACCCCCCTTCTGTAACATTTTGGTTTTAAAAATTGTCATGTTTGGAAATGCGGGTTGCGTACTTTGCAAATAATTTTCTAACATTAGATTGTTTTAGTTTGTGTTAAGATCTGGTAGAGAAAGTGCTCAGCTGCTTGGAATTGCAATACTGGTACAAATCCCAGCTTCACCCCTTAAACGCTGTGTGATCCTGGGTATCTCATTTAATCTTCTATACATTTTAAATGCTTGTCTTAAGTGCTACACGGCCGCATAGTATGTCTGACTGAGAGTACGGCCTCTAGGTAATACTGAATGTTCTCACACAGATGCCTCTCATAACCCAGATGAGGCACGCACAAGCTATCAGTAATAATGCATTTCTTGTTAACCTCATTGGCAGAGTGCAAAAGATGTCTTTTCGTCCGTGCTCATTCATCCTTATCGGAATGAATTATTCTTGTTAGTTCCCCAGACCCTCCTGGTCACCCCAATAATGTATGCCTATTCTTGAAACTCCACAATGGGACCTAGCTTTTAGTCATCTGCTCCTAAGAGCTGGGATGTCCGCTCACCAGTACTAGAATGAAAGAATCTTGCAGTGCTTTCCACAACAGGCCGGACGCATTAATATGCAATCAAGCACTTTTCCTACAATTGCTGGGGCTGCTCTGCCGTGAGACACTTTCATTCTGCATGCAATGCACTCTGTCTTTGAAATTAAATGCAATATCTAACACACATGTACTCAAACATTCTATAGATCACTGAAATAACCTCACAATTACATCGGCTGTTAGCATGCCCACCACGAGTCAAGAATAACAAAAATGTGATGACCCAGCCAGATCTGAGCCCTGCATTTCCCAGCCATCCCACAGAAATATTTAGCTGTTGTTTTCATTAATAAATATCCCCTTAGCGCTTTGTTAATGCATGTAACTGCACTAGTGTATTTCCCCTATCTTTAAATGTGGGCCTTTTATTCCATAATTCACAACAATGCTCAGAACGATTCTTTGCATTTTGCGATCTACTTATCATACCTTGTTCCCACGAGGCCTACAGCCTGTTTTTTTTTTTTTTTTCTATACAGCTTTGCAAGGCAGGGTCATTTGCCGGGTAGTGTTTTATCTCCAAACTGTCTTTGCACATTCCTTCCTTGACAAATCACTGCTCATTTTCATGGGCCATAAAGCAAGCATGTTTTTATTTCTCGTAACGCACAAGGACAACACTTCCCTAAATCACTACAACTCAGCCATTTCAATGCGAAAATCCATCGTTCTTAGCACGATTTATCAGTTATCTTGCCTGCTATATGGAAATACAACTTTAACTCCATAGCTGCTGGTTTGAAACACAATGGCTATTAGCGCCATGGCTCATGCCGGTAAAATACCGGCACCGCCTTGGCGGAAAGGGGATTTACCGCCCCATTCCAAGGTGTGAGGGGCGGTAAATCCCCTTTCCGCCATTGCCCTTCCCCATTCCCATTTCTGCCCCATAGGGCTCTATGGGACTGGGGAAGGCGCTAATTACGGCACCGCAATTTTGCGGTGCCGTAATTAGCTCCGAGGTCCCTTAGCGGGTTGGATTTTAACACCTGAAAGAAGCAGGCGTTAAATCCTCCAACCCGCAAAGGGACCTCGTAGTACGGCGGTAAGGGTTAACGGTCACCGTTGCCATTAACGGTGACCGTTAACCCTTACCGCCGTCAGTGTAATGAGGCCCAATGTGTTTGCTTAAAGTGTACCAGCATTTTAGTACTTTTGACAAGTTTTTTAACTCTTTTTGGGCTGTTATCACCATGAATGTGTGTGCTTTAAAGTAACCACTTATTTTAATGCAATTTTTTGCAATTTTAAAACCTTGGCTTGACGCCAATTTTTTATTCAGCTTAAAATATCATTTTTATACTAGTTCCAATGTTTTAACTGTGCACGCAGACAGTTATGCCACGAAGCAAGCCACATGAACAGCCACAACATACAAATTTGGACACATACATAGTGTGACATGTAACAAAGTCAGACACAAACCCCGACCACCTACATGCATGTCCCTCATTAATTTTTTACTCTTGTTATTAATTTTTAAATGCAGTTAACATATTTGGTTTGTTCCCAAATCTTGACTGCCATTATTCTTTTTCCCTGTGTCCCTGTCTCTCTTTATCGGCTACGGCAGCTTTCACTCGCCTTCTGTTCTCCCGCCACCGTCCCTTTGCGATCACTGCTTTCTTCAGGTTTTTCGTCTGGTCCGCTGGGATGTGCTGGGTCCCTTCAGGCTCCAGCTGCAGTCATTGCCTATGGGGAGCATCACAGTCTACTCAGTCCGAAATGGCGAACGACTTGTGATATTGCCGAAGACATAGAGTTACTTTGTGTCAACGGCCATTAGGTGTCTTATTTTAATTAATAGTTGATGGTCAAGAACCATCCTCTGCTACCAAATATAAACGAGGATCGAGTGACCTCTGACGTGCCCCTAGAATCAGAGCTCGTCCTCGAATACCTTAAGACAAAGTAGCTGCACCTCGAGGAGGTTGGGTACTCCAACACAATTCAATAAGGACCACTCAAATGGATCAGCACAGAGACTGTTAAATTCATAAGGGTTTATTTCATCATAGCTTATACAGCACAGCCCTATCTGCTGTGGTCAAGTTCCCTGCCTCAAAAAGAACCCCCTCCCAGCATTACACAGAGCTAAGTTATAGCAAAGTGGGAGGGAGCAAAATGCCCCCACCTCTCCCTGCACAGTCTTAAGCAACTACCTAGTTAAACATTAGCGCATTGGGCAATTCAATTTAATTGGTCTAACCCTTCAGAATGAAATATGCTCTAGCATGCATGTCTGACTTGTCCTCAGGTGTTCTATTCAATTTATAGGTGATGCAGCTCGACTCTTTCAGATAAGGCTTCAGACACAGCCTCATTAAAAGTCTAGGTTTTTGTCCATTAGTCAAGTTTCTGAAGGCATGGTGTCCTCAAACGTTTCAACTTTAAAATGATCTCATCATTACACACTTTGAGCACTCTTCAGTTTCTTCTTGTTCAAGCCACATTTTGGTCACATGTATTTCCATTAAAGGCATTTTAGCCAGAATGATGTTCTGTCTGTGTATAGAATATCTCATTGTCCATTCTGTGCTTTGCCACCATATTACATCACTCTAATGCTATTTTCGACTTTATAAACACAATGGGCCTCATTACGACCCAGGCGGTAATCTTCCGTCATTACCGCCATGGCGTAATGAGCGTTTACGCCGTGGGCCGATGGCGTAAAGAGCGCCACATTACGACCCATCGTGCACGAGCATTACGCCATGGCGGTAATACAATTAACGCCATGGCGGAAAAGGCCCCTACCGGCATCGTAAAGCGAGCAAGGTGCACTTCCGCCACCGTAAGTAGCGGCCACCGTAATTAGCGCCACCGTAATTTGCGGTGGCCGTAAAAAGCAGAACCGGAAATAGCGTCATCGTGCCGGAACGGAAAACAGCACGTCAGCCATCTTTAAAAACACAATCCATTGCCATCCTACCGAACAACACCAGATCCAACCCTGACACCTGTCCCAACCAATCACCCACCCATCCAACTACCCAAAAATGCCTAAAGCTGTTAAGAAGGCATGTGACCGCCAGCGCCAGGAAAGATTCAGCCGGGAGGAACTCTGCATGCTTGCGGAGACCCTGCAAGACAACGCAGCTGTCGTTTTCTCCCCGGAAATGACCAGGACAGCGATAGGGAAAAAGAAGGCCATCTGGGCCCTGGTGGCCGAGCGCTGGGACGACCTTCGCATACCGGTCAGAGCCGTCATCTCTGCGAACCGCAACCTTGCCCTGGGTACCGGTGGAGGGTCGGAATCCCCACTAAAACTCCAACCGTGGGAGGAGATTTGTGCAACCACGATTGGCATGGAAGCCATTGAAGGCGTCGGAGGGATGGAAAGGGGAGCTCCGACATCAGGCGATGAAGGTAGGTGCCTCAAACAAGACATGCCATAGTCACTGCAGTCCATTCATGTGTAGCACAAGGTTGCCCTAGAGTGTAAATGCAACACATTTCCACACTGCCCATAGCCACATGCGAGCACCACCCTGTATGCACTGCTGGCACCCGCATACCTGCATCCACATTCCACACTAAAAGGAGACAACCTGCATGGCCCTGCCTGAAATCTGCCTCATCTACTGACCAGAATAATGTCTATCATTGTCATTCCAAAGTCCGCAGACCCATCAATAACGCCCTCCCTCCTTTGCTCCACCACAGGCACAGATTCACACCCCGAGGACCAGGACACCCCTGCGACGAAGAGAGCCAAGAAGGCCAATAATACCGTCCCCACACCCTCAACCTCAGCTGCAGTGAGCAGACCCCACAACAAGCAGGACCCACTGCAAGCATACCGGACGTCCCACCGGCAAGCACCCCTGTAGTCAGCAGGCCAGCAGCAGCTGCTCCACCTCTACCAACATTGCGTGCCACAGAAGGCACCGGGTCAGCGGCCAGCAGCAACATGGATGAGACAGCTGCAATAGCTGCATGTTCAGACTCAGACATTGAGGAGCACGAAGTCAGAAGCCCCACTGACCTACTACATTCCCCCTGTTTGTCAGACGCCAGCCCCCATGAGGATCACACACAGGGGCACACAGAGGTAGAGGAGTGGCCTTCTACCCCATGCCCAGTCCTCAGTCCACAGGAGGGGAGCAGCCCCTCCATCACACCACCAGCACTGGCCATGGGCCAGCAGGGGCAGCAGTCCCTCGAGGACATCACAGAACGGCAGCAACAACTGTCCACGATGCAGGCTGAGCATGCCCCGGAATGTGTGGGGGCTAGGGCAACCATTGAACAGGCCACGGAGACCCTAAGGGCCGAAGTAGCGCAGAGCACTGCCACCCTGAGGGATGCCATGCAGGCCATGTCCAGGGACATCTGTGCTGGACTTGCCGGCTTGCGTCGTGCGCTCACTGAGCTCACCCACACCCTACAGGACGTGCATGCACGGGGGCAGGGAGGGGGTGTGTTGGGGTGTGCAGGGGGGGGGTGTGTTGGGGTGTGCAGGGGGGAGGGGAGAGGGGGTGTGTTGGGGTGTGCAGGGGGAGGGGGGAGAGGGTGTGTCACGACGTTTCATAGTTTAAATACACTTTTTTCTTTCCCAAAATGAAATGTGTGGACATTTTCATTGCGTATGTGTGCTTTATTGGTGTACAGTCCACAGTGTGCATGTCCCAGAGACACACAGTGCCCCAAGTGCAGTCTCCATGTGATTCACACCAGCCGTGTGTGCTAGAAGCAGTGGTCGATGATACTTTGGCGCATTGCACGCCCCTCCTGTGCGTCGCCTCCTCCATGGGGTGGTGCCCCATCTGCACCCTCCTCATCCTCATCGTCAGGTGGTTGCAGTTCTGCGTCAGGGGGCAGGGGCACATTCCGTCTGACGCACATATTGTGTAGCATGACACATGCCATGACGATCTTTGCCACCTTCTCATGGCGGTACAGGAGTGCCCCACCAGACCTGCTGAGGCATCGGAACCGTGCCTTCAAGAGGCCGAATGTCTGCTCTATGACCACACGAGTACGTGTATGTGCACGGTTGAAGTCCTCCTCGTGCTGGTTCTGCGTGTTCCGGACTGGTGTAAGGAGCCACCTCTTCAGGGGATAGCCTGCATCACCTGTATGTAGGCGAGAATGTATGTGTCAGTCATGTCGTCTGATCAAGAACATGATGTGCCAACATGGCTTGCATCCAACTATTACTTTGGACCACTTCTACATGCACTAATTGATTCACACAATGCAACCAGTATATGCTCATGGCTCCCCTGGCCTGTTTTGCATGCCATCACCCAATGTATGCAGAGGGGTTGTGTGCATTGTGAGTGCCCATCCTCTGTCTCCGTTCTCTGTGTTGCTCACAGCCAGGTGGAGTATGCATCATCCCCCCCCCCTTCAGCCAGGTGGAGTATGCATCACCCCCCCTTTCAGCCAGGTGGAGTATGCATCATCCCCCCCCCTTTCAGCCAGGTGGAGTATGCATCACCCCCCCCCTTTCAGCCAGGTGAGGTATGCATTGGTACGTCATTCACCTACCCACTTCACATTTCCATGGTCTTGACATTGGACTCACCGAGTAGCCAGGATCTTGGGCCTGCATGTCGCTCCATGTAGCGTGGTATTGTGGAGTTCCTCAGGACCATAGAATCATGGGTTGATCCGGGGAATCGGGCACAACAATGTGTGATGATCTTGTTGGAGTCACAGACCATTTGCACGTTGATTGAGTGGAACTGTTTCCGGTTGCGGTACGGTACCTCCATGGCACGTGGAACCACCAATTCCACATGGGTTCAAGTCGATGGCACCAATGCAACCGGGTATGCCGGCTAGTGCATGGAAACCCACTTTGGTGTTTGCAATGTCCTGGGCAGTCCGTGGTAATGAGATGTGGTTGTCTGTGTGCTTGAGGAGGGCATCGAGCACTTGGATGAGTGTTCGTGAGAATAATGGTTGTGAAATGCCATGCAAGTGCCCCACTGTGTGCTGGTAGGTGCCTGTGTCCAGGAAGTGGAGTACAGACATTACCTTTAGTGGGGGGGGGGGGTGGCGGTTGGAGTTTCTATCATGCTGACGATGTCGTTGTGTATCATGTCTACGATGGCGGTGATGGTGTCCCGGTCCAAACGGTATAGGGTGTGGATCTGCTCAGCAGTGAGGTTGAATTGATTGGCTCTGATGCGTGGGATTGGGGGCTGCCTGCGTGTTGGCACTGGCTGTGCTGGTGGGGCTTGCTGGGCCTGCCTTGCCCTCCTTCTCCTCCTGCGTCTCCTCTGTGCTGCCTGTTGTTGTTGTTGCTGTTGTAGCACATGCATTGCTATCAGGTCCTCCAGCCCCAACATTGCTAGTCGTATTGGTATCATTGTGGAGTGTGACTGGGTGTGGGAAGGGGTGGGGTGTGCTCTTTTTGTACTTCCTGAGTCTGTATTGCCTTCACCTGTGCTGTTTCTGTGCACCTGTGGCAGCTGCATTCACTTTACATGGCCCTTTATGGTTGGTTCGCGATGGCGTAATTAGCACCACGGCGGTAAGGTACTTAACGGGCTGGGTGATGGCGTTAGGTGCATGTCCGCTTGGGTCGGCATTTGCGTACCTTTCCGCCATGGCGCTAAGTACGGTGTGGCCGGTCGCGTGCGCGCACCCTTAGCGCAGTTAGCGGCAGCGTTAACTACGATGCCGCTAATGGCATAGTAGTTAACGGTCACGGGTCATGATCGGACCTGGCGGAAAACGATGGCGGTAACCATTTACCACCATCGTTTTTCACTTAGCGCCAGGGTCGTAATGAGGAGGTCATTACAACCTTGGTGCTAAGTGCACCAACTTTACCACCATGGTGTAAACTATGTTTACACCATGGTGGATGGCGGATTTACCGCCCCATTCCAAGGTGAGTGGGGCGGTAAATCCCCATTTCCCATTTTCCCTTCCCCATTCCCATTTTTGCCCCATAGGGCATAATGGGAGTGGGGAAGGCGCTAATTACGCCGCCGTAAATTACGGCGGCGTAATTAGCATCATGGCGGGTTAGCGCCATGGAATTTAACGCCTGCCAAAAGCAGGCGTTAAAGTGGGAACGCCGGGGTTGTAATGACCTCCACTCAGTCTTTAGAAACATAATATGCATGCACACCTGCACCCAGCTCCCAATTCAGGTTGAATTGCAGACAGGACCCATTTGCATGGGAAGGCACCAGTCCGTGTTGTCATTGATTGCTTCCTTGCAGGTCTTGTCTTGACAAGGTTGTCCAAGCAATCAATGACAACATGGAATGGAACTTTCCCACACCTGCATTGCAGTAACTATGGATGTGTGACCAGAGGCAACACAATCAATCACCCGAGATGAGGTGAGAAAATCAGGATTAACAGCTTTGCCACATGTGACACCGCAAACATTATTCATACCATTAAATGCCCATTTGGGCTCTTCTATGTTGGACAGTCCAGATGGCAAGGGAAACTTAGATGGAATGAACAGAGATCCTGGATTAAGAACAACAATGCAAACTCCACAAGAGCGCAACATTGGTGGCAAAAGAAACATAACATCCCTCAAATCCACTTTCAAATAGTAGAAACAATCACGAAGCATGATGCAGATGAAGAATTGGCCATAAGGCTAGACCAAAGGGAAACCTTTTGCATAGAGCGACTTGATACCATGGCTCCTCAGGGAATGAATGAAGAGATCAACTTTATGTGTTATATATAATGTTGAAAATGATTTCTACTGTATTATTTAGTTCCAGACATGTTCTTGCATATTTGTCCTATGGATAACTTGTTGGGATCTATTGCTATACTTAAATATAGCCCTGGCCTGTCTAATTACTTCTCAAGTATATAATGTAAATGTAATGGCAATGTACCGCTCTATTGTGGGTAACTTTCATGTAATTTGCTTTTTGATTTAGGGTTATTTTAATGTGTGACTCCAACCATTCTTCACGCTTAAGGATTTATTTGGGTACACCATAACACTTCATTAGTATTAAGTATATTTGTGTTGTTCTCAGCTCAGCATGGCATGAGCCCCCCCTTTTTTCAGTAAGCTCATTAGCATCATACTTATATCTGTAAACTAGTCCTGGAATGTGTATTTACTTACCTCAACCTTATTTTGTGTTGCCTTCGGTTGTCTCACCCGCGCGCTCTGTTTCTCAGGGCGAGCGGGAAGTGAGGCAGCCGTGATGTCATTGTGCATGCGTGCACGTGATGTCATGGTACCTTTTAACAGCGCCACAGGTAAATAAAAGATGAGGACAAGCTTTCCTCTACCTGCTGCTCACAACCTGAACTCAAACAATCATAGAAGGCTGTTTGTTAAGCGCTGAATTAGAGTTTGGTTATTTTAGCTGCTCGCATTGCCTCTGTTCACCAACAGGTAGACATGGGTAATTCCGACTCTATACATTGATGACTTCATATCCCAGGTCAAAAAAAACATGTGTTACATGCTATGGTTACATGTTACCGGTGATGTGGCTCCTTCTACCATGGAGCACGCACCAAGTCTGAATGTTTCACATGTTTTTTGTTTTTGATTCTGTAGATGTCCTCAGGTAAACACATTCAGATTGTTAATGCGTGTGTTTCGGTTCTTAGGGAAACCCTTTCTTTAATTAGTTCCTCTTGAATTACACACCTGGAGCAATTCTGACTGTGCAATTTATTTCTTTTCTCATTTTTCTATGTGGATTTTAATGGTCTGCATTTATTTGTATTGATCATCAGCAACAAGAATCAAGTTTTATTAACAGTGTTCAGCCCTGATGAAGGCCGGCACTCTGAAATGCACTGGCAATTATTTTGGACACACTTTGGATGTACTCTGCCTTGCATGAAAAAATAAAAGTGGCATTGGGGCTTTTTTACAAAAGATTGATCGATTATAATTTGGACACGACTTAAACGCCATTTGAACATTGTGGAAACAGTTGCCACTTTCTAATAGGGCTTAGCGAGAGCGTATCATTAGCTAAGAGAACCCTTAGCTTTCTGATGTATTCTACATATCCTTGTTCCAAAGCTTTATTGATACACTCCGATTAATCTTGTTTGTGATTTTGGTTTAATATTTTTTCTGAAATTATAATTACTTTTCAGTGAAATAAATAAGTGGTAGACAACCCCCTCGCCAAAAATGTATTTGCTGCCACCATCTTGTCTTTGGACGCATTAAAAAGTATCTAAAAATCCAATATTGTAAAAATCTTGTGTCATGCAAAGGTATTCCTGTGCGCTGCATTGTAAGATGCTGTGTGCGCTGTTCGAAAAGTTACCAAAACAGACAAAGGGAAACCTAGTTTCCCAGCACTGATAGTCTGAAGGACTGATCAGTTTCCCCATGACAACACGAGCAAAAAGGCAAGGGGGAATTCAACTGAATAAATGACATTCCTATAAAAAGTCAGGCCAGGTAAAAAAACAAAAGCAAAACGTGTTGGGTCCATAGAATATGGAGGGAAAGATGCCTAAAAGAGAGATCTTTTCTGACACCTGGGGACTTGTGCCCTTAAAAGAAGGGTTCTCCAACCCCTTCAGCAGATTACTCTCAGCTCCTCTCAGATTCTTTAAGGCCTCAGATTTGCTCTGAAGATCTCACTGGACTTCCTTTGGGAAAGTTGTACTTTCCAAATCCCTCAGCCTTTGGGGAAGAATGGGCCGTCCAAGGCAGAAGGAAGATCTGTCCCCTTACCACTCCCAGGGCACATCGGAAGTGACCAGTCCCTTGAACCAGGACCAACCACGCTGTAACTAAATTCCTAAGCTGTGAGTGCAGACCCTGAACGGAAGCATCCTGTCCTCCAATCTTCTGCTGAGGCCTCACATGAACCGCAGGGACAGACGAGCTGAAAAGCCCTGTTCTACCACACCAAACTGCTCACTTTGGGCTCACTGCACCTTGAACAAGAGGAAAGGTGCCAATTCTGACTTTGTGCACCTCCACCAAACCGAACTGGGACTTGCACTTCGACCAGCTGGACTGCCTTCAATCCTACATCAAGACCAATGGCCTAGAAATAAATAAAGAGAAAACTAAGATCCTGATTTTTGGAAACTCAAATAAAGGGAAAAATCTGCACACATGGTTCCTGGATAGGGAGCGGATTGAACAAGTGCATATATTTAAGTACCCAGGAGTATGGCTCAGCGACACTCGAACTGAAGCCCCAATGGTTACCTATTTAAGAGAGCAAACTGAAGCTCTAGCAAGCCAGGTGCGAGCACTAAACAAAAAATACGGTCGCTTTTCGATTGCTCCAGTAGTAATGTACTAGAAATCAAAAGTGACCCCTTCCCTGACTTACGGAGCAGGGGTGATGTTTAACATCCCGGAGACCGAAAGGCCCCAGTTAGATTGTCTGTTCTGGAAAAAGGTTCTGCGTCTCCATCCATCTACACCAATTCAGATCATTCACTGTGAGATGGGTTTGCCATCCCTAAAAGCTTCTGTGGAATGGAACAGCTTAGCCCTTTACAGGAAATGTATTGCGTCCCCTCGCCCTCTGATTCTGGACTTACTTCATAAGGAAATAATGTAATCTAACAGTTTAATGTTGAATAACTAGGCAAAGACAATCATCGGCAAACTGAAGGAAATAGAGGGTTCACCTGAGGTGTTGCTCTCAAAACCAACACGGATAAATAAAAAATTGAATTCTTCCAAAATAGAAGCCACTTTTTTCCTTCTTGCAACACCATACTTTCACTCCCTTCTCCAAGCTCCTTCCCAAAGGATCTCATTGCTCCCTCACGCATGGCTCACAACATGCATTTCCTAATCCTAGCAACGTCTGTGTGCAACAATGTATCACTACTTACTAACACTCTCTACATTTGCAAAATGTGCCCATTTCTTACCCGCCCCTCAATGCTTGTGCCTACATCTTGGCCTTCCTACACCCTGTAAGACAAATTCTTCAGCTTTGTGACCTGCACTTTAGACAGCCTACCCAGACCATCCCCCACTCCCATGTATGGACACAATGACCATTGTCTCTCCATGCTCTACCGCTAACTCTTCATGTCCCTTCTCATGGTCTACACAGCTAGAAATGGTCTTTCCCCTCAATACCTTTCTGATTTCATCTTTGTCGACTCATCATCTTGTTCTCTCCTCTCCACTGCTCCTTTTCTGCACTCTTCCTCACAGTTTATGCCCCTCTCCCAACTCCTCTCTCTTCCGTTCATTCTTCCTACTTGTCCTGCTCCATTGGAACACACTGCCAATTACAATCAAAGCCAGACAACTGTGCATATCTTAACATTTTGGCCTAAATTTCACTTACTTGAGAAACACGGAGCTCTCTCGGTTCTCTCCCCTATCCTCCCTACCTGGCCCTTACCACTCCCTCCAGTGCACTGCAATCATGTCATTGTGTACATTTTCTCAAGACTTCTCATTACTTTGAAACACTTGGACCCCTGGGCTAATGTTAATTTTTAAGCCAGTTATTTCCCTGGTCTATAACTCACTTTGTTCAGATCATCATAAATTGACACACTGATTGTTGTCTTCTTTGTGTTAATGTACAGGCACACTTCTGGGGAGAGCCGCTGCCAAATGTTAATGTGTTATTTTAATTCTCCCCCGAAGCAACAACATGGGTCGTATCATTCATAGCTGACATACCGCTCGCGACTTTGCACGAAAATTCCTCTGCCCATCCGACCTCAGAACCCTATGGTGCCCCACAAGGATCCTGTGTCTCCCCCACCATTTATAACATATATAATTAACCTCTCTTTGACCACCTCGACACCCTCTGCTTTTGCTACACAAATTCCACAGGTAACCCCCGATCCTCCTCCCCCTCTCTGGCAACCAGAACCAGGACAGTGGCACCTTGAGCAAAATCTATGAAACAATCCAGACATGGATGGCCACCCACCAACTCTGCCTCAATGATGATAAAACAGAAATCCTTACTGTGAGCACCCCTGCATACCTACCCAAGCTGGACCCCGCCATTCCCGCCATTCCCACCTTCACTTTAGATGCCTTCACCATCCCAGTCTTCTCATCTGTTAAGAGTGTGGGCATCTACCTTGACACCAGCCTCAACAAGACCGCACAGGTCAACGCAATTGCCTTGTCAGCAGCCCACACCACAAAACTCATAACGGCCAGAAAACCATTCCTCTCTACCCAAGACAGTCTAAGCATAGCTAGAGCAGCCATTGGTTCCTGACTGGACTATTGCATCTCTCTCTTTGCTGGCACCTCCAAGCGCAACCTTAACAAACTCTAGATAATTCAAAACAATGCCAGCCGCACCACCATCCCCAATCAGCCCAAATAAGATCTGCACATTGGCTACTCGAGTGGGAATAGATCGCCTTTCAAAGTTCTCTCTATTACCCAGAGATGTCTCTCAAACTCTGCTCCATCCAACCTCTCATTGAGAATAACCAAGACCACTTCTACCAGACCTTCAAGATCCATCCACAGCCACCGTCTGACCACACTATACTTCAAGCGCACAAGAGCGGGGTGCTCCAGCTACCCAGCCACAGCCACCTGTTTCTGGAACTCTCTGCTGCTCCACCTGCATGCTGAAACCTCCTGCTGGCCGTTCAAGAAACAGCTAAAAACACTAATCTTCAATTGGCCATCCTTCTCCTGCCCCTTTATCCCTCCTGCTCAAATGCCGCCCCCAGCCACCTATTCATTGACGTTCATGCTACTGTTACCAGTGCCTTGATGCCCATCGGTTTAGCGTGCTTATATAAATGTAAATAAAATTAAATAAATTAGTCATTTCTGATCAAAATTGACATCTGAGAGGCTCTCGAAGGTGTTCTGAATTTAAACTCTCATTAGCAAACCACACCCACTACAGGACACCATTAAATACTTACATGACACTCTTTTTTCAGGGTCATCACTGCAGGTAGATCTTTTGTGAAAAACATCACTCTCCCAGGAGCACATGCGGGGGTACTCAAGAAGTGGCTGTAGAGTAACGCTTTAGTTAACAAACACGACTCACTTTCAGGAGCACCTGCAGGGTACTCAAGAAGTGGCTGAAGATGAACGCTTTAGTTAACAAACACGACTCACTTTCAGGAGCACCTGCAGGGTACACAAGAAGTGGCTGTAGAGTAACGCTTTAGTTAACAAACACGTTTCACTTTCAGGAGCACTTGCAGGGCACTCAAGAAGTGGCTGTAGAATAAAGCTTTAGTTAACAAACATGACTCACTTTCAGGAGCACCTGCAGGGCACTCAAGAAGTGGCTGTAGAGTAACGCTTTAGTTAACAAACACAATTCACTTTCAGGAGCACCTGCAGGGCACTCAAGACGTGGCTGTATGGAATGCTTTAGTAAACAAACACAAATCAATTTTTTCAGGAGCACCTGCAGGGCACTCAAGAAGTGGCTGAAGATGAACGCTTTAGTTAACAAACACGACTCACTTTCAGGAGCACCTGCAGGGCACTCAAGAAGTGGCTGTAGAGTAACGCTTTAGTTAACAAACACGACTCACTTTCAGGAGCACCTGCAGGGTACTCAAGAAGTGGCTGTATGGAACGCTTTAGTTAACAAACACGACTCACTTTCAGGAGCACCTGCAGGGTACACAAGAAGTGGCTGTAGAGTAACGCTTTAGTTAACAAACATGACTCACTTTCAGGAGCACCTGCAGGGCACTCAAGAAGTGGCTGTAGAGTAACGCTTTAGTTAACAAACACGTTTCACTTTCAGGAGCACCTGCAGGGCACTCAAGAAGTGGCTGTAGAATAAAGCTTTAGTTAACAAACATGACTCACTTTCAGGAGCACCTGCAGGGCACTCAAGAAGTGGCTGTAGAGTAACGCTTTAGTTAACAAACACAATTCACTTTCAGGAGCACCTGCAGGGCACTCAAGACATGGCTGTATGGAATGCTTAAGTAAACAAACACAAATCAATTTTTTCAGGAGCACCTGCAGGGCACTCAAGAAGTGGCTGTAGAATAAAGCTTTAGTTAACAGCACATGACTCACTTTCAGGAGCACATGCAGGGCACTCAAGAAGTGGCTGTAGAGTAACGCTTTAGTTAACAAACACGATTCACTTTCAGGAGCACTTGCAGGGCACTCAAGAAGTGGCTGTATGGAACGCTTTAGTAAACAAACACGACTCACTTTCAGGAGCACCTGCAGGGTACACAAGAAGTGGCTGTAGAGTAACGCTTTAGTTAACAAACATGACTCACTTTCAGGAGCACCTGCAGGGCACTCAAGAAGTGGCTGTAGAGTAACGCTTTAGTTAACAAACACGTTTCACTTTCAGGAGCACCTGCAGGGCACTCAAGAAGTGGCTGTAGAATAAAGCTTTAGTTAACAAACATGACTCACTTTCAGGAGCACCTGCAGGGCACTCAAGAAGTGGCTGTAGAGTAACGCTTTAGTTAACAAACACAATTCACTTTCAGGAGCACCTGCAGGGCACTCAAGACGTGGCTGTATGGAATGCTTTAGTAAACAAACACAAATCAATTTTTTCAGGAGCACCTGCAGGGCACTCAAGAAGTGGCTGTAGAATAAAGATTTAGTTAACAGCACATGACTCACTTTCAGGAGCACATGCAGGGCACTCAAGAAGTGGCTGTAGAGTAACGCTTTAGTTAACAAACATGATTCACTTTCAGGAGCACCTGCAGGGCACTCAAGAAGTGGCTGTATGGAACGCTTTAGTAAACAAACACGACTCACTTTCAGGAGCACCTGCAGGGCACTCAAGAAGTGGCTGTATGGAACGCTTTAGTAAACAAACACGACTCACTTTCAGGAGCACCTGCAGGGCACTCAAGAAGTGGCTGTAGAATAAAGCTTTAGTTAACAAACATGACTCACTTTCAGAAGCACCTGCAGGGCACTCAAGAAGTGGCTGTAGAGTAACGCTTTAGTTAACAAACACGATTCACTTTCAGGAGCACCTGCAGGGCACTCAAGAAGTGGCTGTATGGAAGGCTTTAGTAAACAAACACAAATCAATTTCAGGGGCACCTGCAGGGCACTCAAGAAGTGGCTGTAGAGTAACGTTTTAGTTAACAAACATGACTCACTTTCAGGAGCACCTGCAGGGCACTCAAGAAGTGGCTGTAGAGTAACGCTTTAGTTAACAAACACGATTCACTTTCAGGAGCACCTGCAGGGCACTCAAGACGTGGCTGTAGAATAAAGCTTTAGTTAACAAACATGACTCACTTTCAGGAGCACCTGCAGGGCACTCAAGAAGTGGCTGTAGAGTAACGCTTTAGTTAACAAACACGATTCACTTTCAGGAGCACCTGCAGGGCACTCAAGAAGTGGCTGTATGGAACGCTTTAGTAAACAAACACGACTCACTTTCAGGAGCACCTGCAGGGCACTCAAGAAGTGGCAGTAGAATAAAGCTTTAGTTAACAAACATGACTCACTTTCAGGAGCACCTGCAGGGCACTCAAGAAGTGGCTGTAGAGTAACGCTTTAGTTAACAAACATGACTCACTTTCAGGAGCACCTGCAGGCCACTCAAGAAGTGGCTGTAGAGAATGCTTTAGTTAACAAACACAACTCACTTTCAGGAGCACCTGCAGGGCACTCAAGAAGTGGCTGTAGAGTAACGCTTTAGTTAACAAACACGACTCACTTTCAGGAGCACCTGCAGGGCACTCAAGAAGTGGCTGTATGGAACGCTTTAGTAAACAAACACGACTCACTTTCAGGAGCACCTGCAGGGCACTCAAGAAGTGGCAGTAGAATAAAGCTTTAGTTAACAAACATGACTCACTTTCAGGAGCACCTGCAGGGCACTCAAGAAGTGGCTGTATGGAACGCTTTAGTAAACAAACACAAATCAATTTCAGGGGGCACCTGCAGGGCACTCAAGAAGTGGCTGTAGAATAAAGCTTTAGTTAACAAACATGACTCACTTTCAGGAGCACCTGCAGGGCACTCAAGAAGTGGATGTAGAGTAACGCTTTAGTTAACAAACACGATTCACTTTCAGGAGCACCTGCAGGGCACTCAAGAAGTGGCTGTATGGAACGCTTTAGTAAACAAACACGGCTCGCTTTCAGGAGCACCTGCAGGGCACTCAAGAAGTGGCTGTAGAGTAACGCTTTAGTTAACAAACACGACTCACTTTCAGGAGCACCTGCAGGGCACTCAAGAAGTGGCTGTATGGAACGCTTTAGTTAACAAACACGACTCACTTTCAGGAGAACCTGCAGGGCACGCAAGAAGTGGCTGTATAGAACGCTTTAGTTAACAAACACGACTCACTTTCAGGAGCACCTGCAGGGCACGCAAGAAGTGGCTGTATGGAACGCTTTAGTTAACAAACATGACTCACTTTCAGGAGCACCTGCAGGGCACTCAAGAAGTGGCTGTAAAGTAACGCTTTAGTTAACAAACATGACTCACTTTCAGGAGCACCTGCAGGGCACTCAAGAAGTGGATGTAGAGTAACGCTTTAGTTAACAAACACGACTCACTTTCAGGAGCACCTGCAGGGCACTCAAGAAGTGGCTGTATGGAACGCTTTAGTTAACAAACACGACTCACTTTCAGGAGCACCTGCAGGGCACGCAAGAAGTGGCTGTATGGAACGCTTTAGTTAACAAACACGACTCACTTTCAGGAGCACCTGCAGGGCACTCAAGAAGTGGCTGTATGGAACGCTTTAGTTAACAAACACGACTCACTTTCAGGAGCACCTGCAGGGCACTCAAGAAGTGGCTGTATGGAACACTTTAGTTAACAAACACGACTCACTTTCAGGAGCACCTGCAGGGCACGCAAGAAGGTGTATAAAATAAGCAAATTCACGTTGCCTGGGAATATATGCAATGCCACTGAGCTCACATCCAGGATAAGCCACAACACAGCAGCCAAGTTAATGTTGTCAGCGTCTGCAGGGACCCACAATGCATGGTGGTCGAGATAAAACCTGCACCATGAAAAAGCAATACTCCTACCTTCACTGCCTATGAAAAATAGCGGGCTTCTAAATAATGAGCCCAACACAGTGAATTAGCTGTCGCTTTTGCATCTGTAAATCCGGCGTCAGACACACAACTAGCAGATGGCCACGCTCACCAGGGGGTTCACCTGGACGAACCCCAAAGAATGTACATCTGAAAGGCCTGTGCATCAGCTGCAGCAGGTATAGACCTGTATGTTTATATTGGGGGCATCCTCCCCCAACCAGGGGACATTCTTAGAGGCATGCCACTGGTCCTGGAGCATCAGGTAGACCAACTCCCGTATGTTTTAAACCAAACAAACTCGCCTGCAACCCATTTACTTTCCTCGCCACGAGGTTAGGGCATCCGGGCAATGATTTGCCACTGGAGAGTACATTTGGCTAATGGTCTGAACTCGCATCTGAGAGCTCAAGGGATCACGATGCCAGGAGTATGGGTGGACCTGTTCCCCAGGCAACGTCATTGTGTCGCAATTTCTCCCAGTGACTGGGTGGAGTATGGATGTACACCTTATATCCAAAAGCGAGAGCAATGCATGTTCCAAACCACAGAAGGTAACCGGAAGTACATCCAGGGAGCGGGCGCGTTTTGATGAAAGAACATGTGTGTATCTTAGGTTTATAGCACAGGCCTTGCTCGAGAGCAGCAAAGTGCTGTACCAGTTGTGGGTATGCCGTGCTTGGGCTGGCACCCTTTAACAGTAATGCAGTACTGAGAGTTGCGGTCTGTGCGTCCATTGCGATTAGTCCAAGGACACAACCACTTCCAGATTGTAGAAGTGCAAAGGGGCACCCAGCTTCAGATTCCAAACTTTGCCTCATTTCCCCGCGCGTTCACCTCGCCAGCTACAATATCTGCAAGTAGATAAGGCGATGGGAGGAGATTAGGGGGGTGTGTGTTCATGGCAGCAGCCCAGGGCTCACGTGATGAGTGATAACCTGTGTGCTTGCGGTCCGCTCCCTGAGTGAATAGTAGAGGCAGTGACAATGAATACAGTATGATTGCTGCCTCACAGGTTTCACTAACAGAAGGGCGGTAATTTGGCAGGTGTCTGGGAGTTCAAACACAGGTAAAACGAAGTTTTTATTTTAGGTGTGTTGCCCTAAACAGCATTAATTGTGATTCTGGAGGCAACTCACGAGAAGGCCAAGTGAACAGTGCCGGACTGGCTAACCAGGCTGGCAGAGGATGTCCTTGTGTGCCACTCTTTTGTGCAATGTGGGAAAATCCCAGAAAAGCCACGCTCTTCCCCGGAGACCCAGATAAATGTGCAAAACCCGGAGTCAACAAGGCAGGTCTGTGGGATCACACACATTGTGCTGCTTGAGTCATTGAGTCAATCCGTATAAAGACAGAGGTTACTGCATTAAAGGAAGAAGCGTGGATGCAGTACTGGGTACAGAGACCATGGCCTGACTGCATGCAGTGCTCACCACAGAGGGGCAGTGTTTAGTGTCACGTGGCCTCCCCAGTCCAGACCTTTCTTAATCCACCTGAGCATGGACGAGAATAGGGCTGAGCCCACAAGGGGAGGAGTGAACCAAGTTGGCGTAGTGGGAGTGAGATGCCCGCTGCGGAGCGCTCTAGTGTGTTATTTATTTATTGCACATAGAATCACATAATAACTTTGTACAAATTACCTTCATCAATTTTTCCTTAAAAAGATAACCATATCCTGTTGCGATTAATTAGGCGGTCACACTCAACTCAGGGAGCTCCTTTCCCCCCAAGAAAGGTGGCATGCCCCCAAAGCGCTCATCCAGATTCAGCTTTAGTGAGGCTTCCCACTTATCTTGCACCAACCCCAACAATTACCCTATATCCCCAATGGACTAGGTACCAGACCTGTGCATAGTAAAAATATATCTATATTTGGGGGGGCATGGCTAAGCGGCCATGCGTTGAGGACGTGCTCAGAGAGAGCTCCTGCTTGATCCTGTATAAGATCCTTACAAACTGACCAAATTTGCACAAAACTTTGCATGAGAGTATCGGAACATCTGCGGACGATTCGACCCAACTCTGGTAGAAAATCGGACCGTGGAACGGGGAGAAAACGATCCTGGAACATATCGAGTTTAAAAACCCAAGATGGCGGCCCACCGATGCGACCCCGCGAACTGAGGGCCGATCCAAGTGGGAATGCCGGATTGCGCCCAGCATTGAGCCCAGAGAGAGCAGCAGCGGACACCCGCCGTGGACACCTGCCGAGAGGGAGCGAGCACGAAAGAACGAGCAGGACAGCTAACCAGATCAGGCGGTGTACCGTGAGACCTGTGGTGTACGCGGGACCCAAGAAGCCTCGCAAAGAGGACGAGACATCCCGGACCAGCACCAGAGGACTGGGACCACCGAAAGAATATCCGGCAATCTCGTCGGGCCCCATCGGTCGAGAAGGAAGAACGGGACCGGGGTGCCCGGTGCCTTCCAGCTGTCTTCGGAGCACCGAAATCCAGCAGGAGGTGCGACCCCTATGGAGGCGGAGGGGTCGAGGTGGGGAGAGTAGCGCCCGAAGCAGAAAGTCTCGGAGGAACATAACCACAGGCGACCAGGCTAGGAGGCGTACCGCGAGACCCACGGCGTAGGCAAGACCTGAGAAGCCTCACGAGGACCACTTGCAGGAGGGCGAGACGCCCCGGACCAGCACCAGAGGACCAGAACTGCAGAGAGAAGACCCGGCAATCCCAGCGGGTCAAGAAAGAAGTAGGGAGTGCCTGGAGCTTTCTAGCTGTCCTCGGAGGGCCAAAATCCGGCAGGAGGAGGGGAGAGAAGCACCCGAGGCAGAAAGCCCCGGGAAAAGAGGTGAGGAAAAACTACCGGGGATGCCGGGGGACAACCACCCCCATCCGAGGACTGGGGAATCCCGAGAGAATCCGGCAGACACGCACGGCAGGGGGATAAGAAAAGAGCTACATCAA
Organism: Ambystoma mexicanum; assembly: GCF_040938575.1. Taxonomy (NCBI): domain Eukaryota; kingdom Metazoa; phylum Chordata; class Amphibia; order Caudata; family Ambystomatidae; genus Ambystoma; species Ambystoma mexicanum. The sequence continues at coordinate 1,157,820,072 of NC_090941.1, read as the reverse complement.
GATACACGCCAGGGCCCCCCCACACCAGAATAAGTGCAGGGCAACGGCACAATAAACGGGGGAGGCCGAGGTTGGGACCCCACCCCATCTTGGGGCACATAACGACCAGATCTAAGGAAGAGGCGAACCAAACTGAGTCCCCCCATCCTGGGTCGGCGAATAATCTAGCAAGATTTTGACGGACAGATCACAGGAGGAAACCCACACCACCCAACACACACAGGGACACTGAGAAAAATAAAAGAAAACCCAGGAGAACTCCGCCGTCTGGCAAGAAGGACATAAGGAAACAGAAACCCATTCAAGAACAGCCGACAGAGCCGGCATGCCCCTCAGATAAGCGCCAGGCACATAAGCTAGAAGATTGTGGCAAAACAAAGAAAGCACGGGCACCAGTAACCCATATCCAAGCGAGATCGTACACAGATCCTGTTAAAAGGAGCAGGTGGGGACCCATACCTCGAGCCCGCATATCAGCAATGCCTAACAAGAATATAGAAGCGAAAACCAAACAGGCCAGCATGGACGCCTTCGCCAAAGCGCCTGGGAAGAAGCAATCAAATCCGCCGGACGCGGCGGCAACAGAGGAGTCGGGCACCCTACGCCAACCGGACACCGGGAAAGACAGAGTGATCCTAGAAGCGATTACCTCCCTAAGGACTTGTCTGGAAAACAAAATAGACGTGGCTATAGGAGCCTTGAAGGCATCCTTAGAACAAAAGATGGACGCAGTCATGGTAGATGTGGGCCTCCTTCGCCAGGATGCCAGGAACCAGACAGACAGGGTTATGACTACAGAACAGCAGGTACAGCAAAATACCACTGACCTCACGGTCACAACAGCACAAATGTCTGAAGTGCTGCAGAGAGTCAAGAACCTGGAACAGAAAGTCGAAGATGCAGAGGGTAGGGCAAGGAGGAACAACGTCTGCATAATCGAGTTCCGGAAGGTGAGGAGGGAAACGATCCCACAGGATTTGTCGAAAATATGATCCTCCAGGAACTTGGAGCAGGGACATTATCCCAGGGCTTTGTGGTGGAACGGGCGCACAGGGAACTAACTAGGAGACCTCGGCCCGGGGCCCCACCAAGAGCAATGATCGCCAAGATAATGAACTTTAAAGATAGAGAGAGGATACTAGCATTTTCAAGGGGAGGGGGTGAGATCACCAGGAATTCCTCCAGGATCACAATATATCCGGACTATACAGCTACAGTTCAGAAACAAAGAGCACAGTTTGGCCCCACGAAAGAACGCCTCAGAAGAGCAGAGATACGATACATGCTCCTTTTCCCAGCTAAGCTGTAGGTGATACACAAGGGGAAATCATGCTTCTTCGAATCCACAGAGGAAGCGCAAACATGGATGGAGGCACAAGGGATCCCCCAACTGAGGCCGAGAAACGCCAATAACGGGAGGGACCAGCCCCGGTGAAAAGATCCCCAACCAGCTAGCAATAAGATACCAGACACCCAAAAGTACAAATGAAGTCAGGAGAACAAGGACAATAGCAAGGAGCGACTGGCTCTACAGAGACGCACAGGCTGGGAAAAACCAAGCCCCCAAAGAAGAGCGCGAAGCGAGTTCGGATGCCAGTTCCAAGGCATTACGCTGCAGCGAGTCCGCCTCGACTAACGGAGCGAGACGAGGGAAGCGGCGAGGCCCGAGCAGGGGATGGGTGGCTGGGCGTTAGTTTGAAAGTTAAAGTTTGGGATCAAGAAGTTGCGGGTTAGAAGTTGGTTGACAGGAGGTATGGACGAATGGCACACGGCACCATCGCTAGACAGAACAACCCTTGCGGCCACAGAACAGTCCGAACGGACAGAGGTCAGAAAGGCACACAGCAGTACATCAGAGGAGTTCCCCCCAGATGCAGAAGCGGAGAAAACCAGGAAGAAAGGGAAAGACCCCAAGTGCAAGACGAAAAGAGATTGAACAGGGCATTAAATAGAAAGAAGGCTATGGGACAACAGAGCCGAAGCAACGAAGCAAACAACAAAATACATGAACCCAGATGAGATCAAAATAGCGACCTGGAATGTGCGGGGACTCAACGCCTATGTCAAAAGGCTCAGAGTGTACGCCTGGCTCAACAGGATGAAAGTCAAAATAGCAATGCTCCAGGAGACGCACCTGACACAGGAAAAACAGGCCAAGGTGGCCAAGAAGTGGGGAGGACAGGTATATAGCACCACATACTCGAATTACACAAGAGGGGCACTAATATGGATTGCACCAGGAGTGCCGTTCCAACTAATAAAGCATGAAAACGATCAGGAAGGGAGGCTAGTGTTGGTGCATGGAATGCTAGAAAATAAGGAAATATGCCTGATAAACACCTACGCCCCAAACCACGACGCAACAGAGTTCTTCAAGAAGGTGGCCCCTAGGGTGGCTCAATACAGAGACGCTACACTCATCTGGGCAGGAGATTTCAACTGCACCCTTAACCCACTCCTCGATAGGTCAGATGATAAGCACAGAGGACCAGCACTCCCGGCCAAGGAACTTCATAGGACTCTGGCTCGACTGCAACTGGTGGACATATGGAGGCAGGTACACGGAGAGGGGAGGGGGTACACACACTATAGCGCACCCCACGGAATATTCACACGAATAGATTACCTATTTACGGGGGCCGAATCCCTAATAGAATTCACAGCAATCGATATCAAAGCACGCACACTATCGGATCATGCCCCGATACTAGCAACGTGGGCACACACCTTTAGGCAAACCCCAATACCAACATGGCGCCTCCGTGTGGAGGCGCTAGAAGAAAGCGAACTGACAGAACACTTACAAGAGGTGATAGATGACTACTTCGAACTCAATGAGCGAAGCGTAGACAGAAATGCTACGCTCTGGGATGCATTCAAGGTAGTTATAAGGGGGGCAGCCATTGGGAAAACAGGGGGCCTAAAAGGAGCAATCACAGAGGAACTAGATAAACTAGAAAAAGAAATAAAAACGGAAGAAGGAAGAGCAGAAAAGGCAGGCGAGGAACCCAGGGAATTACTAATGTTGAAAACAAGATGTATAGAACTCTGGGAAAAACTAGGGAAACTGAACTACGGGAAATACCTACAGAGACTGCATGCGGAAGGGGATAAACCCAGCAGACTCCTAGCATGGCTTACTAAACAAGAAAATAAGAGGGACCCCATAGTGGTACTGGAGGATGAGACAGGAAACAAGAAGAAATACAAGAAGAAATAAAGGAGGAAGTCAGGAAACAAGAAGAAATAAACACCCTATTTGCTAGCTTTTACGAGAGGCTTTATGCACCTAGTTCGGAAGTGGAACCGGAAGATATTACGTATGCCCTGGCAGAGATACGGTTACCAAAACTGACAGCAGAACAGGCCCAACAACTAGACGCCCCCATTACACTAGAGGAGATCGAAGCAGTGATCTCCGAGCTCCCCACGGGCAAAGCCCCGGGACCGGATGGACTCCCAAGAGAGTTTTATAATACATACAAGAGCACCATCGCCCCAAAAATGCTAGAAACATACCAGGAGGCATATGAGAATATACAACTACCAAACAGCATGTTGGAAACGACAATCATACCGATCCTTAAACCTGGGAAATCCCCAAGAGAATGCGCCTCGTATAGACCGATCTCCCTTATCAACCAGGACACTAAAATACTCACAGCGGTCTTAGCGAACCGCCTGAAAACAGTGATACCAGCATTGATCCACACAGAGCAAACGGACTATGTCCCGGGGCGCAACAAGTCCTGGAACCTCTGCAGACTACATCACGTAATTGAGCAGATGAATCAGAGACAGGGCGAGTGCCCGGTGGTGTCATTAGATGCCGTTAAAGCATTCGATTCGGTTAGCTGGAGGTGGCTGTTGAGTGTTCTGGCCCCCTTCGGTATAGGGGAGGGGTTCCTTAGATGGATTAGGTTATTATACAAAGACCCCAGAGCAAGAGTAAAAACGGGAAGACACATTTCAAGAGCCTGGAGAATATATAGGGGTACCAAACAGGGCTGCACACTGTCGCCCATGCTATATATATTGGCATTGGAGCCGTGGGCGGTCTTCCTCAGGGCGGAATACGAAGACACAGGAATAGACATAGATGGGTAGTACATCAGATCTCGTTATATGCAGATGATGCCCTCCTCTTCGTCGAAAACCCGCGCGTTAATCTGCCCTGCCTTCTAGAGGCGGCGGAAGCATACACTAGACTTTCGGGGATAGCCATCAATAAGGAAAAGTCCCTTATCTTCCCTTTGGCCGACCTAAAAAGAACCCCCCGAGACAAACTCCCAGACATGGGCCTGACATGGGCACCAAACTCCTTTAGATACTTAGGAATAATGATACATTTTACCACCGCAGAATCCCACGAACAAAACACACAGGCGGCACTAGACAAAATACAAGGAGCCATGAACTTCTGGGAGACACTCCCTCTGGGGATGATGGGAAGAGCAGCTATCTTGAAGATGGTGGTACTCCCAAAACTCCTATATTACTTCACAAACATCCTGCATGCCATACCCAGAGTCTTCTTCAAAGAATTGAACATGGTAGCGAGGAGCTTCCTGTGGGGTGGAGGAAGGTGCAGGATCGCAATGACAACCTTGCAAAGAGAGTACGCAGAGGGGGGCATCAGGCTGCCAGACTTCGAAAAATACTACTTGGCAGGTCAACTGCAATTTGTGGTTAAATGGCTGGGGGAGGATGAATCAATAGACAGAACACTCTTCCAGCCAGCTCTAGGGTCACACTACCTACGGGAAATCCCATGGCTTGATAAATCCATACTCAAGACCCTGCCTAACATGCTCAAACTTGCAATGAAACTATGGGCGAGGGCGTGGACACTCCAGAAGGCTAAAGACCCCTGCTCGTCACAGATCCCATTGGCAGGGTTACTTGGCACAGACCTAACACACTTGCAATATATAGATCCCAATGGGAGGCCAAAGGAGTAGCATAAATAGGTGATTTGAGGGTGGACGATCGGTGGGCAGAGTTCCAAGACATGGTGGAAAGCTTCGATATACATGAAGGCCAATTCATCTTATACAATAGGATAATACTGACAATCAAGAAGAGGTGGCCGGAATGGCCAGAACAAGAGGACACAGAAGGAGAACTGGACGCCTGGTACAATATAGCAGAAGGGGGACACACAATCTCAAGGCTATATGAACAAATGCTAAAACCCAATAACTTGCAAGTGCTACACACAAGAGGGAGCTGGGAGGAGGAACTTGGAAGACCCCTCAGCGATCAGGAATGGGCCAGGGTGCTGAGGTACCCCAAAAAAGTATCGAGGAACGCAAGGTTCAGACAAGCGCAATTATATGTCACACACAGGGCTTACCTCACGCCCAAAAGAATGAACATCATGGGGCTGGGGGACCCCCGCACATGCCCTCGCTGCTCGGAGGGGCAAGCGGACATGATACATATGTTATGGACCTGCCCCGTGATAAGAGTCTTCTGGGACGAAATAAGACACAGGGTGGCAGGAAGCGGACTCCAAATACAGGAGGAGAATCCTGAGCTATATCTACTGTGCCTCTTCCCAAGAGGAGACAGACACAAGTCACATCTTGCAAAAATGAAAGATCTACTAAGCATATTAGCCAAAGGCAGATAGCAATGGCGTGGACCTCTAAAGAGGGCCCAAGAATAGACTTATGGTGGGCAGACTTCAAAAAGTGGGCGATGACAGAAACAGAAGTGTGGATAAGGGCAGCACAGAAAGGAGCGGGGATGCAAGGGACGCAGGACAAAAGATTATGGCATGGAACTCACTGATGCAAGATTTGTTTGAACAAAGAGAGGTAAGTGAAGGGGAAGACCCGAGGGAGGAGGTAGAACAGTAGAGGAGATCACTCAGAACACCCCTTAGACCAAGCAGGCATAAATGAAAGCTGCTGAACTACCATAAGGACAAGGGGAGATCAAACGACAAGGCCGTCTGCCCACCCGGAGGGGCAGTTGAAGAAGAACACTTTTGCGGGGTGCCGAGTAGCCAGCCAAGTCATATGTTGTATGTTATATATTAAACGTTACATGTTTCGTTTGTTTTTGTATTGTTATTAAAAAACCAATAAAGTGTGTTAAAAAAAATAATATATATTTATTTATTTAAGGTTTGACAAAGACGACTAGCAAACACCAATGCTGTGGCACTACACAATATCACAATTCCAAATTACTTTCCGTTATTAAAACAACACAGGTAGAATTTTGAAATATGCAGTCACAACTTACATCAGATTTAATTTTATATTAACCAATAGAAAACATTCACAATACAATGGAAACATTGTTTTGCAACACAAATCCAAAGGACAGGCAGTGCTTTGGGATTCTGCTTTTGGAGTCACTGGGAATAAACGGGAACATTTGTTTGCCACCCTCTACATTTGCTTTAATAGCAGCGTGTTAGGGTTCCTTATTTTGAGATTATGGACACCCCCCTTAAGGACAGGAGTCAGGCGTTTCAGAAGGACAGACGCCCACGTCTTTATTGTCTATACCAGCTCTAACACACTGGGCATGAACTTTGTTAGTTTTGAATTCTAACAACACTCAACCTGTGTTTTTCTATATGGGAATGAATTGATTTAACTGCAATTCAATGAGATAAGGATCTACACGGCTTCCTGCCTCCCCACAATTTAATGGAAAGGATTAAGGTGGGCTGTTCCCCACACAATTCAATTTATTTTAATGGACAGGGGATTTTCTATGGTGGAATGAAATTGAATTGGATTTAATACAATGTACCAAGGGCCTTCCCAGTACCACCGCCCTACCCGCTATGTGAGATGGAGATTAAGGCTGGCAGGTCCCCCCTGACACTTTTGATAGTAGGGCTCCTCTGAGGACAGCACAGATCTGGTCAGGATTTTAGTTAAGGATTTTCTCCTGCACCCAGACTCCCTCTGGCTCCCATAGTTAGGTCCCAGCTAGCTTCTACATTTCCCTGTCAGAGTCTTCAATGCAAGGATTGAGGGCTTTCATCTCGTTGTTCCTCGCAAGAGTCCGGCTGCAGGCTACCTCTCGGAATCAAGTGGAAAAGACCTGTTTTGATACAAAATTGACCTCTTATAGGGCAGATGACACTCCTACATTATCATAATCCCCAAGGTAGGGATTGGCTAGCACTTTACCTTCACCTCACACCAAGACACCCACTGGCTGCTGATAGGACCAGGAGTTGGGTTTGAGTGTGTCTGATGTAGGCTGAGGGAGGAGAACAATTTGTAATCTCAAAATCACATGTGGGAATGACCTTTTTTGGGATTTGGAAAATCTTATAACATGGCAGCTATGCTGATATTTCTGATAACGACATAAATGGATATATTTTCTAATTCTACATTTTATGGCGAGACGGGAAATACACATTTTATTTTGACGTGCATTTTCTGGGCAGAGCCACTGTTTTTCCCGGTTTGCTGCTGCACCACATTCTTCCAACATTCATTTTACCGTCCATTGCTCTATCAATATGTCCAGTTCCTCAGATTTATGAAAATGCCAGAATCATACCTTTGATCATAACATAAATTATGTTCATCACACACATTCCGTTTTAACATGATCCCAATTGACATTGTATCCCCTTAAAAATGAACCCAGAATGAGCCCACTTGGAAACACAATGTTCTTTTTATCTAGGAAAATGTGTTCCATGTTAATCAATGGCACTGCATAATTAGAGAGGTAGTTTCATTTCACCTCTAAGTTTCCATTTCTCCTTAAGCATGCCACCTGCTTGGGCCAATGTGTATTCTAGCCTCTTCTCCTCGGCTTCATAGGGTCTTTGTTCAGAAATAATTCATAGTGTATGGGAAACCTGACCTTAAAGGTCATGTCTGTTGGTCATGACATCTGTAAATGCCATAATTCCAATCTACTTCTTTGTGTATCTTAGCATTTAAATTGACAACCAGACCATCTTCTCCTAGGGGTCCTCGGCCAAAGATCTTGCATTCACATTTTCAAAGGCACAGACTTTTCAGTTGAGTGGGAAAACACTAGCTGCACCCCTCCTTCAGAAAATACAGCTTTAAATTGACAGGATGTGCTTACATGTAAAATGTTAGCATTATATATAGGCCTGCTGTTCATAAATACAATATTTTTGTTCTATTATATTCAAATAGAGGTAGATTCACTAGTAATCTAGTGCACCCAGATTATATTCCAGTTCTAAGTTGCACTTCCTTCGCTGAGTTCCTGCACCTTCTAACAAAATTGAGGGAGGCCCATTCTCGCTCTTTCCCTAGGCCCTATGTTAAAATCACTGTTTTGTACTGGTTATTATATTTTAATGGAACTCCACACTTAGCCAGCTTTACTCTCACAATGGGGGCCTACCGTGGCCTATCCATCTCTGTCGCTCTGGGTTTGTCTTTTTACCCCACCCCCAAAGGGAGAGTGGGGTTTTTGTTTGATCTTATTGCTTTGGCCCATTCTATGAATGATGCCCACGTCGGAGCACGTCCGCTCTTATTCCTGTCCTTAGGGATTTCCACTCTGGTCTTCACTCCAATCTTTTTGGATTCTGGGGCTTTGGTCCAGGACCCCTCCCTTTTTTGGAAACAACAGCCTCCCCAGCTGTTATGGTAAGGTGTAATTGAATCTGCTTAGAGTAAAAGAGATGTTAAGTATGTTATACAGGACTTCTTTCCCCGGTAAATAGGGATACAACATGAACAACAACACAACATTTTATACATTGAAGCCAAATGTTAACATTGATTTCACTTGACCTACACAATTCTACAACATTATCTTCCTCTAATTCTGGTACATTCCTTATAGGTGTGAATTGATTTAATGCCTGTAAATGTGTGGTATTCTCCATCAGGGTTTCCCTTCTTTCCTTTAAATCTTCAGACGGTTCATGGCCTCTACCCTCACTGCGTTCTTCAAGAAGTCAAGAGGGAAGGAACCTCTGCTCCTTTGTCTGGTTCCTTTGAAAATTGTACAGGTAGACCCTGTCTCCTACTTCGTAATCCTTGTTGGTAGTTTTTAAGGCGTAGTAGGCATTATGTCCCTCTGCTGACTTTTCTAAATTGCTCTGAACATAATCAAAAGCATGCAGAAGGTGTTTACGTAAATGTTCAATGTAACCATGGGTCGTGGACATGTAGATACAAGTCTGCTCTTGAGTTCTGTAGAGTAGATGCTGAGGTAGCACCATGCTTTGTCCCGTCATGAGGTCAAATGGAGACATTTTTGTTGCAGAAGATGGTGTAGACCTTATGGCCATCAGGACAAGCGGTAATCGGATATCCCAACTCGGTCCAGAGTCTGCCACAAACTTCTTCAAGATGCCCACAATTGTGTTACTGTACCTCTCAACTCCCCCACTCGAGGCTTGGCGGTAGGCAATGTGGAGTTTTCTCTTTTTGCCTAGTATCTCCCACATCTTGGTCATCACCTAGCTGGTAAAATGATCTCCTCAGTCTGACTCAATCCTTTGGGGAAGGCCGAAATGAGGGTAGATGGGATTGATTAATAGTGCAGCAGTTGTCTATGCCTTACAATTCAGGGCCAGAAGACATTCTACCCACTTGTTAAACAAGCATGTCATATTCAACATGTACTTGTTTCTTCAAGTGGAGCAAACCACTGGCCCCCTGAAATCAACTTACAAATCGGACTAATGCAGTGCCATTCCTATTTTCTGCAGGAGAGTTCTATGTGTGCGAGAACTTGGATGAAACTGAGCACACACAAGATATCCTTTTAAGTAGCTGTTGAGGTCCTGGCCCATGTGTGGTTAATATGCGACCTCTCACAAGATTTCTAACGTATGAAACCCCCTAAGACCGGCTGTGGCCGCATTATGGGTGTGACTTAACATCAGGCTTCAGAATGAGGTTGGTACCACCCACTGATCACATCCAGATATGGATCTCCGTACCAACAAACCATCTTGGATTCAGAACATTTTGGAAAACTTCACCAACACCCGGAGATCCTCCTTCCCAATATAAGCGGATTCAGTCTGAGGAAATTCAGAAGGTCTTCAATATGTTGATAACATTTCCCAATTATTGGGTTTTTGTGCAGTAATCAAATCTGCATCTGGGGTTTCTTTACTCCACTGGCCAGTTGAGAGTTGATTTTTGGCATGGATTTGGGACATGGTGACAACAGCAACCAGGATTTCCCCCAACAGGGATTCGGTTTCAAGGAGATCCCTGTGAATGGCTCCAGTTTTGGCTAACTGGTTAGCCATGTCCTTTCCAGTTTTGTCTGGTCCCTCTATATTGGAGTGAACTCTGATCTTTTCCCAATAGATGGTCATCTCATTAGAGGTCACTAGATCATCAAATAATTGGATTCATTTCCCGTGCTTGAGCGGTTTGTTATTCACACACGGCATGCCTCAATCTTTCCAATGAATAAGGTGTTCCACAGACCCAATCCTGTCATTATCTGAATCAGTGATTATGACCAGTTACTTGAGGAGTTGTTGTATGACAGTGAGGATGGCTTGATGTACCGCCATCAAATCTGCCACCTGGCTACTTTGGGGACCTATTTTTTACCTAGCAGAGGGTTATGGGGCATCATTCACACAGACATTCCCAATGCTGGCCACTAGTTGTTTTTCTTTTCTCCCGTGATTGTCAACATGATAGGATCATCCATCCCCATAAACTGTGGGTATCCTCTGACACGTGTCTTCCTCATAGACTTTGTGAGGGGCAGCAAGGTACACCTCGATATTGTCGTTGGTCCTTAGACTTTCACCCTTGAGATCGTTTTCTTGAGCACAGTCATGCCAGTCAGCCAATCCTTGCACTAGAGAACTCTTCTTGCTTTGACCATATCTGACCTCCACAGGAAAGCCTTGCATAGACAGAATCCAGGAAATAATTTGGGAATTACTCATGTTCCCTGTTGGGATTCAGTCCCTTTGTAAGTATTGCAAGGGTTGGTGAGGAGTCTCTCCACTATGATGTGCTCCCCTGGATGAAGGGGCAGTATTTCTTGTAGAATTTTTCCTCCACAGAGGAACAACGCATTGCACTTATGTGAGACTACATTGTTGAACTTGTCGTGCTTTTGGCATGATACTGCTGTTAAGCAAGTATCTGAGAACCCTGTTACCAAGAAGAACTCAATGTTTTGTATGTGGTAAGCCAAACAAGGGTCTTGGGAAAGGCTTCTCTTTAATTGTTTTACTGAGTCAGGTTGTTCTTGACCCCACTCCCACTTGACTTTGGCCTTTAATATTAAATAGATGGACCAAGTGTTGGGTGACCTATGCCTACTCTTCAATGAACTTCCAACTATAATTAGTGAGTCCAAGAAGGCTTCTTCGTTCGCGCAGAGAAGTAGGGTCTTTCAATTTGAATTATGCGTCCACTTTTTTTGCCTGGGGACTGAGACCCTGAGGGGTGATTTCATGCCCTAAGGAGTACATGCGGGTCTTACACCACTGTGCCTTCTGAAAGGACAGTTTTGCTCTGGCATTCTGCAACTGGGTCAGAACATAGCATATTTCAGCCATGTGTTCCTCCACAGTTGAGCTCTTGGTTAAGACATTATCTACATAGGCCAGGTTTTCCCTTTCGCCCAAATCAGGCATTGCTTTATGTAGGAAGATGCTAAATTCATTGCCGAGTTTATGTATCCAAAGGGGGTTTGGGTCCATGTTTATTGCTGCCCTCCGAAGGAAAAGGCAAGCTTGTACTGGTCTTCCCTACTAACGGGTACTGTCCAGTAACTGTTAGTCAGGTCAATAGCAGTATACACATTTGACCCTTGGATCTGGGCCAGTTCCTGATCGATGTAGGGTAGGGGCCATCTTGGCATGTGGATCCATTTATTTAACTTCCTTACGTTTGTGGAAAGTCTCTATTGGCCATTGGGTTTGAGTATCCCCAGTACTACTTTGTTAAAGGTACTGTGGATTGGACAAATTATCCAATGGGATTCAAGGTTTTTTATAATCTCTTTAAGTGACTCCATAGACGTGAGAGGTAACCGGTATTGCTTCACAAATGGTCACACATACTGGAGCCATCTTGGGGTCCGTAGGTACGGTGGTTGAATGTATCTCTGTGCATCCACAATCAAATGAATTCACTGCAAAGATATCCTGAAAATCCACAAACACCTGTTTAAGCTTCTGTTTGTTGCTCCTCAGTTTCACAGGCATCAGCAAGATTGATGTGTTCTTTGACCATCTGCTTAAAGCCTGGAAATACCTCAGAATGTCCTTGTGCCAGGGGAGTCAATACATACCCCAGGATGGCTCTGTTGCCCTTGGACTGATATAGGTGGCAGGATCATATGGAGCATTGCTCTGCACCCACCCAATTTGGTTGAATCCAAGGTCTTCTCTGCCTCTCATTTTGCTTGTTGGTGGAGGAGTATTTTTAGGTCCCCCATTTCCAGTCCAATGTGGGTGTGTTTTTCACCCCCACTACCTTTGCAGCAGTGGGTACGTTTGATAGTTTGGGTTTTTTAGGGTTGCTTTTGCACCTCATAAATCTGGGTGGCCTGTTCTATCATTCAATCCAGGGTCCTACGCTCATGGAAATCCCTTACTAGTTGAATGTATTTTGGGAGCGCATGAAAGTATGTGTTGATGAACTACCGGCTATTGGTGTTCACCGCCTAGAGGTTTGTGCAAATGCTCGCTTCAGCTCCTGCACAAATGCCCTAGGCACTTGGTCTTCCCCACACTGCTGGTTGTATGCTGCCTTGTGGGCCTCCTGAGTATTTCTGTAAATGGAGAAGTGTTTTAAAATGGTACCTTGTAGGTGTACAATTTTTGGTGATCTTGGTCCTCCAGTCCTCAAAGAAGCAGGAACATGTCCATTCGACAAATTCCTGCAAATTACTATCACTCTTAATACCAAATTAACTCATCATCCGGTCATAATATTCTAGATGCTCCCATGCTAAGTATTTGGCATTTTTATGGTAGGGAGTCATAAAGCTCTTTATGGCCTTTATCTGTCAAATTGGGTCTTTCCCAAGATCCCTCTTCTGTTTGGCAGACTTTCTTTTCTACTGCACCTGAGTCCACTCGCCCTCTGACTCAGAGCTGCTGCCATTGGTTGTCCATTCCCTGTCCGCTAGGCATCCCCTACCTTTTCTCTTTCTGCAATGCAAACCAGGTGTTCCCTTTATAACTTAATTCTCTGCCATTCCAGCTCTCCCGATCTTTTCATCATAGGAGCCCACTTAGTCACAAGTACATGCCAGAGTATTTTAAAATCCCCACAGCCCACTAGTCCAGCCAACTTCCCTTCTACTCAGTAGAGATGAATATTCATTAATATCTGATAAGGACTGGCCTTCTGGCTCAGTTGGACTAGGCCTGGTTGAGTCCAGCTGCCTCATGTTTCCCTGTTCTTGAAAACTGGCAGGTATGACGTCAGCTGCACCCTGTGCATATGAGCTGGTGAGTTGGGTTGAGGTCTCTGTTAGAGAGATCATCACTCAGTAATCATATGGTGTTTCTCCATACCTTGACAGGTCGGCGTGCCTCAAAGTCTAATAATACTTGTCTATTGTCAGTCCATGTCTCTTGGTGGTATGCAGAGGCCTGAGTTTTCAATTATAATACAAGTGCTTGAGTGGCTTCTAGCACTTATTGTTTGTGCCATTCTCGGTCTCTTAGTCCCTTGTTCTCTTCACAATGGCACTCATTTTCCTCCTGTGAGGCTTTTATTGCCTGCACATATTCAGATTGTTTCTTTTTCAGGAGACTAATCTCCTCCCCTTGTTCAATGGTGGCCTGTGTAGCCTGCCCTATGTCAACCTCTGCTTGCCTCACATGTTCCATTCATTTTGCATTTTCTAGCCTCATGTCAGTCAGTTCCTGAGAACATAACTAACTGTTCTATGCATCCGTCCTTAACGGACACACTTCTTGAAATAGGGCACTAGTCTCTTGACTTAATTTGGAATGTTTTTCCCTCAACTGCTCTCTCTGCTGTTTCAAGGTGTTCAGATCTTGGTGCGTCTGATAAACGTCACCCTGAGAATTAACCTCCTTAATGATTAACTGACTGTTTTCAGCGTTCAGTTGTTTAACCTGTCCTTGAAATGTGAAAATGTCCTCTAAGCAGGCTCTATTATGAACAACCTGTTCATTTAATTTTTGTTGACCCTGTGTGCAGATTTTCAACACTTTCTTTATACTCCACTTACAGTGCCGAAAAATGGAGCCTCTAGCTCTGCATCCGCTTGCTGTTGTGTCGCTAGCTCATCTCTTAGCTGCTGAATAATATTTTCCTATTTTTATTCTGAATTTTGGCTCTGTTTAGCCTTTGCTTCTAATAGATCAATTCTCTCTGGGCTTGATTCAAACCTCAGCCTGGTTTTGCACAGAGGCCACACTATCCTGGTGTCTTTCATCGATGATCAGCATATGGAAACACATATATCTGTGAGCTCAGCCATTTTAATTTGCACTCCTATACTGGTCTGTGTCATTTCACATTTTGTGAGGACTGATTTAACAGTCCATTATTCTTTCTCATTTCAACATTTGCAGCAGTAAACTCCTGCATCATTCTGGCTTTCCACATTTCATGTTCTTCTTCTACCCATTCACCTATAATAAACAATTTGGATAGGAGGTGCTTCCTAAGGTACTCATTCTGAAATATGTTCTGCATCTGATATACTCTCTATGCAAGGGTAAACATCTCAACCGTGTTCCAGCTTAGTTTCCACTAACAATGACAACTCAAAATCAACACTGTTTTTCCTAAACACATTGCCAAGTGCAGACAGGCCCCACGTCAGTCAGAGGTATGCATGCCCCTCCTAAATCAGGGCGATTGCCTCCTCACCCCCTCATATTTATAAAGTGATGAGCATCGTCTCTCTCCTCTAATTTGCATGAGAGGAAGCAGGCAACTCAGCGTTCGGCAGGCTCTGCACAAGCAAGTGACAAAGCCACGGGAAATCACAGTATATCTTGCCTTTCCTAGGAAACCACACTTTGAACCCAGGATGCCCTGGGGAAAGGATTTTGTCTGTTCTTGTTGTACCAAAGATGCAATGTAGTATTTGACTCTTGCACTTAAACAGATCCAAATGGTGGTCCTTGTGGCTCAGCTCAAAGTAACTCACTTCACCTGATAAGGAAGGAGCGCGAAAGGGTTTACCCACCTTGGATGCATACATGTTTGGTGCAGGGTGAAAAGTATTTCTCATCCCTTTTAAATGTACACTGCAAAAGGATTTCACACTTCTGTCCAGAGAGATGTGCCAAGACCTTCATGGAGACCAAGGAAAGGCTTCCCTTTGCTGAAAATCTCTGCCTCACCATACTTATTTACCTGACTTTTTGAAAAGGTTTCCTCTCAAACAAAAGTCAAATTTTAAACTTCTGATTATAAATCAGTGTTCAAAGAAAGGATAGAAAAAATCCATAAAAAATACCACACACACAATTGGCAGCTTACCTTTTACTTTCCATGATTCTATGCCTGCATCGCCCTCTGGTGGCCTTTCCTGATAATGAGAAAAGTCCCTGGCACTCCGCCTGCTGGTGATCTGGTCCTAACCTGCAGATGGAAATCCTGGCTCTTGGTAGCAGAATTGGGTGACTTTACTGCAGGCCACCTAGTGGCCATTTCTTATAACTTGCAGATGGGAAAACAGACACCTATTTTCTTTACAAAATGCGCTCTCCTATCTCCCACTCACAACACACAACACAACACACAATTGCTGCCTCTCTATATCTGACATTTTGTAAAAGCTTTCCTCCCAAACAAAAAAAGTCACATTTTAAAACTTTTGACGATAAATCACTGTTCAAAGAAAGAAGTAGAAAAATACCACCAAAAAGAAGTCACACAAAATTGGCAGCTTGCCTTTTACTTTCCTGGATTCTTTGCCTCAGCACAAGTTGACCTACACAGGGAAGGCTGCAAAGGAAAATATGCTGTCTTAAATTGTTTAAAGGCAGTCCGTTTATATGCAACAGAATGATAAAGAGCTGATTTGGCCCAGCCATGGCCTTTGACCACTAGTGGGACTCCCACAAATTCAGGGTAACCATTAATGCAGTGCAACTTGAATGAGGGCATTAATGGGAAGAGTGTGGCTCTGTGAAGTGAATGGGACCAATGTGGAGGTGCCACTTGAATAGGGGTATGAATGGCAAACGTGCAGGACTCTATTGAAGTCTGTGTGAGGTATTCTTGGGGAAACGGTGGAGCTCCATTGAAGTGCATTGGATAAATGGGGGGCACTGAAACTTGAATGAGGGCATTCATGGCAAACGAGCGGGACTCCCATGAATTTAGTGTGAACAAATATAGGGAGCAACTTGAATGAGGGCATTAATAGGGAAGGCCTGAGACCCCATTGAAGTCAATGTGTCCAGTAATAAGTAAGGAGTGCAACTTTATTGAAGTGTATGAGACCGGAAATGGGGTAGGAGAGTAACTCCATTGAAGTCAACGGGTAAATACTGTAACTCTTTTGCAGTGTATGAGACCCATATGGGGTGGGAGAGTGACTCCATTGTCATGATGAGACCAATAATGAGGTTGGGCGAGACTCCATTGAAGTCAACGGGACCAGTGATAGGGGATGTCTGCAACTCCATTAACGTGTATGAGATCATTAATGGGGTAGGAGAGTGACCGGAGTATGGTGGATGACTGCGACCAGCAGAGTAAGAATCGCAATTTTGCAAAAACTAGGGTTATTTTCCTATTGTTCTGTGATTACACCTTGCCAAGCGCAAACTGCCTCCCGATGTCAGTCAGAGTTGCACACTGCCCCCCCTAACTCAGAGCAATTGCCACCACCCCCCTCAAATTTATAAAGTCTCCAGCGTCATCTTTCTCCTCTAATTTGCATGAGGGGGAGCAGGCATTCCCTGTTCCGGCGAGCTCTGGACAAGCAAGTGCCAAAGCCATGAGAAACCACTATATCTCTTGACTTTCCTAGGAAACCAAACTTTGTATCCAGAATGCCCCGATGACAGGTTGACAACAAATTATTTTGTCCGCATCTGTTGTTCCAAAAATTCAATGTACAATTTGACTCTCGCACTTAAACGGCTCCCCTTGGTAGTTCTTGTGGCTCAGCTCTACCTAACTCACTTCATCTTACAAGAAAGGAGCGCAGAGAGTATTTTCTCACCTTGGATGCAAACAAGTGTGCTCCAGGGCAAACATTATTTCTTTTACCTTTAAAATGTACACTGTGAAAGGATTTGACAGCTCTGTACAGAGGTACGTGCCAAGGTTGTCAGGGTTGCCAAGAAAAGGCTTCACTTTGTTGAAAATTGCTGCCTCACTATATCTATAGATCTGACTATTTGGAAAAGGTTTCCTCCAAAAGAAAAAAGTCCCAGTTTAAACTTCTGAATATGAATCACTGTACAAAGAAAGCAGTAGAAAAATACAAGACAGGAACACCACACAAAATTGGCAGTTTACGTTTTACTTTTCAGGATTCTCTGCATCTCCCTCTGGTGGCCATTCCTGAGAAGGAGGAAAGTCCCTTGCACGCCACCTGCTGGCGATCTTGTATAACCTGCAGATGGAAAACTGCCTGTTAGGACAGCCTATGAGCAGGATTGGGTGATGTTAGTGCAGTTCACCTAGCGGCCATTTCACAAAACTTGCAAATTTCAAAACAGACACATAAAAAAAGAAGTCAACGTGAACAGTGATATGGGAGGTCTGCAACTCCATTGAAGTTTATGAGACCATTATTGAGGTAAGAGAGTAACTTGAGTCTGCGGACTGCGACCAGCGCAGGTTAAGAATCACAGTGGGGCAAAAACTAGGATTATTTTATTATTTTACTTTGATTACACCTTGCCAAGCGCAGACTGGCCCCCACATCAGTCAGAGGTGCGTGATGCCCCTAAGTCAGAGCTATTTCCGGCCCCCCCGCCTCACTGTTATAAAGTAGCAAGCACCATCTTTCTCCCCTAATTTTCACTTTGTCCGCACCTGTTGTACCAAAGATGCAATGTACGACTTGGCTCTTGCACTTAGCGCAGGGTAAGAATCACAATGGGGTGAAAACTAGAATTATTTATCTGTCACAGAACAATAAAGAGCTGATTTTGCCCAGCCACAGCATTCGACCATTAGTGGGACTCATACAAAATCAGGGTGCCCAATAATGGGGTGCCACTTGAATGAGGGCATTAATGGGGAAAGTGTGGGACTCTGTTGAAGTCACTGGGACCAATCGGGTGGTGGGGGCACTTGAAAGGAGGCTGAATGGCAAACGAGCAGGACTCCATTGAGGTCAGATGGGGAGCAGGTACAAGTGGTTCTAGGTCACCTGCCTAAGCCCCGCCCACTTGGTGCCTTCCTTCCTGCCTGCCGCTCTTTTTCACCACTTAGCAAGCCCCGCCCACTTGGTGCCTTCCTGCTTCCTGCTCTTTTTCAGCACTTAACAAGCAACGCCCACATGGTGCCTTCCTGCTTGCCACTCTGTTTCCCTACTTAAGGAGCCCTCCAGCCACTTTTCCTTTGCAGATGGGGAGCGGATGCAAGTGGAGCTAGGTCACCTGGCCTAAGCCCCGCCCACCTGGTGCCTTGCTGCCTGCCCTCTGTTTCCCTACTTAAGGAGCCCTCCGGCTTCTTTTCCTTTGCAGATGGGGAGCAGGTGCAAGTGGATCTAGGTCACCTGGCCTAAGCCCTGCCCACCTGGTGTCTTCCTGCCTGCTGCTCTTTTTCACCACTTAGCAAGCTCTGCCCAACTGGTGCCTTCCTGCTTTCCGGTCTTTTTCACCACTTAGCAAGCCCCGCCCACCTGGTGCCTTCCTGTTTCCCGCTCTTTTTCACCACTTAGCAAGCCACGCCCAGCTGGTGCCTTCGTGCTTGCCACTCAGTTTCCCTACTTAAGGAGCCCTCCAGCTTCTTTTCGTTTGCAGATGGGGAGCAGATGCAAGTGGATCTAGGTCACCTGGCCTAAGCCCCGCCCACCTGGTGCCTTCCTGCCTGCCGCTCTTTTTCACCACTTAGTACCCCCGCCCACCTGGTGCCTTCCTGCCTGCCGCTCTTTTTCACCACTTAGCACCCCCGCCCACCTGGTGCCTTCCTGCTTGCCGCTCTTTTCCACCACTTAGCAAGCCATGCCCACCTGATGCCTTCCTGCTTGCCTCTCTGTTCCCCTACCTAAGGAGCCCTCCAGCCTCTTTTCCTTTGCAGATGGCGAGCTTGTGCAAGTGGATTTAGGTCACCTGGCCTAAGCCCCGCCCACCTGGTGCCTTGCTGCCTGCCCTCTGTTTCCCTACTTAAGGAGCCCTCCGGCTTCTTTTCCTTTGCAGATGGGGAGCAGGTGCAAGTGGATCTAGGTCACCTGGCCTAAGCCCCGCCCACCTGGTGCCTTCCTGCCTGCAGCTCTTTTTCACAACTTAGCACCCCCGCCCACCTGGTGCCTTCCTGCTTGCCGCTCTTTTCCACCACTTAGCAAGCCCCACCCACCTGGTGCCTTCCTGCTTGCCGCTCTGTTTTTCTACCTAAGGAGCCCTCCAGCCTATTTTCCTTTGCAGATGGGGAGCAGGTGGAAGTGGATCTAGGTCACCTGGCCTAAGCCCTGCCCACCTGGTGCTTTCCTGCCTGCCGCTCTTTTTCACCACTCAGCACCCCCGCCCACCTGGTGTCTTCCTGCTTGCTGCTCTTTTCCACCACTTAGCAAGCCCCACCCACCAGGTGCCTTCCTGCTTGTCTCTCTGTTTCCCTACCTAAGGAGCCCTCCAGCTTCTTTTCCTTTGCAGATGGGGAGCAGGTGCAAGTGGATCTAGGTCACCTGGCCTAAGCCCCGCCCACCCGGTGCCTTCGTGCATGCAGCTCTTTTTCACCACTTAGCAATCCCCACCCACCTGGTGCCTTCCTTCACCATCACTGTCTTGTGGCCAATGCTGGATTTGAATTTTATGGACTTCATTCATTCATGGTGTGTCACTCTTTCTCAACTCTCATGCTGGACTTCCTTTGCATCTTGTACTCATGGTGGCCCTGAATCATCAACTTCATCTTGTATCCTGGCTTGCAACATTATGTGTTACTACTGACTTCTGCAATTGTATTTGCTCTCCACTCTTGCTTCTCCACTCTTTTTGACTGCTTACTCTCTTTTCTCTCCTCCTTTCCCTTCTCCCTTTTCCTATCACCTCCCCTTACTTTCTTCTATGCACTTACTCTATCAGAATTGTCCCTGGACCTAATATGATAGCAACCTCGTCTGTTTCCTCCACCCTCCCATTACTGTTTTATTCCTCCCCACCACCCCTCCAGCACTATCTGAAATGTCGCCAGGCCTAGTATGATAGTTGCTTGTTTTGTTCCCCCCTCCCTTTCTGCACCCCTCTCCCTCACCTTTTGTTTTTCTCCGGCTCTACCAGAAATGTCGTCAGGCCTAGTACGCTAGTCGCCTGTCTGTTTCCATTTCCTTCCCACTCTCCCCCACCCTTCCATATCTATGTTTTATAGATAGTTAATTTCACATCCTTACTGTTCATGGCCTGTAAGAATGTCATTGTATTTTCCCTTGTTCCCTCCCTTGCCTTGAAGCGCTTTGAAACACATTGTGTATAGGCGCTATATAATATAAACTATCATATCATATCATATCATGTCTGTGTGAGCAATGATGGTGGTGCAACTTGAATGAGGCTATTCTTGGGCAAAGGGAGGCGCTCCGTTGAAGTGATAGGGACCCATTGTGCGGGGTCGGGTGGGCAGTGCAACTTGAAGGAAGGCATTCATGGCAAATGAGCGGAATGCCCACGGAATCAGTGGGACCAATGATGGGGTAAGAAGTCAGACTACCAGCTGCACCTCCTCAGAGGGATTCTTCCTTTCCTCTCCTTCCCCCAGAAACTCACTGTCTCCAGAGCTCTGGTTCTCTCTAGGATGGACTATTGTAACAGCCTCTTTCTAAATCTGCCTGCTTCTCTTCTCCGCCCTCTGCAATTTATCCATAACAGGGCTGCAAGACTTGTCCTTTGGCCTCCATCCCAGGGATCGTATCTCTCCAGGACTGAAATCTCTGCACTGGCTCCCAGTGGCTGGGAGGATTAAGTTCAAAACCCTCTGCATTATCCACAAGGCCTTCTGAGGCCTGGGTCCTTAATACCTTCAACTCTCTCTTCCTAAATATCTTCCTTCTCGAGCCCTTCGCTCATCCATCTCCAACTCCCTCAGGGTCAGCCGCTTCTACAAGCAACAAGTTGGTGGTAGATCTCTTTCTTCAACAGTGCCTCCTTCTGGAACAGCCTCCCTGCCTCCTTTGAACTTGAGGAGAACCATCTCTGGTTCCGGAAGCACCTCAAAACCTTTCTCTTTGCTTTGTCTTTCTCTCATCCTCTCCTCTGCTGACCTCCTGGCTGAAACCTGAACTACACTGGCCACCTGGACACCCTCTGATCTCGGGCCCAGGTCCCTCCCCTGCCAGCGTCTCACACCTGCACTGCCCACCTGGCAAACCCCGCACTCGGGGACTGTTTCTGTATCCCTACAGTGCCCTACCAGCCCCGACACCTGATGTCTGCACTTAGCCATGCACTTGCCACATGCTGGCCGTTACTTACGTATTGTTATATTCCCATGCAGTGCACTGTCCCTGCCCCCTTCTCACTCACGTGTGCGATCTGAATGACACCTGGCCTAGTAGGACCGTTGTCTGTCCTCCTTCTGTTCCCCTCCCTGCCTTGTCGCGCCTTGAAGCACTTGTGCATAGGTGCGTTATAAATGTCATATCATATCATAGCATATCAAGGTATTAATGGGTAAGGAGCGGGGCTCTGTTAAATTTAATGGGACCAGTCGGGGGCATTTGAATGGGGGCATGAATGGAAAATGAGTGGGACTCCATTGAAGTCTGTGTGACCGATGATGAATGTGCAATTTGAATGAGGGCATTAATGGGGAAGGAGCGGGGCTCTGTTGAATTCAATGGGACCAATGGGGGGGCGCTTAAATGGGGGCATGAATGGCAAACGAGTGGGACTCCATTGAAGTCTGTGTGACCAATGATGGGGGGGCAACTTGAATGAGGGTATTCTTGGGGACAAAATGGAGCTCCATTGAAGTGAAAGGGACCCATGATAGTTGGGGTACAACTTGAATGAGGGCATTAATGGCAAATGAGCGGATTTCCCATGAAACCAGTGTGACCAATGATGGGGTGCAACTTGAATGAGGGCAGTAATGAACAAGACCAATAATGAGGTCTCCTTGACCAGCGCTGGGGGAGGTCTGAAACTCCATTGAAGTGTAAGGGACCATTAATGGGCTAGGAGAGTGACTGGAGTCTGAAAAACTGCTACTAGCACTAGGTAAGGAGTAAAACTCTATTGCAGTGTATGAGACCGATTATGGGGTGGGAGAGTGACTCCATTGAAGTCAAAGGGGAGGACTGCAACTCTATCGAAGTGTATGAGACCCATAAGGTGGGGGGAGATAGATTCATTGCTTCCATTGACATGAATTAGACCATAATGAGGTGGGGTCGAGACTCCATTGAAGTCAACATGTCCAGTGATGGGGAGGTCTGAAACTCCATTGAAGTGTATGAGACCATTAATGGGGTAGGAGAGTGACTGGAGTCTGGCGGACTCTGACCTGCGCAGGGTAAATATCACAAGGAGGCAAAAACCAAGATTATTTTCCAGTGGTTCAGTGATTACACCTTGCCAAGTGCAGACTGGCTCCCAGTCCATAGGAGAACGCTGTCCCCCCTAATTCAGAGAGATTGCCGCCACCCCCACCTCACATTTATAAATTCAGGAGCGCTATCTTGCATGAGAGGGAGTAGGCCTTCACCGTTCTGGCGAGCTCTGGACAAACACGTGCCAAAGCCATGAGAAATCACTATATCTCTTGACTTTCCTAGGAAAGACATACATTAGAACCCATAATGCCCTGGGGAAAAGTTGCCAAGAAATTACTGTGTCTGCTTCTGTTGTCACAAAGATTCAATGTATGATTTGACTCTTGCACTTAAAAGAATCTCCTTGGTGGTTCTTATGTTTCAGGTCAATGGCACTCACTTCTTTACAAGAGGTATATGCAGGGTAAAACATTTGTCTCATCCCTTTCAAATGTACACTTCAACAATATTTTACACGTTTGTCCAGAGAGACATGCTGAGGCCTTCAGGGTGACCAAGGAAAGGCTTCCCTTTGCTAAAAATTGATGCCTCACTATATCTATACAACCGACTCCTGTGAAAAGGTTTTGTCCCAAACAAAAAAGTCCCGGTTTAAACCTCTGATTATGAATCACTGTTTAAAGAAAGGATACGACACATACAAAAAAGAAAACCACACAGCATTGGCAGTTTACCTTTTACTTTCCAGGATTCTCTTCCTGCATCTTCCTCTGGTGGCCATTCCTGATCATGAGGAGAGTCCCTGGCACTCCACCTGCTGACAATCTTATATAAACTGCAGATGGAAAATCAGACTGTTTTTTTATTTGCTTTTATTTAGCCAAATGCAGGATGACAATATATGTGGAACAAAAAGTTTTCCTATCTCACACTTACAACACACAACACTCTACAGAAACTCCTCAGAGCAAGTTGACCTGGACAGGGAAGGCTGTAACAAAAAAATGTGGCACTGCATTGTTTAATGGCAGTCTTATCAACCATGGAAAGATACAGGGCAGATTTTGCTAAGCAACAGCATTCAAAGTAAAGGCCAGCCCCATGTCTGAAGTGAGCGCTTAACATATCAGCTGTCCACCCATACTCACTACGATTCCCGCCCCCTACATTTCACAAGTCACTTGCTGCAAGTCAGTCTCCTGCTTTGCCTGGGAGCGAGTAGGCAGGCAGATGAGGCCAGTCGTGTAGGAATGTGTGTGATTCAATGCAGTGCATGAGGGGAGTCTCAGGGAATGAGCAAGTCTGTATGTAATTATATGCAGCTATTGGATAGGAATGAGGGAGTCTGTAGGGAAATGTATGAGACTACTCATGTAGGAAGCAGTGTGACTCTATGTGGCAAGTCCCATGGGAAGGAGTGGGTCAAATACATATTTTAGATGCCACCAAGCAACGTTCCTTTTCTCAAACATTAAGAGCAGATATTATCGGTAGCACAAATATTATAAATGGTAGATTTAAAGAACTTTCTTGCAGATGAACCACAATGGCCACACGATGCATTTTCCAGCTACCAATGAAAAATCTAGTTTGCTGCACCTAAATCAAAAGAAACAAAGGGTGCAGCATGTTGTTAGGTTGTCACACACACACTAACAAACACATCTTGCATCTAATTACTCTTTTCTTATTGTATTGTTGCAACCACAATTCTTATAAGCAAGTGACCTGCAGCACAAGGTGTTAATGGGATTAAACCAGGATCAAACAGTGTGGCATGCACCTAATAACTGTGTTCATATTGTTTCTGTGTGCACACAATTCGTACACGCATGTGAGCTGCTACACAGGGAGGTAATGTGATTAGACCAGGATCACACAGTGTGGCATGCACCTAATAACTGTGTTCATATTGTTTCTGTGTGCACACAATTCGTACACGCATGTGAGCTGCTACACAGGGAGGTAATGTGATTAGACCAGGATCACACAGTGTGGCATGCACCTAATAACTGTGTTCATATTGTTTCTGTGTGCACACAATTCGTACACGCATGTGAGCTGCTACACAGGGAGGTAATGTGATTAGACCAGGATCACACAGTGTGGCATGCACCTAATAACTGTGTTCATATTTTATCTATGCACCCACAATTCTTACAAATAAGTAAGCTGCAGCACATAGAGTAAAAATGATTAAACCAGGATCACACAGTGTGGCATGCAATTAATAACTATTTTTGTATTGTTTATATGAGCCCACAAGGTGTACACACATGTGACCTGCAGCACAGGGAGGTAATGTGATTGGACCAGGATCACACAGTGTGTGCATACACCTATTAACTGTTTTCATATTGCATCTACACGACCATAATTTTAACCAGTGTGGCGCGCTTAGAAGTCAGGTGCCTCGCTTCTCCTATGTGTGACATCTCTTTGAGGACCCCAGGAGCATGTACTCCTTTGAGTGCAATGCTTCTGTGCAGATGTGTTCTATCTAATAACTGCACAGTGCCACTTTGGGCCCTGGTGGCAAGGAAGATTCACATGTCGGTCACAGAGCATGAATACCCATTGGTTCTGTTACTTGACTCTCCTTCATGCACATGGTCTAAATTGCCAGGATCTTTGCAACTTCCCAGCTGCTCCATGCCTCAAACACCTGCCTCTTTCATTCATCCGTTGACTCTATAGATAGCTTGCCATGCTTACAGTAAGTGCTGCGTAAAGGGTGCTCTGTGCATGGCCCTCAGTGACAGCAAGTATTCAGTGGTGTATTTAGGCTTTCTGCTGCCCTAGACCCAACTAAGTGTATGTACAACTTTACTCCACCTCTGCCAGATTTGGCACCTTCACCAGAACATCCCCCCTCAAAAGACTCTGACCACCTTAGCCAAACTACACCCCTTAACCACCATTGTGTCCCATTTTGGATCCTTACCAACATAGGGACGTTTTGAGCGCTGAGGGGATTAGAAATGTCGTGTTTCCACTCTAATCTAACTCTAATGTACAGGTCTATAAGGCCTGGAAGGTCTTTAAATCTATTATAACATGTGATGCTCTTAATAATATATGGTGTGTATTAGAGTGTATTGGTCGCCGCACTATAGTCAAGTTGGGTATCATGTTCCATAGAAAAACTGAAAAATGAATTGCTACGAAGCCTGCTATCTTCTATGTTATGTTATGCTAGTTGATAGTGTGTTTTCAGGTCTCTGCTATCCAGGGTTTGGAGAAGGCCATGTGTTGAGGGCACTGGAGGTACCTATTGAAGCCGACTTCCTACCTTTGGTTGGGTTAGTTCATTTTTAAGAGGAAGCCATCAGAACATGAGCTGTTCGCCAACTCGATGCATGTGAGGGAGGGTTTGAAATGAAACTTTTGATTCAAAGCTAATATCTGGCTTCTCCTGATTTGCCTGCTGCCATCCCATGAAAAGCACCTCGACTTGTCTGGTATAGGAATGCTTCCGGTATCAGAACTACATTTCTGCATGTTGTCTTGCAAAATATCATAGTTTACATATGAAATATATGCCAGAGGTTCAGGCACATCTTTAAAAACAATGTTGATTACAAATGACCAAAGTTCCTTCTGATGGTTCCAGCTCAAGAGTTGACAGGGGGCATAATGGAGATAAGTCAAGTTGCCACCTTTTGCTTCCCGGGCACCTTCAAGTGGCATTTTTACCTCTGCCTGGCATAAACCATTCAGTGGGGTAAAGACAGGTGGAGAAGGTGCTTGGAACCTTTGGCAGAGAATTCTCACAGTGGGGTAACAGATAGGGGTGACCCTAAACATTCATGGGTGAGACGCAACAGCCTTATGCATAACTGTGCAGTGCAGGTAGCTT
This sequence comes from Ambystoma mexicanum, assembly GCF_040938575.1. NCBI lineage: Eukaryota > Metazoa > Chordata > Amphibia > Caudata > Ambystomatidae > Ambystoma > Ambystoma mexicanum. Next base: position 1,157,793,629 of record NC_090941.1, on the reverse strand, counting down.
TTGTAACAAATTAAGCAGTGGATACTGTTTACATCATTGCTGTTTGTGCCACTGTCCAAAATACCAACACCCCAAGAGTAGAAATGAGCAATGGATCGGGCGTTCTAGCACGACATTACCTTTCTGGGTGTTCATTTAGTCTACCGGTCATGCCAGCTCGTGTTCCTGGTAATTTTTACATTTTTGTTCAATCCTTCGAGTGGATTAGACTGTGCAAGCCCAAACGCGGAGACAAGAGCAACACGTCTGGCTACACTGTTTCTGCTGCTGTGCTGGGGAGTCTGCTGAAGTGTGCGAAAAGCGGAGCACTGTTTCAGGAGTGCATGACTGTGCTTCATATAGAACGAACTCCTTGAAGAACGGACTGTAAATAACGTTTATAACGTTACCCTTAAACTCACCACTGTTGCTTTAAAGGGAACTGGAGCTGCTGGCCACGCCCACCAGGAAGTCAGCTGTTATAAGCACGGCCTTGTCACCCTTGCAGCGTAAGCCTGAACGCGGAGACAAAGGCAACGCGGCTGGCTACACTGTTTGTGCTGTTTGTGCTGGGGGTGCGTGGAGAAGGGGGTGCTGATATAAAGTCACTCGACTGAAAGCTCCGGAACAGCAGATATTGCGGAACGCCTTGCCATTCATTTCCCAAAAAACACGGTAAGGTTTATATTCATCTCTTTACACAGACTTTAACTTGATCGGGAACCGCGAGCGACTGTTGGAGCTTGCTCCTTTGATCTTGCGGTCCCTGCCTTACCCGGCTGGGTTATATGTGGCTACAATAGTCTCCACAGGAGACAAGCAAAAAACTAAAACTTTCTTGGAAACGCCACGATCATCAGACGTGAGTGTGCTTTTTGTATATTGTCCCACGTTAGCTGGGGGGCTAATTTACCGGAGCTTCATCGCCTTGAATATCTAACTGAGGTGCTGTGTTGTATGAGACCGCGATTCAGTGGCTGCTGGATAGTGCCACTACTAAGTACTCACGTTCAAGAAAAGGGTCCAATGAAACTCTGCAGCACTAAAGACATGGGGGGTGAAGGGGATGGATCATACTTAAGTGAAAGCGATGAAGTAAATTTACCCATGGAACAACACAACCAGGGGAATGCAAACCCAAACACCCCCCAACAAATTCAAGTTCTGGTACTTGCAGAAGAACTTCATAGCACTCCAGCGGACAGCCTCAAGAAAAAGAACCCAAGTGTCGCATAGGTAAACAATTGGAAGCGGGGTTTGGAGTATACTACAACAACAAAAAGAATTCAACGGAAAATTGAAAACCATTTTGGGAGAAAACGATACAAAAGTCACCGTGATATTGAAGGAGAATCACTCATCCTCTGGGAAAACCCGAGGCAACCCCAAACCCCATCCTCTAGCACAGAAATCCATATATCGCCAGCAATGTTGAGAAAAGAAGCCTCCACTCCAAACGAGGGGGACAAGGTGGTATCAACAATGCCGCAAAATCCACAATCACCAAAACGCGTGATACAACCTTTAAATGACCAAAGAGACTTAGCTCACTCTGAAAATGAGAAAACAAAAACAGATTTAAGCACAGATATGTTGAAAGCTTTGAATGTTGTCCTTAACTCATTGGTCTCAGTCTTTGAGCTGTTAAAAATGGAGGTGCAAGCACAAAGTAGGACACTTATAGAGATGGCAAAAGAAATAGCACTCTGTGACTCTTCTTTAGTAGGTTTAGTGACCGCAACTAATACAAAATTGAACCTCCCAATCCAGGCTCTACACCTGGAAATGGTAAAACAAGGACTATATATATCCTCTATTCAGCAATCATTGTAGGAAAAGAGTGAGATTGGAAACCAAAACAAAAGACTATTGCAAGAGGTCTTATCAGTACTGAAAGGAAACCCAAACACAAGCCAAGTAGAGAGAACTACAGAAAAAATCCAAGATTACTCGCTAGATGACACACCACTAACAGACTCGATACTGGAAGAATTCCAAAGGCTTGCCAATGTATTAGAAGAAGACATAGAGCCTGAAGAGGATATACAAAAAATGGAACCAAAAAAGGGAAAAGGGAATCAAATGGAGAACATTCAAGACTGGCAAAAACCAGGTGAACAGACCTCAAGAGGCAGAAGGAAAATGAGGAAACGTCTTACAAGAAGAGAGAGGTCAAAATCAACATACTCCAAAGTGAAAGGAAACCAAAAAAAAGGGTTGAAAAATAATAAAACTGGAAATGCAAATGGAAAAACAAACCACGAGACAAACCAAAAAACCTCAGGCAATAGTGAGGAACAGGACAGCATAGTATGTAACGTCAAAGACCCACAAAACCTCACAGAAAAAAGCAAGACTACAGCAGGAAAGGAAAGTCAGAAGCTCAATAAGGAAAAGCATGAAAAGGTCAAAATAGGCAATAGTAATAAAACGGAAGGAACCGCTGTGGTCACAAAAGCAAGTATCGGTCTGAAAACTGAGGAGGAGACAGAGCGAAGTAATAGCTCAAAAATAAAAATGGCAGAAAATGCTCTGAAAGGACAATCAAAACTTGAGAAACCACAAATAAGGAATGAACTAGATGGTCTACCTCAAAAGGCTCCCACAACGAAAACATTAAAATGGGCCCCGATTTTTTTGAAAAAAATCCTCACCTGGAAAAGAAGAAAAATAATGTAAAAAACATTGTTACAGCACAGTGTGACAACATGAAAATTGCTCCCATATTTTTAACCAAGAAATAACTGGTTGTCAAGGATCCAAATACACTTCTCCCAAACCCAACCATCTCTATGATCACGACGGAAAAAAAGCCATGTAAAGCAAATGAAGACAAAGCTCAAAATGGTGAAGGGAAGTCTGTAAAGCTAACCACTTTTGGATATCGAGATGTTGCCCTCTCAGCAACACAGACCTCACCCAAAATTGCTCATCAGCCGAATCAAAGTGCATTAAAAAAAATACTACTCAAAGAGTCTGGTTGAGATTGCGCTCAAACCTAGGGTATCACAAATCTTTGAGTCACAGAGTAATACGGGGCATAAAGAAAAAAATAAAAAATCTTCAATCCTTCGCATCTGAAGACATAGAAAGTGTTAAATTCCCAATGTCCAACGACCCATTCATGGTAGAACTAACTCTAACATCTGCAAATGCAAAAAATGCTATGTTACACGAATCCATAGAGCTTGAATCCTATGGGTTAGAGGTCTCATGTAATGATACAGAAAGTAGTATCATAGATAATCATCAGAACCTCTTGTGCTCAAAAAACAAGGAAAGGGTAACTGCAAATGAATCAAACCATAAGGAAAAGGGAAGCTTAGAGAACGATTCAAAGATAAAAGATAACACCCTCATGCTTCTTCCAGAAATATTGACACAGGTACTGCAGAAGCTGGGATTGGGATCTCAGCAACTTTAGAAGGAATTACTTAAATGTCTTTAGCTGGAATACAAGGGGATCCAGCATTATCAGAGCAAAAGAAACACTGACACACCTATTCAATCAGGGAGATGTGGTCCTATTACAAGAAACTTGGCTGGTAAACCCTTTAAACATCGAAGGATATACAGTTTTTTTCTTACCAGCTGCACAAAAATCATTAGGTCGTCCCTCAGGAGGTTTGCTGATAGCATTGAAGAACCAAACGTTTAAAAATGCAGTAGAAATATGGAAAAACCCTTTAGGTATTCATGCATGTAGAGCAGAAACAAATCTACAAGAAATTCCCACAACCTGGGTCTTTGTAAACTTATACTGGAACCCTGCAAACTCTAAACTGAATAGTTTTTTAGAAGACTTGGCCTTACTATTTGAAGCAGTAAAAGTAATTTCGGCCTCCAGTAAGATCGTGGTGGCAGGAGACTTTAACTCAAACTGTTTACATCCACAGAAAGGAGAGAGATATCAAGCAATAAATGGGAAAGCAAGCAGGGGAAGATTGTGGCAGGAGTAAATGGAACAATGGGACCTTCATATGGTCAATGGCATACAAGAGGGAGAACAAGGACCATATACAACATGGCGTAGAGGGAAATCATCCTCTGCACTGGACTCCATCTTTGTTTCAAAAGCCCTGCTCGCTTTACCCTCCATCCTCACATTAAAACAGGAAGGAGGTAGTGATCATAGCAGACTTGAACTGTCATTTGAAAATCTTTTAGTAACAAAAACAGAAAGAGAAACACAGATTCTGGAGAGAAAAAAAGGGAAAATCAGAATTGTGAAATACAAAAATGGGGGAGCTAAGCTAAACAGAAGACTAAAGGAGATCCCCGAACAGATCCACACCGATTCACCAAATTTCTCTGGACAACTTTAGCACCCGGAGATTTAACAGGAAAAGTCAAACAAAAACATCTACATGCCTTTGATGAACCAACGCAAAGGAGAAAGAGACAGCACAGAAAAGCTCTGCGAAACATCAAAAAAGCAGGATATTCGATTGAAAAAATTGAAACTGAAATAAAAAGAGAAAAAAGCAACTATAAATCGTGGTCAATCTCGCAGAAGGAACTCCGGATGCAAACAGATGGCGAGCATATACTTAACACACTAAGAGAAAATAATAGTAAGAACTTTTGGGAAGCAATGAATCAATTTGAGGGGGAAGTAGGATACTCTCTGTGCAATCTAGTGCCTGAAGATGGTTGGGTCAAAGATTTGATAGAGATCTACTAGAGCGATAGTAACTGTCAATTTAGGATCAAACCAGATACTCCATGGCAACTTAATTTCAATGAGGAGGAAATCTATGAAATCCTAGTCAATTCCTCTACTTCTAAAGCCTCGGGACTGAACGGATTGACCTACCAGGCACTGAAAAGTGAACCAGCACTTTGGACAAAACTATTATCTGCTTTGTTGAAGGAAATTCTCAAAAAGCAGACATTTCCAACATCCTGGAAAACGGCTCTCATCAAACCCTTCTTTAAAAATGGGGATCGCCGATCAGCAGCGAATTATAGACCAATAGCGCTGCTGGATATTGAAAGCAAAATATTCATGAAATTGTTACTAAATCACATCTCGAAATGGGTAGAGGACTCTAACATCTTATCACGCTTTCAAACGGGATTCCGGAAAGGCCACTCGACATCTATAAACGGTCTGATCTTAAACATATTAAACGAGTGAAAAGAAGGGGGAAAAATGCAACCACTGTATGGAGCCTGGATAGATCAAGTAGAACAAGATCTTCTCTGGGAGAAACTCCGAAAGTGGGGAATGCCAGAAACACTATTATCCATCTTAGTGGAACTGCATAGGGAAACAAATCTGAGAGTTCGGCTTGATGTGATGGGACATCTTTCAAAGCTAATTGAGGTAAACTGGGGGTCAGACAAGGGTGCCTGGGAGCTCCTCTATTCTTTAATCTGTTCTTAGCAGATATGGGCCCTTTCCTAGAACCGTCTGCAATAGCAAGCCCAGCTATAAATGGGAAAAATCTGTTGGCTTGCGTATGCAGACGACATAGTACTTCTTGATAGAACACCGATCGGCCTACAACACCTACTTGAAAAACTGAACGAGTATGTTGGGTTAAACAAGTTAACAGTTAACCCTGATAAGTCAAACATCCTGATCTTTAAACATCCCCTGTCAAAAACAAAATACAAAAACTGGAACCTGGGAGGAGAATGTATAAGAACTGTAGAAACTATAAAATACCTGGGATACAACATCCATGCTCACCCGGCACTATGTAAGGTAGAAGCCGAGGTTATGGCTAAAATAACACAGGCCACGTCACAAATGATCAAACTGAATTACAAATTCTGTAAATTCTCTATCCCTCCGTTGGTGAAGTTCTACCTAGCAAAAGTGGTCCCAGTATTACTATACGGCCTGGAAGCTAAACCAGAACTCTGGTCTACAAACTGGGAAAGCTTCAAGGGCCGTTTATGGAAAAGAGCCTCGGGGCTTCCAAACTGTGCTTCCCTAAAAAGCTTGATATTTGAGTTAGGTCTCAAGTCGTTGAAATGCATGGCAGAGTGGAAGCTTATTTCCCTGTTTCGAGAAATAACTATAAGTAAAGACTCACCGCTTTATGGAGACCTAAGACATCAAAACCTGCAAAACAAATCATCTCTTCTCACATCACTAGAGAAAAAGAGAATGAAAGCACTGATGAGAATAGATCTGGATGAAGAGACTCTGGTCCTTAACCCTCTCAAAGTAAAAAGAAAATTAGAACTTCGGGACAGGATCGAAACAATAGAAAAAACAAGAGCAGACCCAATCCGAAGTGCTTTCTTGAAGGGAGAAAAGGAACTTGGGTGTCTCTCTCGCTACTTATTGAAATTCCCCAATAGGAAGTTGCGCTCAAACTTCCTTAGAATGAGACTAAACCTCGTTCATTGTGGGGCGGTCTTGGAAAAACGCAACCAAGGGGACACGACAAAGAAACTGTGCTCAATTTGTTCAAACCCTGCCAAACAAACATTAAGACACTTACTTATGGACTGTGAAGGCACATGGACATATCGCTCAAGATTCTTCAGAAATGCTGTGCGCAGAGAGGAAGATATAGTATCAGCTTTCCTGCGGGATAGATTTATGTCAGGTACCAATGCTGCCTTGTCATTTGCAGCAACCCAGGTGCTAACTAAAAGTGAAATATTCATCTAATATATAAAGGTTAAAGATAAATGCACCTAAACAGCGCACACACAGGAAAGAGAAAATTTGGCAGGGTTGATAAAAAAGAGGGAATAAGAAGTGCAGCTTTTGTTGCTTATTTTATGTTCTGTATAAACTGTAATATATGTAAAGGCTTGTTGAGCCAAAACAAATAAAAACATTTTTTTTAAAAAGACGAAGGAACATTTTGAGATTTGCGGTTTACGGATCTACGTTTCCTGCTGTCGTCGGGGTACTTACTGGCCCACCGTGACATTAAGTGCTGCTAAAGGAAGCTGCCTGCATGGCCCACTGTGACGGTAAGTGCTGCTAAAGGAAGCTGCCTGCATGGCCCACTGTGACTGTAAGTGCTCTAAAGGAAGTTGCCTGTGTGGCCCACTGTGACGATAAGTACTGCTAATGGAAGTTGCCTGTGTGGCCCACTGTGACGATAAGTGCTGCTAAAGGAAGTTGCCTGCATGGCCCACTGTGTCGGTAAGTGCTGCTAATGGAAGCTGCCTGCATGGCCCACTGTGACGGTAAGTGCTGCTAAAAGAAGCTGCCTGCATTGCCCACTGTGACAGTAAGGGCTGCTAAAGGAAGCTGCCTGCATGGCCCACTGTGACTGTAAGTGCTCTAAAGGAAGTTGCCTGTGTGGCCCACTGTGATGATAAGTGCTGCTAAAGGAAGTTGCCTGCATGGCCCACTGTGTCGGTAAGTGCTGCTAATGGAAGCTGCCTGCATGGCCCACTGTGACGGTAAGTGCTGCTAAAGGAAGCTGCCTGCATGGCCCACTGTGACAGTAAGGGCTGCTAAAGGAAGCTCCCAGCATGGCCCACCGTGACAGTAAGGGCTGCTAAAGGAAGCTGCCTGCATGGCCCACCGTGACAGTAACTGCTGCTAAAGGAAGCTGCCTGCATGGCCCACTGTGACGGTAAGTGATGCTAAAGGAAGCTGCCTGCATGGCCCACTGTGACAGTAAGGGCTGCTAAAGGAAGGTGCCTGCATGGCCCACCCTGACAGTAAGGGCTGCTAAAGCAAGCTGCCTGCATGGCCCACCGTGACAGTAAGTGCTGCTAAAGGAAGCTGCCTGCATGGCCCACTGTGACGGTAAATGATGCTAAAGAAAGCAGCTTGCATGGCCCACTCTGACAGTAAGGGCTGCTAAAGGAAGCTGCCTGCATGGCCCACCGGGACGGTAAGTGCTGCTAAAGGGAGCTGCCTGCATGGCCCACTGTGACGGTAAGTGCTGCTAAAGGAAGCAGCTGCATGGCCCACTCTGAGAGTAAGGGCTGCTAAAGGAAGCTGTCTGCATGGCCCACCGTGACAGTAAGGGCTGCTAAAGGAAGCTGCCTGCATGGCCCACTGTGACAGTAAGGGCTGCTAAAGGAAGCTGTCTGCATGGCCCACCGTGACAGTAAGGGCTGCTAAAGGAAGCTGCCTGCATGGCCCACCGTGACAGTAAGTGCTGCTAAACGAAGCTGCCTGCATGGCCCACTGTGACAGTAAGGGCTGCTAAAGGAAGCTGTCTGCATGGCCCACCGTGACAGTAAGGGCTGCTAAAGGAAGCTGCCTGCATGGCCCACCGTGACAGTAAGTGCTGCTAAAGGAAGCTGCCTGCATGGCCCACTGTGACGGTAAGTGCTGCTAAAGGAAGCAGCTTGCATGGCCCACTCTGACAGTAAGGGCTGCTAAAGGAAGCAGCCGGCATGGCCCACTGTGACGGTAAGTGCTGCTAAAGAAAGCAGCCGGCATGGCCCACTGTGACGGTAAGTGCTGCTAAAAGAAGCTGCCTTCATGGCCCACTGTACAGTAAGGGCTGCTAAAGGAAGCTGCCTGCATGGCCCACCGTGACAGTAAGTACTGCTAAAGGAAGCTGCCTGCATGGCCCACTGTGACAGTAAGGGCTGCTAAAGGAAGCTGCCAGCATGGCCCACCGTGACAGAAAGTGCTGCTAAAAGAAGCTGTCTGCATGGCCCACTGTGACAGTAAATGCTGCTAAAGGAAGCTGCCTGCATGGGCCACCGTGATGGAATGTGCTACTAAAGGAAGCAGCCTGCATGGCCCACTGTGACAGTAAGGGCTGCTAAAGGAAGCTGCCTGTATGGCCCACTGTGACAGTAAGGGCTGCTAAAGGAAGCTGCCTGCATGGCCCACCGTGTCGGTATGTGCTGCTAATGGAAGCTGCCTCTATGGCCAACTGTGACGGTAAGTGCTGCTAAAGGAAACTGCCTGCATGACCCACTGTGACGGTAAGTGCTGCTAAAGGAAACTGCCTGCATGGCCCACAGTGACAGTAAGTGCTGCTAAAGGAAGCTGCCTGCATGGCCCACTGTGACGGTAAGTGCTGCTAAAGGAAACTGCCTGCATGGCCCACAGTGACAGGAAGTGCTGCTAAAGGAAGCTGTCTGCATGGCCCACTGTGACGGTAAGTGCTGCTAAAGGAAACTGCCTGCATGGCCCACAGTGACAATAAGTGCTGCTAAATGAAGCTGCCTGCATGGCTCACCGTGACAGTAAGTGCTGCTAAAGTAAGCTGCCTGCATGGCCCACTGTGACCGTAAATGTTGCTAAAGGAAGAAGTCTCTATGACCCACTTAGATGGTAAGTTCTGCTAAAGTAAGATGCAGGCATGGCCCACTGTGACGGGAAGTGCTACTAAGGAAAGCAGCCTGCATGGCCCATTGTGATGGTAAGTGCTGCTAAAGGAAGTGCCCAGCATAGCCCACTGTGATACTAAGTGCTGCTACTGGAAGTGGCATGCATGGCCCACTGTGGCGGTAAGTGCTGCTAAAGGAGGCGGTCTGCATAGCCCACTGTGATGGAAAGTTATGCTAAAGGAAGAGGTCTCCATCGCCGACTGTGACGATAAGTGCTGGTAAAGGAAGTTGCCTGAATTGCCCAATGTGACAGTAAATGCTGCTAAAGGAAGCTGCCTGCATGGCCCACTGTGACGGTATGTGCTGCTAATGGAAGTGGCCTGTATGGCTGACAGAAAACAGTAAGTACTACTAAAGGAAGTGGCCTGCATGGCCCACTGTGACTGTAAGTGCTCTAAAAGAAGTTGCCTGCATGACCCACTGTGACGATAAGTGCTGCTAAAGGAAGCTGACTGCATGGCACACTGAGACGGTAAGTGCTGCTAAAGGAAACTGCCTGCATGGCACACTGAGACGGTAAGTGCTGCTAAAGGAAGCTGCCTGCATGGCACACTGAGACGGTAAGTGCTGCTAAAGGAAGCTGCCTGCATGGCCGACTGTGACGGTAAGTGCTGCTAAAGGAATCAGCCTGCATGGTCGACTGTGACGGTAAGTGCTGCTAAAGGAAGTGGCCTGCATGGCCCACTGTGACAGTAAGGGCTGCTAAAGGAAGCTGCCTGCTTGGCCCACCATGACAGTAAGTGCTGCTAAAGGAAGCTGCCTGCATGGCCCACCGTGACAGTATGTGCTGCTAAAGGAAGCTGCCTGCATGGCCTACTGTGACTAAGTGCTCTAAAGGAAGTTGCCTGTGTGGCCCACTGTGACGATAAGTGCTGCTAAAGGAAGCTGCCTGCATGGCCCACTGTGTCGGTAAGTTCTGCTAATGGAAGCTGCCTGCATAGCCCACTGTGACGGTAAGTGCTGCTAAAGGAAGCTGCCTGCATGGCACACTGTGACTGTAAGTGCTCTAAAGGAAGTTGCCTGTGTGGCCCACTGTGACGATAAGTGCTGCTAATTGAAGTTGCCTGTATGGCCCACTGTATCGGTAAGTGCTGCTATTGGAAGCTGCCTGCATGGCCCACTGTGATGGTAAGTGCTGCTAAAGGAAGCTGCCTGCATGGCCCACTGTGACGGTAAGTGCTGCTAAAGGAAACTGCCTGCATGACCCACTGTGACAGTAAGTGCTGCTAAAGGGAGCAGCCTGCATGGCCCACTGTGACGGTAAGTGCTGCTAAAGGAAACTGCCTGCATGGCCTACTGTGACCGAAAGTGATGCTAAAGGAAGCAGCCTTCATGGCCCAATGTAACAGTAAGTGCTGCTAAAGGAAGCTGCCTGCATGGCCCACCGTGACAGTAAGTGCTACTAAAGGAAGCAGCCTGCATGGTCCACTGTGATGGTAAGTGCTGCTTAAGGAAGCGTCCAGCATAGCCCACTGTGATACTAAGTGCTGCTAACGGAAGTTGCCTGCATGGCCCACTGTGACAGGAAGTGCTGCTAAAGGAAGCTGTCTGCATGGCCCACTGTGACGGTAAGTGCTGCTAAAGGAAGCAGCTTGCATGGCCCACTCTGACAGTAAGGGCTGCTAAAGGAAGCAGCCGGCATGGCCCACTGTGACGGTAAGTGCTGCTAAAGAAAGCAGCCGGCATGTCCCACTGTGACGGTAAGTGCTGCTAAAAGAAGCTGCCTTCATGGCCCACTGTACAGTAAGGGCTGCTAAAGGAAGCTGCCTGCATGGCCCACCGTGACAGTAAGTGCTGCTAAAGGAAGCTGCCTGCATGGCCCACTGTGACAGTAAGGGCTGCTAAAGGAAGCTGCCAGCATGGCCCACCGTGACAGAAAGTGCTGCTAAAAGAAGCTGTCTGCATGGCCCACTGTGACAGTAAATGCTGCTAAAGGAAGCTGCCTGCATGGGCCACCGTGATGGAATGTGCTACTAAAGGAAGCAGCCTGCATGGCCCACTGTGACAGTAAGGGCTGCTAAAGGAAGCTGCCTGTATGGCCCACTGTGACAGTAAGGGCTGCTAAAGGAAGCTGCCTGCATGGCCCACCGTGTCGGTATGTGCTGCTAATGGAAGCTGCCTCTATGGCCAACTGTGACGGTAAGTGCTGCTAAAGGAAACTGCCTGCATGACCCACTGTGACGGTAAGTGCTGCTAAAGGAAACTGCCTGCATGGCCCACAGTGACAGTAAGTGCTGCTAAAGGAAGCTGCCTGCATGGCCCACTGTGACGGTAAGTGCTGCTAAAGGAAACTGCCTGCATGGCCCACAGTGACAGGAAGTGCTGCTAAAGGAAACTGCCTGCATGGCCCACAGTGACAATAAGTGCTGCTAAATGAAGCTGCCTGCATGGCTCACCGTGACAGTAAGTGCTGCTAAAGGAAGCTGCCTGCATGGCCCACTGTGACCGTAAATGTTGCTAAAGGAAGAAGTCTCTATGACCCACTTAGATGGTAAGTTCTGCTAAAGTAAGATGCAGGCATGGCCCACTGTGACGGGAAGTGCTACTAAGGAAAGCAGCCTGCATGGCCCATTATGATGGTAAGTGCTGCTAAAGGAAGTGCCCAGCATAGCCCACTGTGATACTAAGTGCTGCTACTGGAAGTGGCATGCATGGCCCACTGTGGCGGTAAGTGCTGCTAAAGGAGGCGGTCTGCATAGCCCACTGTGATGGAAAGTTATGCTAAAGGAAGAGGTCTCCATCGCCGACTGTGACGATAAGTGCTGGTAAAGGAAGTTGCCTGAATTGCCCAATGTGACAGTAAATGCTGCTAAAGGAAGCTGCCTGCATGGCCCACTGTGACGGTATGTGCTGCTAATGGAAGTGGCCTGTATGGCTGACAGAAAACAGTAAGTACTACTAAAGGAAGTGGCCTGCATGGCCCACTGTGACTGTAAGTGCTCTAAAAGAAGTTGCCTGCATGACCCACTGTGACGATAAGTGCTGCTAAAGGAAGCTGACTGCATGGCACACTGAGACGGTAAGTGCTGCTAAAGGAAACTGCCTGCATGGCACACTGAGACGGTAAGTGCTGCTAAAGGAAGCTGCCTGCATGGCACACTGAGACGGTAAGTGCTGCTAAAGGAAGCTGCCTGCATGGCCGACTGTGACGGTAAGTGCTGCTAAAGGAATCAGCCTGCATGGTCGACTGTGACGGTAAGTGCTGCTAAAGGAAGTGGCCTGCATGGCCCACTGTGACAGTAAGGGCTGCTAAAGGAAGCTGCCTGCTTGGCCCACCATGACAGTAAGTGCTGCTAAAGGAAGCTGCCTGCATGGCCCACCGTGACAGTATGTGCTGCTAAAGGAAGCTGCCTGCATGGCCTACTGTGACTAAGTGCTCTAAAGGAAGTTGCCTGTGTGGCCCACTGTGACGATAAGTGCTGCTAAAGGAAGCTGCCTGCATGGCCCACTGTGTCGGTAAGTTCTGCTAATGGAAGCTGCCTGCATAGCCCACTGTGACGGTAAGTGCTGCTAAAGGAAGCTGCCTGCATGGCACACTGTGACTGTAAGTGCTCTAAAGGAAGTTGCCTGTGTGGCCCACTGTGACGATAAGTGCTGCTAATTGAAGTTGCCTGTATGGCCCACTGTATCGGTAAGTGCTGCTATTGGAAGCTGCCTGCATGGCCCACTGTGATGGTAAGTGCTGCTAAAGGAAGCTGCCTGCATGGCCCACTGTGACGGTAAGTGCTGCTAAAGGAAACTGCCTGCATGACCCACTGTGACAGTAAGTGCTGCTAAAGGGAGCAGCCTGCATGGCCCACTGTGACGGTAAGTGCTGCTAAAGGAAACTGCCTGCATGGCCTACTGTGACCGAAAGTGATGCTAAAGGAAGCAGCCTTCATGGCCCAATGTAACAGTAAGTGCTGCTAAAGGAAGCTGCCTGCATGGCCCACCGTGACAGTAAGTGCTACTAAAGGAAGCAGCCTGCATGGTCCACTGTGATGGTAAGTGCTGCTTAAGGAAGTGTCCAGCATAGCCCACTGTGATACTAAGTGCTGCTAACGGAAGTTGCCTGCATGGCCCACTGTGACAGGAAGTGCTGCTAAAGGAAGCTGTCTGCATGGCCCACTGTGACGGTAAGTGCTGCTAAAGGAAACTGCCTGCATGGCCAACAGTGACAATAAGTGCTGCTAAATGAAGCTGCCTGCATGGCTCACCGTGACAGTAAGTTCTGCTAAAGGAAGCTGCCTGCATGGCCCACTGTGACCGTAAATGTTGCTAAAGGAAGAAGTCTCTATGACCCACTTAGATGGTAAGTTCTGCTAAAGTAAGATGCAGGCATGGCCCACTGTGACGGGAAGTGCTACTAAAGAAAGCAGCCTGCATGGCCCACTGTGACGGTAAGTGCTGCTAAAGGAAGAGGCCTGCATGGCCCATTGTGATGGTAAGTGCTGCTAAAGGAAGTGCCCAGCATAGCCCACTGTGATACTAAGTGCTGCTACTGGAAGTGGCATGCATGGCCCACTGTGGCGGTAAGTGCTGCTAAAGGAGGCGGTCTGCATAGCCCACTATGATGGAAAGGTATGCTAAAGGAAGAGGTCTCCATCGCCGACTGTGACGATAAGTGCTGGTAAAGGAAGTTGCCTGAATTGCCCAATGTGACAGTAAGTGCTGCTAAAGGAAGCTGCCTGCATGGCCCACTGTGACGGTATGTGCTGCTAATGGAAGTGGCCTGTATGGCTGACAGAAAACGGTAAGTACTACTAAAGGAAGTGGCCTGCATGGCCCACTGTGACTGTAAGTGCTCTAAAAGAAGTTGCCTGCATGACCCACTGTGACGATAAGTGCTGCTAAAGGAAGCTGACTGCATGGCACACTGAGACGGTAAGTGCTGCTAAAGGAAACTGCCTGCATGGCACACTGAGACGGTAAGTGCTGCTAAAGGAAGCTGCCTGCATGGCCGACTGTGACGGTAAGTGCTGCTAAAGGAATCAGCCTGCATGGTCGACTGTGACGGTAAGTGCTGCTAAAGGAAGTGGCCTGCATGGCCCACTGTGACAGTAAGGGCTGCTAAAGGAAGCTGCCTGCATGGCCCACCATGACAGTAAGTGCTGCTAAAGGAAGCTGCCTGCATGGCCCACCGTGACAGTATGTGCTGCTAAAGGAAGCTGCCTGCATGACCTACTGTGACTAAGTGCTCTAAAGGAAGCTGCCTGCATGGCCCACTGTGTCGGTAAGTTCTGCTAATGGAAGCTGCCTGCATAGCCCACTGTGACGGTAAGTGCTGCTAAAGGAAGCTGCCTGCATGGCCCACTGTGACTGTAAGTGCTCTAAAGGAAGTTGCCTGTGTGGCCCACTGTGACGATAAGTGCTGCTAAAGGAAGTTGCCTGCATGGCCCACTGTATCGGTAAGTGCTGCTATTGGAAGCTGCCTGCATGGCCCACTGTGATGGTAAGTGCTGCTAAAGGAAGCTGCCTGCATGGCCCACTGTGACGATAAGTGCTGCTAAAGGAAACTGCCTGCATGACCCACTGTGACGGTAAGTGCTGCTAAAGGAAACTGCCTGCATGGCCCACTGTGACAGTAAGTGCTGCTAAAGGGAGCAGCCTGCATGGCCCACTGTGACGGTAAGTGCTGCTAAAGGAAACTGCCTGCATGGCCTACTATGACCGAAAGTGATGCTAAAGGAAGCAGCCTTCATGGCCCAATTTAACAGTAAGTGCTGCTAAAGGAAGCTGCCTGCATGGCCCACCGTGACAGTAAGTGCTACTAAAGGAAGCAGCCTGCATGGTCCACTGTGATGGTAAGTGCTGCTTAAGGAAGTGTCCAGCATAGCCCACTGTGATACTAAGTGCTGCTAACGGAAGTTGCCTGCATGGCCCACTGTGACGGTAAGTGCTGCTAAAGGAAGTGGTCTGTGTAGCCCACTGTGATGGAAAGTGCTGCTAAAGGAAGCTGCCTGCAAGGCCCACAGTGACAGTAAGTGCTGCTGAAAGGAAGAGGTCTCCATCGCCCACTGTGACAGTAAGTGCTGCTAAATGAAGCTGCCTGCATGGCCCACTGTGATAAGTGTAACATGGTGATCAAAGGAAATGTTGTGCACCATCCTCGCACAGGCAACAAGATTCCTCTTAAGTCTTTCGGTACTTGTGACAGTGTGAACATAATATATGGAATTAAGTGCCCATGTGGTAAATATTATGTCGGCCAATCCACGAGAGCTGCTAAAGTACGATGGAATGAGCACCACTCGTGCATCCGGAATTCAAATCCCAATTCAGCAGTGGCCAGACATTGGAGTGAGAAGCGACATGGTTTGGCACAAATCAGGTTCCTGATTTTGGAAGTACTAACCAAGATCAATCCACATGAAGATTTGAGTCTTTGCCTCAACCAGAGAGAAACTTTTTGGATCGATAAACTTGGGAGTTTGCATCCCAATGGTCTCAATGATGAGATTAATTATCATTGCTATCTTTAATGCTTTAACTTGCAGTGAATCTGTTACCATTGAAATGCATTTGTTTTGATGTGGATGTGTCTCTTCATTCTCTAAACAGGACAGGGGTTCTAACATAACAAGTCTGTTTCTCCTGGTCACATGACTAGGACCCAAGGTGGTACTTTTCCATGCCACCGGTTTCAGACTTTTTGTCTGATTCATATGCCAATAAGCATAGATACACATGGTTATGATTTTTGTTCTATTTGCTTGTTTCATTTTACAAATAAGATACATTATGATTCACCCCAACCAGTCTGCTTCTCCTGGTCACTCGACTGGGACCCAAGGTGGTACCACCTGGCACCACCATCTGCAGATCGGTTACATTGTTTATGCTGTTTTGAATGTTCATTATGTTATTGTATACATCTATTAGTTTTGATACATTAGGTATAGCACTTCTAATGAACGTTTTGATATTTTTACATTTTAAGGTGATATAGTGCTGTATAACACTTTTTGAATACGATGGAGTTCGATTACACTTGCCTTATATAGGTTATGTTTGATTTATAATGTGGATGTTTACATATGATGAGAGTATTTTTTCTATGTCTATGTTATGCACAATTTTTATTTTTTCCTTCTTATTATTCATGACTCAGCCCTTACAGCCCCTGTAATGGTTTTTCTTGCACCATTGTTGCCCCCAACGGCAGTATGCTGCCACTTGAATCACATTTCGCATTGCGCGGGTTCGCCCAGCGGGTTGCAGTCACGTGCCTATTTCACTTACCGTTTCCCTAGCAACGATTTCATTCAGCGATGCACTACGGCTCGCTGCGTCCACCGCTGACACTATTCTTTGAACTCAGGTAACCGCATCGGTTGTGGTTTCTTACACTCCGTGTACTTACTCTTTACAACCGCACCCACTGAAGTAGATTTGGCTTTTACAGATCGCACACTGGATCCCCTCCAGCATCCGATCGTGTTCTTTGCGAAAACATACTTCTGATACTGTTTCTTTCCTGTTTTAACGCGCCTGACTCCATTCTTTAAGCAAGGTAATTTTCTTCCACCTATGAGCTCATGACATTAATTGAATGATTGTAAACGCGAATCTGCACTGATTTCTATTTACTTTATTTTTTCTGTTTTTACATATTACACCTTGACTCGAATTCTTCCATTGGGGTATGTAACCATTATTTTTCTATGCGCTTTATGATCATTATGCTACCATTACATATCATTATGTATTTCTTGCTTTATATACATTGTATGCATTTCTTGTTGGTGATATTGTTTTCTAAAAGTATAGACTTGCCCTGATGAAGGAGTTTTAGACTCCGAAATGCATTGGCATTTTTAAGTCTACTTGCATAATGCAACATGTCAGCTGCGTTTTCACTAAGATTTGATTAGTGATCATTCTTTTGATTTTTTTGATAAAAGAATATATATTACATAAACAAGGTCTTGGAACTCATTTTTCTATGAACAATTCTCAAATTAAGAAGAACCAAACTAAAACTATTTGGAATTGTTGTTTCGAATATAATTACCCAGACTGGGTACAAACGGAGAGCGGTTGTGTGACTAGGTTTCCCATCTAGTCTATTGCCTCACTTGTTTTCTTGGGTCAGGGTGACTCCAGACCCTTCTCAGCCTGCTCCCGCAAGTGTTTAGATATTTCTTTGCTAAAAATTTAAAATACAAATACGGACTGAAGACGACAAATAATAATATTTACCCTGTGGTGCCCACTTATTTCTCTTTTTCTTGTCCCTCCTGCTAAAGGAAGAGGTCTCCATCGCAGACTGTGACAATAAGTGCTGCTAAAGGAAGTTGCCTGAATGTCCCACTGTGATGGTAAGTGCTGCTAAAGGAAGTGGCCTGTATGGACCTCTTTGACAGTAAGTGCTCCTAATAGAAGCGGTGTGCATAGCCCACTGTGACATTTAGTGCTGCTAAAGGAAGCGGCCTGCTAGGCCCAATGTGACAGTAAGTGCTGGTAAGGGAAGCTGCCTGCATGGCCCAGTGTGATGGTGTGAGCTGCTAAAGGAAGCTGCCTGCATGGCCCACTGTGACGGTATGTGCTGCTAATTGAAGTGACCAGTATGGCCGACTGAAACGATAAGTGCTGCTAAAGGAAGTAGCCTGCATGGCCCACTGTGATTAAGTGCTCTAAAGGAAGTTGCCTGTGTGGCCCACTGTGACGGTAAGTGCTGCTAAAGGAAGCTGCCTGCATGGCCCAGTGTGACTGTAAGAGCTGCTAAAGAAAGCTGCCTGCATGGCCCACTGTAACTGTAAGTGCTGCTAAAGGAAGTGGCCTGCTTGGCCCAATGTGACAATAAGTTCTGCTAAAGGAAGCTGCCTGCATGGCCCAGTATGACGGTAAGAGCTGCTAAAGGAAGCTGCCTGCATGGCCCACTGTAACAGTAAGTGCTGCTAAAGGAAGCGGCCTGCTTGGCCCAATGTGACAGTAAGTGCTGCTAAAGGAAGCTGCCTGCATGGCCCAGTGTGACGGTAAGAGCTGCTAAAGGAAGCTGCCTGCATGGCCCACTGTGACGGTATGTGCTGCTAATTGAAGTGACCAGTATGGCCGACTGAAACGGTAAGTGCTGCTAAAGGAAGTAGCCTGCATGGCCCACTGTGATTAAGTGCTCTAAATGAAGTTGCCTGTGTGGCCCACTGTGACGATAAGTGCTGCTAAAGGAAGCTGCCTGCATGGCCCATTGTGACTGTAAGAGCTGCTAAAGAAAGCTGCCTGCATGGCCCACTGTAACAGTAAGTGCTGCTAAAGGAAGCGGCCTGCTAGGCCCAATGTGACAGTAAGTGCTGCTAAAGGAAGCTGCCTGCATGGCCCAGTGTGATGGTAAGAGCTTCTAAAGGAAGCTGCCTGCATGGCCCACTGTGACGGTATGTGCTGCTAATTGAAGTGACCAGTATGGCCGACTGAAACGGTAAGTACTACTAAAGGAAGTGGCATGCATGGCCCACTGTGACTGTAAGTGCTCTAAAAGAAGTTGCCTGTATGACCCACTGTGACGATAAGTGCTGCTAAAGGAAGCTGACTGCATGGCACACTGAGACAGTAAGTGCTGCTAAAGGAAGCTGCCTGCATGGCACACTGAGACAGTAAGTGCTGCTAAAGGAATCAGCCTACATAGCCGACTGTGACGGTAAGTGCTGCTAAAGGAATCAGCCTGCATGGCCGACTGTGACGGTAAGTGCTGCTAAAGGAAGTGGCCTGTAGGGACCTCTTTGACAGTAAGTGCTCCTAAAAGAAGCGGTGTGCATAGCCCACTGTGACACTTAGTGCTGCTAAAGGAAGTTGCCTGAATGTCCCACTGTGATGGTAAGTGCTGCTAAAGGAAGTGGCCTGTATGGACCTCTTTGACAGTAAGTGCTCCTAAAAGAAGCAGTGTGCATAGCTCACTGTGATATTTAGTGCTGCTAAAGGAAGCTGCCTTCATGGCCCAATGTAACAGTAAGTGCTGCTAAAGGAAGCGGCCTGCTTGGCCCAATGTGACAGTAAGTGCTGCTAAAGGAAGCTGCCTGCATGGCCCAGTGTGACGGTAAGTGCTGCTAAAGGAAGCTGACTGCATGGCCCACTGTGACGGTAAATTCTGCTAATGGAAGCTGTCTGCATGACTCACTGTGACGGTAAGTGCTGCTAAAGGAAGCTGCCTGCATGGCCCACTGTGACTGTAAGTGCTCTAAAGGAAGTTGCCTGTGTGGCCCACTGTGACGATAAGTGCTGCTAAAGGAAGTTGCCTGCATGGCCCACTGTGACGGTAAGTGCTGCTAAAGGAAGCTGCCTGCATAGCCCACTGTGATGGTAAGTGCTGCTAAAGGAAGCTGCCTGCATGGCTCACTGTGACGGTAAGTGCTGCTAAAGCAAACTGCCTGCATGACCCACTGAGACGGTAAGTGCTGCTAAAGGAAACTGCCTGCATGGCCCACTGTGACAGTAAGTGCTGCTAAAGGGAGCAGCCTGCATGGCCCACTGTGACGGTAAGTGCTGCTAAAGGAAACTGTCTGCATGGCCCACTGTGACCGAAAGTGATGCCAACGGAAGCAGCCTTCATGGCCCACTGTGACAGTAAGTGCTACTAAAGGAAGCAGCCTGCATGGACAACTGTGATGGTAAGTGCTGCTTAAGGAAGTGTCCAGCATAGCCCACTGTGATACTAAGTGCTGCTAATGAAAGTTGCCTGCATGGCCCACTGTGACGGTAAGTGCTGCTAAAGTGCTGCTAATGGAAGCTGCCTGCATGGCCCACCGTGTCGGTATGTGCTGCTAATGGAAGCTGCCTCTATGGCCAACTGTGACGGTAAGTGCTGCTAAAGGAAACTGCCTGCATGACGCACTGTGACGATAAGTGCTGCTAAAGGAAACTGCCTGCATGGCCCTCAGTGACAGTAAGTGCTGCTAAAGGAAGCTGCCTGCATGGCCCACTGTGACGGTAAGTGCTGCTAAAGGAAACTGCCTGCATGGCCCACAGTAACAGGAAGAGCTGCTAAAGGAAGCTGTCTGCATGGCACACTGTGACGGTAAGTGCTGCTAAAGGAAACTGCCTGCATGGCCCACAGTGACAATAAGTGCTGCTAAATGAAGCTGCCTGCATGGCTCACCGTGACAGTAAGTGCTGCTAAAGGAAGCTGCCTGCATGGCCCCCTGTGACCGTAAATGTTGCTAAAGGAAGAAGTCTCTATGGCCCACTTAGATGGTAAGTTCTGCTAAAGTAAGATGCAGGAATGGCCCACTGTGACGGGAAGTGCTACTAAAGAAAGCAGCCTGCATGGCCCACTGTGACGGTAAGTGCTGCTAAAGGAAGAGGCCTGCATGGCCCATTGTGATGGTAAGTGCTGCTAAAGGAAGAGCCCTGCATAGCCCACTGTGATACTAAGTGCTGCTACTGGAAGTGGCATGCATGGCCCACTATGGCGGTAAGTGCTGCTAAAGGAGGTGGTCTGCATTGCCCACTGTGATGGAAAGTTATGCTAAAGGAAGAGGTCTCCATCGCCGACTGTGACGATAAGTGCTGCTAAAGGAAGCTGCCTGCATGGCCCTCAGTGACGGTATGTGCTGCTAATGGAAGTGGCCTGTATGGCCGACAGAAAACGGTAAGTACTACTAAAGGAAGTGGCCTGCATGGCCCACTGTGACTGTAAGTGCTCTAAAAGAAGTTGCCTGCATGATCCACTGTGACGATAAGTGTTGCTAAAGGAAGTTGACTGCATGGCACACTGAGCGGTAAGTGCTGCTAAAGGAAGCTGCCTGCATGGCACACTGAGACGGTAAGTGCTGCTAAAGGAAGCTGCCTGCATGGCACACTGAGACGGTAAGTACTACTAAAGGAAGTGGCCTGCATGGCCCACTGTGACTGTAAGTGCTCTAAAAGAAGTTGCCTGCATGACCCACTGTGACGATAAGTGCTGCTAAAGGAAGCTGACAGCATGGCACACTGAGACGGTAAGTGCTGCTAAAGGAAGCTGCCTGCATGGCACACTGAGACGGTAAGTACTACTAAAGGAAGTGGCCTGCATGGCCCACTGTGACTGTAAGTGCTCTAAAAGAAGTTGCCTGCATGACCCACTGTGACGATAAGTGCTGCTAAAGGAAGCTGACAGCATGGCACACTGAGACGGTAAGTGCTGCTAAATGAAGCTGTCTGCATGGCCCACTGTGATAAGTGCTGCTAAAGGAAGCTGCCTGCATGGCCGACTGTGACGGTAAGTGCTGCTAAAGGAATCAGCCTGCATGGCCGACTGTGACGGTAAGTGCTGCTAAAGGAAGTGGCCTGCATGGCCCACTGTGACAGTAAGGGCTGCTAAAGGAAGCTGCCTGCATGGCCCACCATGACAGTATGTGCTGCTAATGGAAGCTGCCTGCATGGCCTACTGTGATTAAGTGCTCTAAAGGAAGTTGCCTGTGTGGCCCACTGTGACGATAAGTGCTGCTAAAGGAAGTTGCCTGCATGGCCCACTGTATCGGTAAGTGCTGCTATTGGAAGCTGCCTGCATGGCCCACTGTGATGGTAAGTGCTGCTAAAGGAAGCTGCCTGCATGGCCCACTGTGTCGGTAAGTGCTGCTAAAGGAAGCTGCCTGCATGGCCCACTGTGACGGTAAGTGCTGCTAAAGGAAACGGCCTGCTTGGCCCACTGTGACGGTAAGTGCTGCTAAAGGAAGCGGCCTGCTTTGCCCACTGTGACGGTAATTGCTGCTAATGGAAGCTGCCTGCATGGCCCACTGTGACGGTAAGTGCTGCTAAAGGAAGCTGCCTGCATGGCCCAGTGTGACGGTAAGAGCTGCTAAAGGAAGCAGCCTGCTTGGCCCACTGTGACGGTAAGTGCTGCTAAAGGAAGCTGCCTGCATGGCCCACTGTGACGGTAAGTGCTGCTAAAGGAAGCGGCATGCTTGGCCCACTGTGATGGTAAGTGCTGCTAATGGAAGCTGCCTGCATGGCCCACTGTGATGGTAAGTGCTGCTAAAGGAAGCTGCCTGCATGGCCTACTGTGACAGTAAGTGCTGCTAAAGGAAGCTGCCTGCATCGCCCACCGTGACAGTAAGAGCTGCTAAAGTAAGCTGCAGGCATGGCCCACTGTGTCGGGAAGTGCTACTAAAGAAAGCAGCCTGCATGGCCCACTGTGACGGTAAGTGCTGCTAAAGGAAGCAGCCTGCATGGCCCACTGTGACGGTAAGTGCTGCTAAAGGAAGCTGCCTGCATGGCCCACTGTGATGGTACGTGCTGCTAAAGGAAGCTGCCTGCATGGCCGATTGTGACGGTAAGTGCTGCTAAAGAAAACTGCCTGCATTGCCCACAGTGACAATAAGTGCTGCTAAATGAAGCTGCCTGCATGGCCCACTGTGGCGGTAAGTGCTGCTAAAGTGAGCTGCAGGCATGGCCCACTGTGACGGGAAGTGCTACTAAAGAAAGCAGCCTGCATGGCCCACTGTGACGGTAGGTGCTGATAAAGGAAGAGGCCTGCATGGCCCACTGTGATGGTAAGTGCTGCTAAAGGAAGTGCCCAGCATAGTCCACTGTGATACTAAGTGCTGCTAATGGAAGTGGCATGCATGGCCCACTGTGGCGGTAAGTGCTGCTAAAGGAGGCGGTCTGCATAGCCCACTGTGATGGAAAGTGGTGCTAAAGGAAGAGGTCTCCATCGCAGACTGTGACAATAAGTGCTGCTAAAGGAAGTTGCCTGAATGTCCCACTGTGATGGTAAGTGCTGCTAAAGGAAGTGGCCTGTATGGACCTCTTTGACAGTAAGTGCTCCTAAAAGAAGCGGTGTGCATAGCCCACTGTGACATTTAGTGCTGCTAAAGGAAGCTGCCTTCATGGCCCAATGTAACAGTAAGTGCTGCTAAAGGAAGCGGCCTGCTTGGCCCAATGTAACAGTAAGTGCTGCTAAAGGAAGCTGCCTGCATGGCCCAGTGTGACGGTAAGTGCTGCTAAAGGAAGCAGCCTGCATGGCCCACTGTGGCGATAAGTGCTGCTAAAGGAAGCTGCCTGCATGGCCCACTTTGACGGTAAGTGCTGCTAAAGGAAGTAGCCTGCATGGCCCACTGTGACGGTAAGTGCTGCTAAAGGAAGCTGCCTGCATGGCCCCCTGTGACTGTAAGTGTTCTAAAGGAAGTTGCCTGTGTGGCCCACTGTGACGATAAGTGCTGCTAAAGGAAGTTTCCTGCATGGCCCACTGTGTGGTTAATTGCTGCTAATGGAAGCTGCCTGCATGGCCCACTGTGACGGTAAGTGCTGCTAAAGGAAGCTGCCTGCATGGCCCACTGTGACGGTAAGTGCTGCTAAAGGAAACTGCCTGCATGACCCACTGAGACAGTAAGTGTTGCTAAAGGAAACTGCCTGCATGGCCCACTGTGACAGTAAGTGCTGCTAAAGGGAGCAGCCTGCATGGCCCACTGTGACGGTAAGTGCTGCTAAAGGCAACTGTCTGCATGGCCCACTGTGACCGAAAGTGATGCCAAAGGAAGCAGCCTTCATGGCCCACTGTGACAGTAAGTGCTACTAAAGGAAGCAGCCTGCATGGACAACTGTGATGGTAAGTGCTGCTTAAGGAAGTGTCCAGCATAGCCCACTGTGATACTAAGTGCTGCTAATGGAAGTTGTCTGCATGGCCCACTGTGACGGTAAGTGCTGCTAATGGAAGCCTCCTGCATGGCCCACTTTGACGGTAAGTGCTGCTAAAGGAAGCAGCCTGAATGGCCCACTGTGATGGTAAGTGCTGCTAAAGGAAGCTGCCTGCATGGCCCACTGTGATGGTAAGTGCTGCTAAAGGAAGCTGCCTGCATGGCCCACTGTGACGGTAAGTGCTGCTAAAGGAAGCTGCCTGCATGACCGATGTAAGTGACTTCAATGCAGCACTCCAACTAATCAATGCCTAGTCTGGGATGCCCAATGGAATCCCTTGTTTATATATTTTTATGTCAAGGTTCTTTAAATCTGGTTGATGATCCCTTACATGACGCCCTTCTTTTTGAATCCCCCTGACCTCACTGAGCCAAGAAGTAGGTTTGTTTTGCAAATTAAAAGATTTATTTAAAGAATTAAACAATATATATATCACACTTTTATGAACAAAATAATATTTGAATAGCACACTTATGAATATGGACGATAATCAACTCTGGGTAATATTACAAAATTAACAATCTCTTTAATCACTTTGTAGTATGAATATGGAGGATACGGTATCAGAGAATACTTAACGTTATTCAAGGAAATGCAATAATGGGAAAGAATGCAACACAGAAATAGACTTGAAATGATTTCAATCAAAAGATAATATGGTCACTTTTTTCCCTGTGACTACTCACTCCCCCCCTATGCAATATGAAGAGATGGAAATGAGGGCACACATGTTTCAGGAAGACAGCCAAGGAGGCAGTTCAATTCCAATTCCCCCAGCAAGCTTAGAGAAACAGGAATGATTTTAAAACAGGAAAAAATACTTTTGAATGTTATTGCAGTGAAAGTGAAAATATGCTAAATTGATTTTAATACACTAAAGGAGATTCAGCACTAGTTATAATTACTTTGGATTTGTTCAGGTCAACACTAGCAATGATTCATGAATGATTATCAGATTGAAAACGAATGTCAGCAATTGAGAACAAGAAACAGCTATTTTGACAGAAAATGAAATTGAGCCCAATTGCAATTCGCCGCAATTTTTTCCGCGTGCGTAAATCGCGATTACGGAAAAACGATAACAAATTTGAATGTCATTTTGGGTTTGTTGGAAAGCTAGGATGTTAACTTTAAAATGACAATTTCGCTTCTAGGACATGCGGCTTAAAAGTTAAGGAGGTTTTTGTGAAGGTAGATTTTCAGAAATAAAGTCAATATTTCAAATGTAAGATTGCGCGTTACAGATTTGGAATCAACAGGATGGACACAAGATTCTATAGTGCAGTCCTGGACAGGTTAAAATGGTTGGAGTAAGATTAATTTAAACTAAGAGATTGGTTATGGACAGTTCTAGACTAGATACTCACTCCTAGGCTTTAGAATGGAGTGGGCCTCGTCAAAGATCTGGTCTCAGGCACTGGGTTCTGCTCACAGCACGGCCTCTGGTCTGGGTCTGATGGGTTCTGGACACAGAGCTGCTTTCTCGGTCTGGATCTTGGTTCTAGCACAGGGTTCTTAGCTAGAAGCAAACAGCATGCCCAGCTGTTGAAATGTTTGGTTAGGCCCCGTGGAAGTTTAGGGGTTAGAATCAGGTTTGCAAAAGATTCTTAGGCCTTCTGAAAAGAGTTCAGCTTTTGGGATTGGGCCTTTCTGCTTCAAGGTTCTAGAGCTTGGTTCTAGAGTCTGGTCTCTGGATCTATCTATTTTCTGGAGTCTTCCGGCAGGGTTCTTCGCAGGAATCGGTGAGTAGTGGAAAAGAGTGTGCTTTAATCTGTCCTAAGCAGTCTCTATTTATGTGTTTCCAAAGTGGGTGGGTAGGCTGATTCTCTATGCCCAACCCTCTAAGGATTTGATTGGTCAGAGAATTCCCTGTCCCCTGACTGGAGAAAGGATCAGCGTGTCAGAAAGAGTCAGAGTGATGCTATGTTTATGGCCTAACTGAAATCCCTCCCCTTTGCTTTTTCATAGAAAATCAATTTTTCCCCAAAAACATATTTCCCCGATACACAAGTTGTTCATAATACATATACACATCACTGATTAATTAAGTCATGTCTCTGTTCAAGTCCCATGTTCCTACGAGCTTGGGTTCAGAAATGACAACATATTGCGCTTTTGGTGAGTTTCCCAATATTGGTTCTGCACCAAATTTGATACATTAATGCAGATCCTCCCTGGGCATATTACGGTAAATTCTTATGTTCATAGCAACAACACTGCAGCTACAATATTAATACATTTTGGGGTTTGGTGTCAGAACATCACACAGCGTCCAGCTTAGTCTTAAATTGTGAGTGAATTTTTCATTTTAAGAATCCCAAAGTTTCATATTTTTGTCAGCTTGGTAAAATTTGTCATTAGCAATTTTATAAAACATATATTTGGTTTCAATTCAATACACACACTGGTTTGTCTCCGCCCCCAGAGCTGGCTGCCTCAGAGTTCACATGTCCTGTCTCTCCCAGAGCAGTTGTTGACCAGTTACACCCAAATCAGCATATTCCTATTCATCCCAAAGAATCCATTGTCTTGACTGAGAGCAACATGCCAGGGTGCCTTGGCTAGTTCCTGTCCACACCAGTCTGTCAATCTCTTGGCTAAGGGCAGAAGGAAGCTTCATTTGTCCAGGGAAAGGTGTGGAATCTGTTTGATCCCAGTGTGGGAAACTTTTTAACTCTGCAACCGATTTCTATAAATTGTCTGTTGTTACAATATAACCCACATTTTTAATACATACATTAAACAATTGCTTCCTTCAAGTCATTTCAGAATATAGTTTTAAATTGTCTCCACCCCTTAGGCTTCTGATAGCAAGTATTTCTTTGGCATAGTTTGGGGTTCCATGTTCAACTTTACAAGGAAAATGGTTAAAAACGCCGGCTTTCTTGTAGAGGTGAGTAACTGTATTGCACCCATTTTTGATAGCTGGCTTTCCATCAGTATCTTTAAAACGGGATGTTGCTTGATAGCATATGATTCTTGCTGATATTGCATTGATGTGGATTCTTGCAGTAGAGTAATGTGGAACACCCAACAAAGAGGTTGGATCTTTTAGGTGCTTTGTGAGCCATGATTTTAGCACATTTTTGACAATTCAAGAAAACGGATTCCCAAACAGCTGTGTGTTTCTTTTGGAAATCAGCATTGCTATTTCCAAGTGGTTTCAAGCTACTTTGTGGGTAGCCCATTGGTGGTTTTTGGTAGTGGTCTCCGGTGCTCACTAAGATAGGCAAAAGGGGAAGGTGGCCTATTTTTTAGGTTTTCACTGTGTAATTTCTGGTGATTTCTGGCGAGCAGCATGCTTTCCAGTAGCCATTATGATGTTTCTGCTGCCAGCAATGCACAGTGATGTTGCAGGGCTTGGATGAGTGGGTTGGTACATCCCACAAGCCCCCCTCTTGCGATGGCCATTGATCTTTCATCGATGGAATTTTGCAAGACTGGGATGACAGCCTCATCTCTCCAGATTCCACAAATGGCACAGTTCATCGTCTTTTCCTCCATCAGGGGAGGATCGCTTGGTTCTCCTTGCCAGTCCTGATGGGAGTATTGAGTGATACGCCGGGCCCCTCTGATCTTTGCCCCCGGTCCCCGGGTCATCCTCCTTGGTCAGTCTCCATGGTTTCTCTCTCCTAGGATGACAAAGCAGAAAGGCAACAACACATTCGGAGACATTTCCCCACCACTATTAATGTAGTGGAGTGGGCAGATACATTTTGTAAATCAGGAGACATTTTTTGCATTCTTATTATTGTATTTTATAGAATATATGTGAAATATTTTAGGGTTGGAATTTTATGGATCTGGTTTATGGATCTGGAGTGGCCCCCTCTGGGGTACCAAAGAACTCCTCCAGTTGCTGCAGAGTGTGCCTAAGATGGTAACACTTTAGCTGATTAATATGGACCCACTTATCTTCCCCCTCTGCCAAACTGCCTTTGGGGATGCAGATCTTGTATGAGATCTTATCTACAATTTCAAAAGGTCCCTTCCAGGTAGGCAGAACTTTTCGCTGTTTGGCCTGGTTCCTTTGGAAATCGTATAGATAGACCCGGTATCCTACATTGTTTTCTTTCCTGGTAGTCTTTAAGTCATAGTGGGTCTTCATACTATTGGCTGATCTTTCTAGATTTCGCTGAGCGTAGGCAAAAGCATGTTGAAGGTGTTTTCTTAAATTTTCAACATACTCATGAGTTGTGGAGGCATTGATCAATGTCTGCTCTTGAGTTCTATAGAGCAAATGCTGGGGAAGAACCATCCTGCGTCCAGTCATCAGCTCAAACTGTGACATTTTAGTTGCAGATAAAGTGTAGATCTGATGGCCATTAGGACAAGAGGTAATTGGATATCCCAACTTGGCCCAGAATCTGCCACAAATGTTTTTAATATGCTCACAATGGTTTTGTTGTAACGTTCTACTGCACCACTAGAGGCTGACCGGTAAGCAATGTGTAGCTTCCATTTAACCCAAGTATCTTCCACATCTTTGTCATTACTTCGCAAGTGAAAAGACTACCTCTGTCTGACTCAATCCTTTGGGGTAGTCCAAAACACGAAAAGATGTGATTGATCATCAGGACAGCTGCTGTTTCTGCCTTGCAGTTTGGGGCCGGGAGACATTTCAACCATTTAGTAAATAAGCATGTCACAGTCAACATGTACTTATTCCCCCTAGAGGAGCGAATCACAGGCCCAATGAAATCTACTTGCAAATCTGACCATGGCAGTGTCATCCCCCTCTTTTGGAGAGGTGCACGGTGTGTGAAGTATGTTGGCTGAAATTGCGCACACACAAGACACCCCTTCAAGTATTGGTTGAGGTCCTGCTCCATGTGGGGCCAGTATGCAACCTTTCATAAGATTTCAGGTGTTGTATGAAACCCCCTACGATCAGGCTTCGGAATGAGGTAGAAACCACCCACTGATCATGGCCAGCTTGGGATTTCCTTACCAACAAACCGTCTTAGATTCAGAACATTTTTGGACATTTCATCAACACTCTGAGGTCCTTTTTCCCAATGTAATCGGTATCCGTCAGGGGAGAGTTCTCTGGGTCCTCAATGTGTTGGTAAAACTTACCAATTATTGGATCCCCTTTCTGAGGCGTAATCAAATCAGCATCTGGGGTCGCCTTACTCCATTGTGCAGTTGAAAGATCCTTGTGAGCATTTGTCTGGGACCTAGTGATAGCAGTGACCTGGATTTCCCCCAACAGGGAGTCGATCTCTATTAGATCCCCTTGGATGGCCCTGGTTTCGGCCAGCTGATCAGGTAAGTCATTTCCAGTTTTGTCTGGTTCCTTTTCTTTGAAATGACCCTTGATCTTTTTCAAGTAGATGGTCATCCCATTCGAGGTGACCAGATCATCAATATTTTGGATTAACTTCCCATGTTTCAAGGGTTTGTTATTAGCACATAGCATGCCTCTGGTTTTCCAGTTAACCAGGTGCTCCACGAACCCATTCCGTACATAATCTGAATCTGTGATTATGACCAGTTTGTGGAGTTGATGTTGGACAGCAGTGAGGATGGCTTGATGCACAGCCATCAACTCTGCTACTTGACTACTTCGGGGACCAATCTTGTACCCAGTGGAGTGTTCTGGGGACTCATTCATCCATGCATTCCCTACGCCAGCCACAAGTTCTTTTTCCCCGTTGTTGTCAACATGGTAAGAGCATATATCCACATAGACAGTGGGAATTCCCTCACACTTGTCTTCTTCAAAGACTTTGTGTGGGGAATTGAGGTATGCCTCCATGTTGTCCTTGATTTTTAAACTTTCGTCCTCGAGACAGTTTTCTCTGGCACAATCATGCAAGTCAGCCAGACCTTGCGCGAGGGGACTCTTCTTGTTTTGGCCATATCTGACCTCCACAGGAAAGCCTTGCATTGATAGAATCCAGGAAGTAATTCGGGAATTACTCACATTTCCGGCCTGGATTCTTTCACTTTGGAGATATTGCAGAGGATGGTGTGGAGTCTCCACTATGATGTGTTCCCCCTGGATGAACGGGTGGTAATTCTTCAATGCCCTCACCGTTGCCAGGAGTGCCTTCTCACAATCGTTGAATTTTTCCTCCACTGAGGATAAAGTTTTACTCGCATAGGAGATTACTTTATTGACCTTGTCATGCTTTTGGTATAATACTGCAGTCAAACATGTATTAGAGGACCCTGTCTCCAAAAAGAACTCCTTGTTTCTGACAGGGAAAGCTAGGCAAGGCGCTTGTGATAGGCTTCTTTTGAGCTGTCTTACTGCCACGGATTGTTCTGGACCCCATTCCCACTTGACCCCCTCCCCTTCAAAAGCTGAATCAGGGGTCTGGTGATCTCTGCATAGCCCTCAATGAACTTTCTACTGTAATTAGTCAGTCCAAGGAGGCTCCTTAGTTCCCGCAGGGTTGTGGGGTCCTTCAGTTTCTGGAGTGCTTCCACTTTCTTTTCCTGGGGACAGAGACCCTGAGGAGTAATCTCCTGCCCCAAGAAATTAACACGGGTTCTACACCACTGTGCTTTCTGAAAGGAACATTTTTCTCCGGCGGCCCTCAACTGTGTCAGAACATAACGGATCTCCGCTATGTGTACCTCCACAGTTGGGTTTTTGATGAGGACATCATCTACATAAGCCAGGTTACCCCTTTCACCCAGGTCGGGCATGGCCTTATGTAGGAAAATGTTGAATTCATTGCCGGAGTTGAGGTATCCGAAGGTAGTCCGGGTCCATGTGTACTGCTGGCCCCCAAAGGTACAAGCCAGCATGTCTTGGTCCTCCCTACTGACAGGTACAGTCCAGTATCCATTGGTCAGATCTATTGCAGCGAATACCTGTGACCCCTGGATCTGGGCCAGCCCTTGGTCAATGTAGGAAAGAGGCCATCGGGAAGTATGAACCTGTTGAGCTCCCTAAGGTCGGCGCAGAGTCTCCACTGGCCGTTTGGCTTCAATATCCCCAGCACCGGATTATTGAAGGTACTGTGGACTGGACGGATTATCCCACGGGACTCAAGGTTTTTAATGATTTCAGTCAGGGACTCCATGGATGCGAGAGGCAAGCGATATTGCTTCACAAACACTGGAGTCATGCCAGGGTCCGTGGAAATTGTTGTTGTGTGGATGTCGGTGCGACAACAGTCATATGAGTCCACTGCAAAGAGATCTTGAAAATCCAAGAAAACTTGTTTCAACTTTTGCTTCTGTTCCAGAATCACGCAGGTATCGGCTAGGTTGACTCTCTCTTCCACCATCTGCCTGAAGCCTGGAAAGACTTCTGGTTTGGCTATCTCAGCAGCCTCCTCCAGCTGGGTGGAGAAGTCCCTGGTCAGATTGTTGATTTGGACTGGAGGCTTCCGGTGGGAAAGGCAGCCCTCATGGACCTGGAAAATCACCTCATCCCTCCTGAAGTCACAAGTCACATCTTCCTTACCATAAAGGCAAGAAGTGTACACCAGGAAGTTCCCCCCATGCCGGGTAAAGATCCTGTCTGGTGTTGTGTTGTCATCACTTTCAAAACAGTCCTTGGGGATTGGTCCTAACAGTTCATTTCCTAGATCAATGGAAAAATGTCAGCTATCAACCCCCATTGCAATAATGGTGCCTGCGGCTACAGTAATACTCTTTAAGTCGATGTTATCCACCTCTATTGGAATGGTGTCATGTTCTATATTGACTAAGGGTGTTGGGTTTACCCCCAACCCTTGCTGTTGGAGAGAAGCATTTAGATGAATATAGGCATCAGGGTTTTTCAATTTCTGTCCTCTTTTAACTTTCACTTCCAGGGAGAATGGACGGTTCCTTTCTGGGATGGTGACTTCCTCTCCAATCTGAATTTCAACTGCATAATAATAAGGTAGCAATTGAGCTGACCTAAATGCTTTCTCTGGATTATCAAAGCCCATGGGATTATCCGCTAATTGGGACCAAGCTTTGAAGTTCATTAGGTCCAAACTAATGGCAAAGCGATTGAGAATGTCACTGCCTAAGTAAAAGGCGGCAGTGACGTCTCGCACGACCCAACAATTATGGACTATGCTCTTGTTGCCAATGGAGATTTTGAGCATACACCTGCTTGGCAGGAGATGTTTGGAATTAGGTGCTTCCAGGTCCATTTCCCATTTGTCTATCAGTTTGAATGTGGGAATGGCTGGATCTTTTGGGAGTTGGCGGAACATGGCTTCGCTGATGAAGCTCTTACCATTGTTCACACACACTCGGCGAGAACAGAGTCCTTCCTTTCATTTAACTGAACAGGCATGAACAACTGCTCTCCAATTTGCTGAATATCAGCCAGGCTCTGAGCTGATTTCACATCTTTATGGACTATTGGAGAGGGAATGTCTGATTGTGGATTGGTAAAGAATTTCAGAGTGTTTCCTTGCAGTGTGGAATACCACCTTAAACTGGAAGGAAGGTTGATTTTCAGAAATAGAGAGGATCCCCCATCACCAGTCTGTTGTCCTACTGCTATTACTGTCACGTCTGGAATTTGGTTATTCTGGAAGTGAAATTCTACTTGGTCAGATTTTTGTTCAACCATGTGGCATGTGCCATTTAGACTAACATGGTTGACACTCTGTTTCAATTTTATGGGTCGGCTAGTCTGGGACCAGAGGACTTGTTTATGCAATCTATTAGGGGTGACAGCCTTCTCAGGAGGTAATTCCGTAGTAAACAAGAGGTGCCCTCTGGAATCACTACTATGACCGGGTGTTTCACCTTGTGTCCCCCAATTTTAATGTCCAAATCCGCAGTCCCCTCGATGGGAATTTCCTTCCCGTCAAAGTTCTGAAGTTGTCCAGGACGAGAGGTGAGAGGAATTTGGTAATTCTCCCCCTGCCTGAATTCAGTTCATCAAAGGCCTTTCTGGACAGAAGGGTAGCTTGGGATCCAGTGTCCACCAGTGCCAAAATTGTACCCTACTTGTACCAGGGCATAGTATCTTCCCGCCTTCTCCTCAAGGGGGCACAGATAATGCATATTTTTGGACAATTGGTGGACTAATTTTCTGGTTTTGGACATGGAGAGAGAAGAGATTTGGGCAGAATTCTGTGGAGAGTCTTGGGAATCTGAAAGAAAAAGTTGTGCAACTGGAGATAGGAGAAGTTTTAGGTTCCCCTGGTTCCGGTCCTGGGCTGTCCCCCCCCTTTTTGGAGGCAGTTACCAGGATGGGTTTGAACCAGGGGATTTTGATGTTGTTGGTTCTGGGATGGGATGATGGGCGGCGCTAGCTCAGTCCCCACATCTACCCAGTCGGGATTTGAATCTCTTTGGACCCATTTTTCTTTGGGAGGAGTTCCCCCATCTCTGAAGGAGAAGATACTTTTCCCAGGATCCTCTGAGGATCCCTCACCTTCAAATTGGAAGATCTGTATCTCCTCCACAAAATGGGTCTGTTTGGGTCCTTTGTTTCTCCTACGCCCTCTCTGCTCCTTGGGTGGCAGACTTTCAGGGGTAGGAGATTTTGTTTCTGGTTCCTGGGTTTCCAGGGGTTGTTTACAAGTGGGGAAGGAAGCTTACTCCAAGGCTTTACACCCCCCCTTCCCCTTGTGCCTCCTCCCTGGGAACCAGTGGGTTGTCGGGGTGCTGCCCCGTCATTGTTCTGGAGCACCAGGTCCAGAGTTTGGGGCATTCTGCGCCGGCATGCCCATCTGAAGGTTCTGTTGAGCCCTCAGCATGCAACCCAGATCCTGTGCCATATTTTGGAGCTGGCGCTCGAGCTGTGAAACCCACTCAGGCTGATACGGGGTTCTTTTTTCTCCCCTGGGCTGATCCTGGGAAGGGTAGCTATCCCTTCTCTGGTAGTACCCCGGGTTGGGAAGATTTGGGTACCCTCCACCCTTGGCCTCCCCTCTCCCAGATTAGGTTGTTTGGGCTCAGGGTAGTAGGGAAAGAAGGATGGATGATTTTGGGGTTGGAAATTTTGTGGATATCTGGGGGAAAAGTTCTGCCCAGAATTTGGTGAATTTCTGCCCTTCTTGGGGAAGTTAGGAGGGATGTTCCCTGGGTTAGGTGCTTGGCTGGACCCCCCCTTGGACTGGAGGAGTGAACACATAACCCAGGATGGGTCGGTTTCCCTTGTAGCGGGGACCTACATAGTCAGGGGAGTGAGGGACCCCTTTTGGGAGACTACCTCCTTGACTCCCTGTCTGTGACTGGCCCGAGGGCCTTCTGCGCTTGGAATTATTCTGTGCAGGCAAGTTTTTAGGCCCCCCATCTCCAAATCCAAAATGGGGGCAACCTTTACCTCTACCACCTTGGCAGCAGCAGGGGTGCTGGTCAGTTTGGGGTTTTTCTGAGCATTATTTTTATTTTCTATGGGCTTCTGCACCTCATAGATTCGGGTGGCCTGTTCAATGACCCAGTCTAGTGACCTTTTCTCATGAAAATCTCTCACTAGCTGGGTCATGATGTATTTGGGTAAGGCATGGAAAAAAGTGTTTACAAATTCTTTACTGTCCGTGCGCACCCTTCTGGTAGTCTGCGCAAAGGCATGATTCAACTCCTGCACAAATTCTTGTGGGGCCTGATCCTCCCCACATTGCAAATTGTAGGCTGCCGTGCGAGCCTCTTGGGGATTTCTATGAACAGAAAAATGCTTTAAGATGGCCGCCCTGTATGTGGACCATCTTGAATGACCTTGGTCCTCCAGCCCCGCAAAGAAACTGGAGTATTCTGGGGAGAATGTCCATTTTACATACTGAATGCAGCTACTGCTGTCTTTCAAATGGAAAGTCTCCATCATTTGCTCATAGAGCTCCAAGAGTTCCCAAACAGAATACTTGGAGTTCTTATGATAAGGAGTGATGACGCTCCTTATTGCTTTGATCTGTTTTAAGGGGTCCTTAAGCAAGGCCCTTTTTGCCTTATTGGCCTTCTTGGTTTGGGTAACCCTGGTCCATTCATCCTCTGACTCAGAAGCACTGCTCCCATAGGTGCCCGTCTGATCTTCCAGGTTTTCCCGGATTCTGCAAAACTTGGAATGGATGGCAGAATGTGGGGACCTAGTCTCCTGTGTCCTTGGACTCTCAGAGGAGTCTTCTAATTCCTCTGTGCTCACAGGATTGATTTGATGGGTACCCCCCCACTGACCTAACTGGGCAGAGGTTTTCAGGATGCCCTTAGTGGACCTACTCTCCTGGGGTTCCCCACTAAATTGCACTGTACTTGGGTTCTGTCATGATCTCTGCTTCCAAAAGGTCAGGGTTTTCCCAACTCCCTTGGAAGCAGTTCCATAACCCAGGTTCCGAGTGCCAACCAGTCCCAATTGGGACCTTTTGGACCCAGTCCTGGCGCCAGTGGCACCAGGCTCATAAATATGCCCAGTCCCAGCGCTGGAAGCGCCAGGCTCATAATGCTTGGGTGGACTTACCTGCAGCAGACCATGCTGCTTACTTGCCTGCCAGTTGAGCCTCTGATCCTCTTCTGTTTGGAACTACTTTTCCTGTTGGGTGGGGCAGGAGCCACTCCCTAGGTTCAGAACACTGGAACTCTTCTGGAAAGCAGGAACTCTTTTCTTACCTAGGCGTGGCTGTGGAAGGAGACACCTAAGCACTACAGGAGGCTATTTAAACCACACCCGATGGATGAATCTTGCTTTGCGTTATTCTGCATCCTCTGCAGCAGAACGCTCATTGTGTCTTCTGCATCTGATCCTGGGCCTAAGGAAAAAGGCTTACCATCCTGAATCCAGTCTTCAGCAACACCTATAAAAACAAGAAAGAACAGGTTAGCATTACGGTCTTCAGTGACAGCGCTTCACTTACCTGGTCCATCGGCTGTCACCAAGCCTCGCGCTGCATTCCGGCATCTGAAAGACAAAGGCTTACCTACTCTTCGTGCGCTCCGGAGGTCTTCGCACTGCATTCCGGCATCTGAAAGACAAAAGCTTACCAACTCTTCGCACGCTCCGGAGGCCTTCGGCGCTGCATCCCGCATCTGAAAGACAAAACAAGGTGCGTTTAAAGACATTGGGGAACTTTAATACTCACGTGCCATTACTCCTTTCCACATCTAACCCAGTGGGTATTCCGGCACCCTGCAGCCGCTCCGAACTTGTACCTGCAAAATAAAAAGACAGTTAGAGCGCATCGTGAAGCAGGCAACAAGCGCTTACTTACGTGCTTCCAGGCGCTTCTATTCATCACACGGGCTCCATCTTCAACTCACTTCAGCCCATCATCCGCCATCACCGGAACCCTGCAAAACAAGAGACATCATTACTAAAGACTTTTAAAGACATTAGAATTACTCAAAACTTACCGTTCGTGTAGTAAACGACGGACAGCAGTCCTCTGAAGTCAAGAGGCCTGCTCCCCTTATCCAGTGAAGAAACTGGTTACAGCACCCTGCCCCGAAGCAGATGGAGAGCATATTTATGAGCCTGGTGCCACTGGCGCCAGGACTGGGTCCAAAAGGTCCCAATTGGGACTGGTTGGCACTCGGAACCTGGGTTATGGATCTGCTTCCAAGGGAGTTGGGAAAACCCTGACCTTTTGGAAGCAGAGATCATGACAGTACCCCCCCTCAAGGCCCCTCCCAAACCGGGCTTCTCCGGGGGTTTTGGCTTGTCAGGAAATGTTCGGTGAAATCTTTTGATTAGGCGAGGAGCGTGGACATATTCAGCAGGTTCCCAGGATCTCTCTTGGGGGCCGTAGCCTTTCCAGTCAATTAGGTAGAATAGTTTAGATTTGGAGATCTTGGAGTCCAGAATGCTTTTGACTTCAAACTCGAGTTCTCCATCCACTAGGATAGGTTTTGGAGATTTGGTTAGTCGGGTTTGAGGTTGCACGGGTTTTAATAGAGAGACGTGGAAGACCGGATGTATCTTCATGTGCGGGGGCAAGTCCAACTTGACCGCTACTGGGTTTACTATGGTAGTGATGGAATAGGGACCAAGGTATCTTGGGTTGAATGTGCGTGGCCCTTTTAGAGATAGATATTTGGTGGATAACCAGACTTGATCCCCTACTTGATAGTGAGGGGCTTCCTTCCGATGTTGATCTGCTCCTTTCTTGTATTGTTCTTTAGCCCTTTAGTGAGAAACAGCTTCCTTAAAGGCTTGGGTGATTGTAGAATGCAGGTAGTCTACTGCTGGTGTTTCAAGATCTTGGAGGGGATCCAACTCCGAGGTTCGAGGGTGACTGCCGTACAAAAGAAAAAACGGGGTTTTCCCAGTTCCCGAATGGACATAGTTATTGTAGGCATACTCGGCTATCCAAAGGATATCTTTCCAAGTTTTTTCAGTTTGTTGCAGCATGCACCGTAAATACTGTTCCAGAGTTTGATTGGTCCTCTCGGTTTGTCCGTCGGTCTGAGGGTGGTGACTGGTCGATAGTCTCACATCAATTTGAGCCGACCGACAGCAACTTCGCCAAAAATGAGAAATAAATTGACTACCTCGATCCGAAATTAGAACCGAAGGAAAACCGTGCAGTCGGACGATGTTTTTGAGAAATTCTCGGGCCAGAGTTGCTGCTGTTGGCAAGCCTTTGAGCGGAATGAAATGCGCCATCTTGGAGAATAAGTCCACGATTACTAGAATCGTATTGTATCCGGAGCATGGAGGTAGATCGGTGATGAAGTCCATAGAAAGCGTATGCCAAGGGCGAGGTGGGATGTCAATAGGGCGTAAGAGGCCTGCTGGTCTTTCCTTTTGACTCTTGTTTTGGGCGCATACTCCACAGGACATTATAAAGTCTCTGATATCTTTTTTCCAAGACGGCCACCAGAAGTAGCGCTTGATCTTTTCTGAGGTCTTGGCTATACCGGGATGACCTTCCATTAAAGAGTCGTGATAACAAGAGATTACTTTTTTCTGTAAATCTGTGCTGGGTAGGTATAATCGTTCTTGGAAATACAATAAGTTGTCCTTTACTGCAAAGTCCTTTCCCTGCAGATGCCAATTCTGTATGTCTGCTGGAGTTACAAGTTGCCTGGCTTTATCCTTAACTTCCTCTATGGATTCTGTGGCGATTACACCCAGAATTCTTTGTTCGGGAATGATTGGTACAGGTTTAGGGTTGACCAAGTGTTCTTCCACTCCCATCCGAGAAAGGGCATCGGCTTTACCGTTCTTTGTACCAGGTCGATAGGTAATTATGAAGTCAAACTCGGCAAAGAATAATGCCCAACGGAGTTGTCTAGAGGATTGGGCTTTTGCGGTCTTCAAATATTGCAGGTTTCGGTGATCCGTAATCACAGTAACGGTGTGTCGGGCCCCCAGCAGATAATGCCGCCAAGCCTTAAAGGCAGACGTGATAGCCAGAAGTTCCTTGTCAGTAATCGTGTAATTGATTTCAGGAGGCGAGAATTTGCGGGACCAAAATGCCACGGGATGCAACTGATTGGTTACCGGGTCCTTTTGTGATAGAACTGCCCCCATGGCAAGGCTTGAAGCATCAGTTTCCACGATGTAGGGGAGTTCGGGGCGAGGGTGTTTTAAGATTGGTGCAGAGATAAATTTAGTCTTCAAATCCTGGAAAGCTTGTTCCGCCTCGGTAGACCATTCAAAACGTTTGTTTTTCTTTAACAAGGCAGTGATGGGCTGGACTATTCGAGAGAATTCGGGGATAAACCTGCGGTAAAAGTTAGCGAAGCCTAACATGCTTTGCACACCTTTTACGGAGGATGGTGATGGCCATTTGAGAACTGCATCGACCTTCTTTGAATCCATACGCACTCCGCCAGGTGATAATATGAATCCCAAGAATTCAACTTCAGTCACGTTGAAAACACATTTTTCCAACTTAGCGAAAAGTTTGTGTTGACGCAATTTTTCGAGGACCATTTTCACGTGTTTCCGATGTTCAGATTCCGATGAAGAATAAACGAGGATGTCGTCAATGTAAACAACAACACACACATCTATGAGCTCTCTGCGGACATCGTTCATAAAATATTGAAAGGCGGCCGGGGCATTGCAAAGTCCGAAGGGCATGACCTGATATTCAAATAGCCCATACTTGGTGCGGAAGGCCGTCTTCCATTCATCGCCCTCTTTTACTCGTACCAAGTGGTAAGCTCCTCTAAGATCCAGCTTTGTATATATGCATGCTTTTCTGACTTGGTCCAGGAGTTCAGGGATCAAAGGTAACGGATATCTATTCTTAACGGTGATCTGGTTCAGGGAGCGATAATCGATACAAGTTCTAAGGTCTCCTTCTTTTTTTGGAACGAAGAACAAAGCTGAAGAAGCAGGGGACTTGGAAGGAAGAATAAACCCATTTGCCAGGTATTGATCCAGGTATTGTCGAAGGTGAAGGTTCTCAGGCTCGGTGAGGGCATAAATTCTACTACAAGGAGGAGTAGATCCAGGTATCAGGTCTATCTGGCAGTCATAAGACCTATGAGGAGGTAGAGAGTTAGCCTGATCCTTCCGGAAAACATCTTGGTATTCTAGGTATTCGGGAGGTAACTGGGGAGTCTCTGAAGAAATTGCGGCCAGTGCAACACCAGGTGGAGGGTGACAAGTAGAGACACATTCTGGAAACTGGACCGTTCTTGCTCGCCAATCGATCAGAGGATTGTGTTTCTCTAACCAAGGTATTCCTAGAATAATCTGAAACTGAGGGGCCTTGATCACATCGAACACGATCTTCTCATGGTGTCCATCTTGACTTACTAGCGTCACCTCTTGAGTGGTATGCGTTACTGGCCCGGAGGCTATCTCCGTACCATCCACCGTAGTAATGACGTCCTTTACAGCCTTGGGACAAAGAGTTAGATTCATCCTCAAAACCATTTCATGATCCACATAATTGCCGATGGCACCGCTGTCGACGTAAGCTTCAATTGCATGTAATCGATCCGGATTATCAGGGCTAATGAGGACCATAGGTATCACGAAATGCGAGGTCACGGAACTGGTTTTCACGCTCGGCAAGAGGACCTCTATTCTTGTCGGGCGAGGTCGTTTCCCTGCTCAGAGTTTGTAACTTTGGTAACTGCAGCTCCTACTGCCTTCTTGGCAGGTTTCACCGGACAGTCTCGAAGAAAGTGCCCTGAGTTTCCGCAATATAGGCATAATTGCAACTGTTTCCTCCTTTCCCGCTCCCTTTGTGTTAGAGGACCTTTCAGACCCCCTATTTGCATGGGTTCCCCGGAGTCTACTCCTTTGGAAGGAGTTGGCGGTTTGGAAAATACTCGAGCATCAAACTTGGAACGATCGGCCTTCCTGTTCTGCAGCCTGTGATCTATTTGAACGACCAAGTCTATATAATCCGAACAGTCTTGTGGGGGATTCACTACTTGGGCTAAAACATCTTTGAGCTCTCCACGTAGACCTCTATAAAACAGCGTAATCCTTTTGTCCTCAGGCCATTGAGTTTCCACTATTAGTCTATTGAAAGATGCAATATTAGCCAAAAGGTCTTGATTACCCTGTCGCAAGGAAAGAAGCTCATTGTCCAAGGCCTGCCCCTGTGAATGTCTTGCGAACAGTTTTTCCATACTAAGCTGAAAGGCTTGAAAATCATGGAGAACCGGATCATCTTGATTAACTAGAGGGATCGACCAGTCTGCCGCATTGCCACTAAGGTACGAAAGTACAAAAGCTACTTTTGCTTGATCAGTTGGAAAGGCTGCTGGCCGGCATAAGAAGTGCAACCGGCACTGATTGATAAATACTGCAAACCTCTTTGGGTCACCAGAAAATCGTTCGGGCGGAGCCAGAGGTACATTCCCAGGTAGGTTGATCTGCACTGGATTCATAGAGGATGTTGAAGGAAGATTTGCCCCTGATGCGGGTAACGGGGTCTGTCCGGCTTGTGACTGTAGCACTTGTCTAGCAAGATTGTCTGTTCTCTCCTTGGAAATAATTAGTTCCCTTCTTAGAGCATTCGTTTCCTGACGAGCTGCATGCACTTCTGCCCTTAGTTCCCCAAGTAACCGGGCTAGGGGGTCAGTATCCGAGGTTTCCATAGCGCCTGGGCGAGAGTTTTGCGGTAGGCTTTGCGTTCTGTAACGCTCACCTGATTCTCGCAGAGGCGCCGGTCTTGACTGGGCGACTACCGTATCTTCAAAGGTGATGTGTAGCACCCGGTTGGCTCTTTGGGCTGGACCTCTGTGCACTGTATGCCTGACGTGTAGAGTAAGATGTCTGCAGATAGAAAATATGGGGTTAATGAACTGGGGTTATTGGGGTGTCCCTATCTCTTTCCTCTTCTCCTCTCCTGTAGACCCCCAAAGGTTAACGCTCTCACCTTAGGTAAGTGAATGCCGAGCTCTCCATCTGCCTCGGGGCAGGGTGCTGTAACCAGTTTCTTCACTGGATAGGTAGCGCAGGCCTCTTGACTTCAGAGGACTGCTGTCCGTCGTTTACTGCACGAACGGTAAGTTTCGAGTCATTCAAATGTCTTTAAAGTCTTTAGTAATGATGTCTCTTGTTTTGCAGGGTTCCGGCGATGGCGGATGACGGGCTGAAGTGAGTTGAAGATGGAGCCCGTGTGATGAATAGAAGCGCCTGGAAGCACGTAAGTAAGTGCTTGTTGCCTGCTTCACTATGCGCTCTAACTGTCTTTTTATTTTGCAGGTACGAGTTCGGAGCGGCTGCAGGGTGCCGGAATACCCACTGGATTAGATGTGGAAAGGAGTAATGGCACGTGAGTATTAAAGTTCCCCAATGTCTTTAAACGCACCTTGTTTTGTCTTTCAGATGCCGGAATGCAGTGTGAAGAACTCCGGAGCGCACGAAGAGTAGGTAAGCCTTTGCCTTTCAGATGCCGGAATGCTAACCTTTTCTTTCTTGTCTTTATAGGTGTTGCTGAAGACTGGATTCAGGATGGTGAGCCTTTGTCTTTCAGATGCCGGAATGCTAACCTGTTCTTTCTTGTCTTTATAGGTGTTGCTGAAGACTGGATTCAGGATGGTAAGCCTTTTTCCTTAGGCCCAGGACCGGATGCAGAAGACACGATGAGCGTTCTGCTGCAGAGGTTGCAGAATAACGCAAAGCTAGATTCATCCACCGGGTGTGGTTTAAATAGCCTCCTGTAGTGCTTAGGTGTCTCCTTCCACAGCCACGCCTAAGTAAGAAAAGAGTTCCTGGTAAGAAAAGAGTTCCTGCCTTCCAGAAGAGTTCCAGTGTTCTGAATCTAGGGAGTGGCTCCAGCCCCACCCAACAGGAAAAGTAGTTCCAAACAGAAGAGGATCAGAGGCTCAACTGGCAGGCAAGTAAGCAGCATGGTCTGCTGAAGGTAAGTCCACCCAAGCATTATGAGCCCGGCGCTTCCAGCGCTGGGACTGGGCATATTTATGAGCCTGGTGCCACTGGCGCCAGGACTGGGTCCAAAAGGTCCCAATTGGGACTGGTTGGCACTCGGAACCTGGGTTATGGATCTGCTTCCAAGGGAGTTGGGAAAACCCTGACCTTTTGGAAGCAGAGATCATGACAATAGTGCAGTTCTGGATAGGTTAACATGGTTGGAGTAAGATTACTTTAAACTAAGAGATTGGTTATGGACAGTTCTAGACTAGATATTCACTCCCAGGATTTAGAATGGAGTGGGCCTCGTCAAAGATCTGGTCAAGGGTTTGGCTGGGTTCCCTCGCCACCAGACGTCTCAGGCACTGGGCTCTGCTCACAGCAAAGCCTCTGGTCTGGGTCTGACCGGTTCTGGATACAGTGCTGCTTTCTGGGTCTGGATCTTGGTTCTAGCACAGGGTTCATAGCTAGAAGCAAACAGCACGCACGGCTGTTGAAATTTTTGGTTAGGCCCCATGGAAGTTTAGGGGTTAGAATCAGGTTTGCAAAAGATTCTGAGGCCTGCTGAAAAGAGTTCAGCTTTTGGGATTGGGCCTTTCTGCTTCAAAGTTGTAGAGCTTAGTTCTAGAGTCTGGTCTCTGGATCCATCTGGATTCTGGAGTATTCCGGCAGGGTGCTTCGCAGGAACTAGTGAGTGGTGGAAAAGAGTGGGCTTTTATCTGTCCTAAGCAGTCTCTATTTATATGTTTCCAAAGTGGGTGGGTAGGCTGATTCTCTATGCCCAACCCTCTAAGGATTTGATAGGTCAGAGAATTCCCTGTCCCCTGACTGGAGAAAGGGTCAGCATGTCAGAATGAGTCAGAGTGATGCTGTGTTTATGGCTTAGCTGAAATCCCTCCCCTTTGCTTTTTCATAGAAAATCAATTGTTCCCAAAAAACATATTTCCCAGAGACACAAGTTGTTCATAATACATATACACATCACTGATTAATGAAGGTATGTCTCTGTTCAAGTCCCATGTTCCTACGAGCTTGGGTTCAGAAATGACAACATATTGCGCTTTTGGTGAGTTTGCCAATATTGGTTCTGCACCAAATTTGATACATTAATGCAGATCCTCCCTGGGCATATTACGGTAAATTCTTATGTTCATAGCAACACAACTGCTGCTACAATATTAGTACATTCTGGGGTTTGGTCTCAGAACATCACACGGCGTACAGCTGAGTCTTAAATTGTGAGTGAATTTTTCATTTTAAGAATCCCAAAGTTTCATATTTTTGTCAGCTTGGTAAAATTTGTTATAAGCAATTTTATAAAACATATATTTGCTTTCAATTCAATACACACAATGGTTTGTCTCCGCCCCCAGAGCTGGCTGCCTCAGAGTTCACATGTCCTGTCTCTCCCAGAGCAGTTATTGACCAGTTACACCCAAATCAGCATATTCCCATTCATCCCAAAGAATCCATTGTCTTGACTGAGAGCAACATGCCAGGGTGCCTTGGCTAGTTCCTGTCCACACCAGTCTGTCAATCTCTTGGCCAAGGGCAAAGGAAGCTTCTTTTGATCAGGGAAAAGGTGTGGAATCTGTTTGATCCCAGTGTGGGAAACGTTTTAACTCTGCAACCAATGTCTACAAATTGTCTGTTCTTACAATATAACCCACATTTTTAATACATACAGTGAACCGTTGCTTCATTCAAGTCATTTCAGAATATAGTTTTAAATTGTCTCCACCCCTTAGGCTTTTGATAGCAAGTATTTCTTTGGAATAGTTTGGGGTTCCATGTTCACCTTTACAAGGAAAATGGTTAAAAACGCCTGCTTTCTTGTAGAGGTGAGTAACGGTATTACACCCATTTTTGACAGCTGTCATTCCATCAGTATCTTTAAAAGGGGATTTTGCTCTGATAGCATATGATTCTTGCTGATATTGTATTGATGTGGATTCTTGAAGGAGAGTAATGCGGAACACCCAACAAAGAGGTTGGATCTTTTAGGTGCTTTGTGAGCCATGGTTTTAGCACATTTTTGACAATCAAGAAAACA
This sequence comes from Ambystoma mexicanum, assembly GCF_040938575.1. NCBI lineage: Eukaryota > Metazoa > Chordata > Amphibia > Caudata > Ambystomatidae > Ambystoma > Ambystoma mexicanum. Next base: position 1,157,749,530 of record NC_090941.1, on the reverse strand, counting down.
GATTCCCAAACAGCTCTTTGTTTCTTTGGCAATCAGCATTGCTATTTCCAAGTGTTTTCAGGGTACTTTGTGGGTAGCCCAATAGTGGTTTTTGGCAGTGGTCTCCTGTGCTCACTAAGATAGGCAAAAGTGGATGGTGGGCTATTTTTTAGGTTTTTACTGTGCAATTTCTGGTGATTTCTGGCGAGCAGCATGCTTTCCAGTGGCCATTATGATGTTTCTTCTGCCAGCAATGCACAGTGATGTTGAAGGGCTTGGATGAGTCGGTTGGTACATTCCACACTGACTGTGACGGTAAGTGCTGCTAAAGGAAGTGTCCTGTATGGCCCACTGTGACAGTAAGTGCTGCTAAAGGAAGCGGCCTGTAAGCCCACTTTGACAGTAAGTGCTCCTAAAAGAAGTGGTGTGCATAGCCGACTGTGACACTTAGTACTGCTAAAGGAAGTTGCCTGAATGGCCCAGTGTGATGGTAAGTGCTGCTAAAGGGAGCAGCCTGTATGGCAAACTGTGACGGAAAGTGATGCTAAAGGAAGCAACATGCTTGGCCCAATATGACAGTAAGTGCTGCTAAAGGAAGTGGCCTGCTTGCCCCAATGTGACAGTAAGTGCTGCTAAAGGAAGCTGCCTGCATGGCCCACCATGACAGGAAGTGCTGCTAAAGGAAGCGGCCTGCATGGCTCACTGTGATGGTATGTGCTACTAATTGAAATGGCCTGTATGGCCGACAGAAAACGCTAAGTACTGCTAAAGGAAGTGGCCTGCATGGCCCACTGTGACTGTAAATGCTCTAAAGGAAGCTGCCTGCATGGCCCACTGTGACGGTAAGTGCTGCTAAAGGAAACTGCCTGCATGACCCACTGTGACGGGAAGTGCTACTGAAGAAAGCATCCTGCATGGCCCACTGTGACGGTAAGTGCTGCTAAAGGAAGCGGCCTGCATGGCCCACTGTGATGGTAAGTGCTGCTTAAGGAAGTGCCCAGCATAGCCCACTGTGATACTAAGTGCTGCTAAAGGAAGTGTCCTGTATGGCCCACTGTGACAGTAAGTGCTGCTAAAGGCAGCGGCCTGTAAGCCCACTTTGACAGTAAGTGCTCCTAAAAGAAGCGGTGTGCATAGCCGACTGTGACACTTAGTACTGCTAAAGGAAGTTGCCTGAATGGCCGAGTATAATGGTAAGTGCTGCTTAAGGGAGCAGCCTGTATGGCAAACTGTGACGGAAAGTGATGCTAAAGGAAGCGGCCTGCTTGGCCCAATATGACAGTAAGTGCTGCAAAAGGAAGCGGCCTGCATGGCTCACTGTGACGGTATGTGCTACTAATTGAAGTGGCCTGTATGGCCCACTGTGACTGTAAATGCTCTAAAGGAAGCTGCCTGCATGGCCCACTGTGACAGTAAGTGCTACTAAAGAAAGCAGCCTGCATGACCCACTCTGATGGTAAGTGCTGCTAAAGGAAGCGGCCTGCATGGCCTACTGTGATAATAAGTGCTGCTAATGGAAGTTGCCTGCATATCCCACTGTGATACTAAGTGCTGCTAAAGGAAGTGTCCTGTATGACCCACTTTGACAGTAAGTGCTCCTAAAAGAAGCGGTGTGCATAGCCGACTATGACACTTAGTACTGCTAAAGGAAGTTGCCTGAATGGCCGAGTGTGATGGTAAGTGCTGCTAAAGGAAGCTGCCTGCATGGCCCACTGTGACGGTAAGTGCTGCTAAAGGAAACTGCCTGCATGACCCACTGTGATGGGAAGTGCTACTAAAGAAAGCAGCCTGCATGGCCCACTGTGATGATAAGTGCTGCTAAAGGAAGCGGCCTGCATGGCCCACTGTGATGATAAGTGCTGCTTAAGGAAGTGCCCAGCATAGCCCACTGTGATAATAAGTGCTGCTAATGGAAGTTGCCTGCATAGCCCACTGTGATACTAAGTGCTGCTAAAGGAAGCTGCCTGCAAGGCCCACAGTGACAGTAAGTGCTGCTGAAAGGAAGAGGTCTCCATCGCCCTCTTTGACAGTAAGTTCTGCTAAAGGAATCAGCCTGGATGGCTCACTGTGACAATAAGTGCTGCTAAAGGAAGCTGCCTGCATGGCCCAGTGTGACGGTAAGTGCTGCTAATGGAATTGTCCTGTATGGCCCACTTTGACAGTAAGTGCTCCTAAAATAAGTGGTGTGCATAGCCCACTGTGACAGTAAGTGCTGCTAAAGGAAGTTGCCTGAATGGCCCAGTGTGATGGTAAGTGCTGCTAAAGGGAACAGCCTGTAAGGCACACTGTAACAGTAAGTGATGCTAAAGGAAGCTGCCTGCAAGGCCCACTGTGACGGTAAGTGCTGCTAAAGGAAGTGTCCTATATGGCCCACTTTGACAGTAAGTGCTCCTAAAAGAAGTGGTGTGCATAGCCCACTGCGACAGTAAGTGCTGCTAAAGGAAGTTGCCTGACTGGCCAACTGTAATGGTAAGTGCTGCTAAAGGGAGCAGCCTGTAAGGCACACTGTGACGGTAAGTGATGCTAAAGAAAGCTGCCTGCATGGCCCAATAAGACAGTAAGTGCTGCTAAAGGAAGTGGCCTGCTTGGCCCAATGTGACAGTAAGTGTGCTAAAGGAAGCTGCCTGCATGGCCCAGTGTGACAGTAAGTGCTGCTTAAGGAAGCTGCCTGCATGGCACAGTGAGACGGTAAGTGCTGCTAAAGGAAATGGCCTGCATGTCGCACTGTGACCATAAATGTTGCTAAAGGAGGAAGCCTCTATGGCCAACTTTGACGGTAAGTGCTCCTAAAGGAATCTGCCTGCCTGGCCCACCGTGACAGTAAGTGCTGCTTAAGGAAGCGTCCTGCACAGCCCACGGTGATGGTAAGTGCTGCTAAAGGAAGCTGCCTGCATGGCCCACTGCGATGGTATGGGATGCTAATTGAAGCAGCCTGTATGGCCGTCTGAAACGGTAAGTGCTGCTAAAGGAAGCATCCTGCATGGCCTATTGTGACTGTAAGTGCTGCTAAAGGAAGCTGCCTGCATGGCACACTGTGACGGTAAGTGCTGCTAAAGGAAACAGCCTGCATCGTCCACTGTGATAGTAAGTGCTGCTGAAGGAAGCGGCCTGCATGGCCTATTGTGACTGTAAGTGCTGCTAAAGGAAGCTGCCTGCATGGCACACTGTGACGGTAAGTGCAGCTAAAGGAAACTGCCTGCATGACCCACTGTGACAGTAAGTGCTGCTAAAGGAAGCTGCCTGCATGGCACACTGCCGGTAAGTGATGCTAAAGGAAGCGGCAGATATGGCCCAATATGACAGTAAGTGCTGCTAAAGGAACCGGCCTGCATGACCCACTGTGACCGTAAATGTTGCTAAAGGAAGAATCCTCTATGGCCCACTTTGATGGTAAGTGCTGCTAAAAGAAGCTGCCTACATGGCCCTCCATGATGGTAAGTGCTGCTAAAGGAAGCTGCCTGCATGGCCCACTGTGATAGTAAGTGCTGCTAAGTAAGCTGTCGGCATGGCCCACTGTGACGGGTAGTGCTACTAAAGAAAGCGGCCTGCATGGCCTACTGTGACAGTAAGTGCTGCTAAAGGAAGCAGCCTGCATGGCCCACTGTGACGGTAAGTGCTGCTAAAGGAAGCGACCTGAATGGCCCACTATGATGGTGGTAAGTGCTGCTTAAGGAAGTGGCCAGCATAGCCCACTGTGATACTAAGTGCTGCTAACAGAAGTGGCCTACATGGCCCACTGTGATGGAAAGTGCTGTTAAAGGAAGCTGCCTGCGCGGCCCACAGTGACAGTAAGTGCTGCTAAAGGAAGCGTCCTGCATAGCCCACAGTGATGGTAAGTGCTGCTAAAGGAAGCTGCCTGCATGGCCCACTTCGACGGTATGGGCTGCTAATTGAAGCAGCCTGTATGGCCATCTGAAACCGTAAGTGCTGCTAAAGGAAGCATCCTGCATGGCCTATTGTGACTGTAAGTGCTGCTAAAGGAAGCTGCCTGCATGGCACACTGTGATGGTAAGTGCTGCTAAAGGAAACAGCCTGCATCGTCCACTGTGATAGTAAGTGCTGCTAAAGGAAGCGGCCTGCATGGCCCACTGTGTTGGTAAGTGCTGCTAAGGGAAGCTGCCTGCATGGCCCACTTTGATGGTAAGTGCTGCTAAAGGTAGCTGCCTGCATGGCACACTGTGACGGTAAGTGCAGCTAAAGGAAACTGCCTGCATGACCCACTCTGAAAGTAAGTGCTGCTAAAGGAAGCTGCCTGCATGGCACACTGCCGGTAAGTGATGCTAAAGGAAGCGGCAGACATGGCCCAAATATGACAGTAAGTGCTGCTAAAGGAAGCGGCCTGCATGGCCCACCGTGACAGTAAGTGCTGCTAAAGGAAGTTGCCTGCATGGCCCACTGTGACAGTAAGTGCTACTAAAGGAAGCAGCCTGCATGGTCCGCTGTCATGGTAAGTGCTGCTAAAAGAAGCTGCCTGCATGGCCCACTGTTACAGTAAGTGCTGCTAAGTAAGCTGTCGGCATGGCCCACTGTGACGGGTAGTGCTACTAAAGAAAGCGGCCTGCATGGCCCACTGTGACAGTAAGTGCTGCTAAAGGAAGCAGCCTGCATGGCCCACTGTGACGGTAAGTGCTGCTAAAGGAAGAGGCCTGAATGGCCCACTGTGATGGTGGTAACTGCTGCTTAAGGAAGTGGCCAGCCTAGCCCACTGTGATACTAAGTGCTGCTAACGGAAGTGGCCTACATGGCCCACTGTGATGGTAAGTGCTGCTAAAGGAAGCGGTCTGCGTAGCCAACTGTGATGGAAAGTGCTGCTAAAGGAAGCTGCCTGCAAGGCCCACAGTGACAGTAAGTGCTGCTGAAAGGAAGCAGCCTGGATGGCTCACTGTGATGATAAGTGCTGCTAAATGAGGCTGAACGCATGGCACACTTGGACGGTAAGTGCTGCTAAAGAAATGGCCTGCATGGCCCACTTTGATGGTAAGTGCTCCTAAACGAAGCGGTGTGCATAGCCCACTGTGACACTAAGTGCTGCTAAAGAAAGTTGCCTGCATGGCCCAGTGTGACAGTAAGTGCTGTTAAAGGAATCGGCCTGGATGGCTCACTGTGACGATAAGTGCTGCTAAGGGAAGCAGCCTGCATGGCCATCTGTGACGGAATGTGCTGATAAAGGAAATTGCCTGCATGGCCCTCTGTGACGGTAAGTGCTGCTAAAGGAACTGGTCTGCATGGCCCACCGTGACAGTAAGTGCTGCTGAAAGGAAGAGGTCTCCATCGACCACTGTGATGTTAAGTGCTGCTAAATGAAGCTGAATGCATGGCCCACTGTGAGGGTAAGTGCTGCTAAAAGAAGCAGCCTGCATGGCCCACTGTGATAGTAAGTTCTACTAAAGGATGCAGCCTGCATGACCCACTGTGACTGTAAGTGTGGCTAAAGGAAGCAGCCTGCATGGCCCAGTGTGACGGTACGTTCTGCTAAAAGAAACGACCTGCATGCCCCACTTTGATGGTAAGTGCTGCTAAAAGATGCTGCCTGCATCGCCCACTGTAACGGTAAGTGCTGCTAAAGGATACTGCCTGCATGGCCCACTGTGACAGTAAGTGCTGCTGAAAGGAAGAGGGCTCAATCGCTGACTGTGTTGGTAAGTGCTGCTAAAGGAAGCTGTCTGCATGGCCCACTGTGACAGTAAGTGCTGCTGAAAGGAAGCAGCCTGGATGGCTCACTGTGACGTTAAGTGCTGCTAAGTGAGGATGAATGCATGGCCCGCTGTGACAGTAAGTTCCATCAAAGAAGTAAGATGCCGACTGGTGTACCCGCTGACATTTGTCGCCGAGACTATAGAGGGAGAATAGTACACAACTACACTACAAATATAGTAGGTTATGACGGCATCCCGAGAGTGAGAGAGAATGCACTTTAGGTGGGGAGAAGTTTTTTACATTGACCGTTATTTAAATATAGACCATGGGGGAAAGACATACTGGGCAAGCAATAGTGAGAATAAGAGAGGATGGGACGAGTGAGGTGGTAGTAAGCACCCACTTAACATCACATTTTCCAGCACAAGCTGCAGAACCATTGGCCTTAATACTGGCACTGGAACAGAGTAAGAACCAGGAAATGATGGTGTATTCTGATTCAGCATACATGACATCTACAGTGTACTCCAGACTGTCACGCTGGCTAATAAGTGGCTTCCGACACGCTGAACGCTCGCCAGTGCACCACGCACTATCGTTGGGCAGGCTGAGAGAAGCGCTCTATTTCCCAATTACCATAGCAGTCGTAAAATATCAGACCCACACAAAGGGGGAGATGCCTGTCTCGAAGCAGCTGATGCAGAAACAAAACATGCAGCATATTTTGAAGACATCCTAGATATGGATCCCCTTCCCTCGGCATGCAATTATGTATGCACAATGGTACTGAAGGAAAGCTACCAGTGACACAAATAATGGAATTACAGGGAAGTGTGCCAAGAGAGGAGAAGGAATTATGGATAAAAGGGGGGTGTTCTATATCACCTTTAGGCACCCTATGGCAGCAGGAAAGTATGGGTAAATTAGTAATGCCATTATTGTTATACACAGCACTGACACGACTACACCATACTACCCATATGGGGAAGGATGTACTTGCTGTTCACATTGGAGAAGATTGGTTCTGTCCCAACCTGGCAGAGCATGTGACAGAGTTTATGACTAACTGCTTTGTTTGCCAAAGCTTTACAACAGGTCATAATTTAAGGGTAGTGAGAGGAGGCATACCTCGCCCACAGGATCCATTTCAACACCTCCATGTTGACTATGTTGACATGCTCTAAGCATGTCCGGATTACCGCTGCATGATAGTGGTTGTATTCCCGTTCACAAATGGATCGAAGCTGGTCTCTGTTCCCATCCTGATGCCCTTCAGGTGTCAAAATTCCTAGAAACATTTTCCAAAGGTGGGGTGTATGTGAAGTCCTGCGGTCTGATAACGGTCCTCACTTCGCCAATTAGATGTTCCATCACATCACAGTTTTGCTAGGAATTCAACACAAATTCTCCTGTGCATACCACCCGTAGGCAAACAACTATGCAATCATCTCAACGGGCGGCTCAAAGAGTGCATCACCAAGATAAAAGTTACCTTAAATAAAAGTTGTCTTAAGTGTTTGCCGTTAGCATGATTCGCATTGCCCTACAAACCAGGCTCTGACCACCACTTAACCCCACATGAGGTGGTAAACAGGCAGTGCATGCAACTTCCCCTGGCTCCTCCCACTAGGGCTTTGACAGACGCAGAAACAATGTCTAATGTATTAGGACAGTAAATGTATGATTACACCGCGGCCTTTATGGCTAGTGCCTCTTTTATTTCTTGCCAGCTGCAAGCACGACGGGAGAGTCACAAAGAAAAGGAAGAAGGCAACAACACAGAAACAAATAATGTCTCAAAACACCACAACTCTACTCTGGGGATACTGTACTCCTAAAGGACTTCAACAGGACATGGTTCAAGCCTAAGTTCATGGGTCCATGTGAAATTGAGGAAGTAACAGATCGAGCAGTGAAGATAAAGGTAAAACAGGCCTGGAATTTCCTCAGTTACATAAAGCTCTGTCAAGCAGCGGTGTCTCCTAGCAACAACAATGTGTCGGAATTGAAACAATATTATGCCCCCTATCGCAACAATTGTATGTGTATTGGCCTACGCCAAGTTGTCTAAACATCATATGCGAACAAACTCCACGGCAAGGTCTTGACCTTAGAGAAAGTAATCTAAGTCGCCATCTTGGATTAAGCCGCCATTTTAGGTTCTCTTGTTACATGGAAGTCACCCTGAACATCAAAATGGAGGCCGAATGACATTCTGAGTAAAATTCTGGCCCTTGTGACCTCCGTACACATGAATAATTAATATGCCTGCAGGCCACTTGTCGGGGTCGCGAACTGAGACCTTGTCCTACCATTGACCTATATGTAAATGTACAACTATATCAGTGAAACTAATCAAAATGCATATATTAAAGGATTGACCTGGCAAGGAACCCATAGGCCCGGCTCACAGAATGGTTAACCCACGAAAGGGTTGGCCAAGGGCTGGACAAATTGTATAAAAGACCCAAGTATTCCAATGTGCGGTCTCTCTCACTAACGCATCAAACCCTCGTTGAGGTTCGTTATGTTACTCTGAGAGCCGAATAGCTATCCGTTTGTCAATTGACTTTGGTAACTGTTGTAGCTTTTAAATAAAGCACTTGTATGTATGTATAACAGTGGTCATCACAGAGGAATGCATAACATTGGGCATCACAGAGGAATATATAACAGTGGGCATCACATAGAAATGCATAACAGTGGGCATCACAGAGGAATATACAACACTGGGCATCACATAGAAATTCATAACAGTGGTCATCACAGAGGAATGCATAACAGTGGGCATCACATAGAAATACATAACAGTAATCATCACAGAGGAATGCATAACAGTGGGCATCACAGAGGAATGTCTAACACTGGGCATCACATAGAAATACATAACAGTGGTCATCACATAGAAATGCATAACAGTGGTCATCACAGAGGAATACATAACATTGGGTATCACAGAGGAATATATAACACTGGGCATCACATAGAAATGCATAACAGTGGTCATCACAGAGGAATGCATAACAGTGGGCATCACAGAAGAATGCATAACAGTGGGCATCACAGATGAATATATAACACTGGGCATCACATAGAAATACATAACAGTGGTCATCACAGAGGAATGCATAACAGTGGGCATCACAGAGGAATGTCTAACACTGGCCATCACATAGAAATGCATAACAGTGGTCATCACAGAGGAATGCATAACAGTGGGCATCACAGAGGAATATATAACACTGGGCATCACATAAAAATGCATAACAGTGGTCATCACAGAGGAATGCATAACAGTGGGCATCACAGAAGAATGCATAACAGTGGGCATCACAGAGGAATATATTACACTGGGCATCACAGAGGAATGCATAACAGTGGTCATCACAGAGGAATGCATAACAGTGGGCATCACAGAGGAATGTTTAACACTGGGCATCACATAGAAATGCATAACAGTGGGCATCACAGAGGAATATATAACACTGGGCATCACATAGAAATACATAACAGTGGTCATCACAGAGGAATGCATGACAGTGGTCATCACAGAGGAATGTATGACAATGGTCATCACAGAGGAATGCATAACAGTGGGCATCACAGAAGAATGCATAACAGTGGGTATCACAGAGGAATATATAACACTGGGCATCACATAGAAATACATAACAGTGGTCATCACAGAGGAATGCATAACAGTGGGTATCACAGAGGAATATATAACACTGGGCATCACATAGAAATGCATAACAGTGGGTATCACAGAGGAATATATAACACTGGGCATCACATAGAAATGCATAACAGTGGTCATCACAGAGGAATGCATAACAGTGGGCATCACAGAGGAATGTCTAACACTCGGCATCACATAGAAATGCATAACAGTGGTCATCACAGAGGAATGCATAACAGTGGTCATCACAGAGGACTATATAACACTGGGCATCACAAAGAAATGCATAACAGTGGTCATCACAGAGGAATGCATAACAGTGGGCATCACAGAGGAATATATAACACTGGGCATCACATAGAAATGCATAACAGTGGTCATCACATAGGAATGCATAACATTGGGCAACACAGAGGAATATATAACACTGGGCATCACATAGACATGCATAACAGTGGTCATCACAGAGGAATGTATAACAGTGGGCATCACAGAGGAATGCATAACAGTGGTCATCACATAGAAATGCATAACAGTGGGTATCACAGAGGAATATATAACACTGCACATCACATAGAAATGCATAACAGTGGTCATCACTGAGGAATGCATAGCAGTGGGTATCTCAGAGGAATGTCTAACACTGGGCATCACATAGAAATGCATAACAGTGGTCATCACAGAGGAATGCATACCATTGGGCATCACAGAGGAATATATAACAGTGGGCATCACATAGAAATGCATAACAGTGGTCATCACAGAGGAATGCATAAAAGTGGGCATCACAAAGGAATATTTAACACTGGGCATCAAATAGAAATGCATAACAGTGGGCATCACAGGAGAATATATAACACTGGGCATCACATAGAAATGCATAACAGTGGTCATCACAGAGGAATACATAACAGTGGGCATCGCAGAGGAATATATAACACTGGGCATCACATAGAAATGCATAGCAGTGGTCATCACAGAGGAATACATAACAGTGGGCATCACAGAGGAATATACAACACTGGGCATCACATAGAAATGCATAACAGTGGTCATCACAGAGGAATGCATAACATTGGGCATCACAGAGGAATATATAACACTGGGCATCACATAGAAATGCATAACAGTGGTCATCACAGAGGAATGCATAACAGTGGGTATCACAGAGGAATATATAACACTGGGCATCACATAGAAATGCATAACAGTGGTCATTACACAGGAATGCATAACAGTGGGTATCACAGTGTACTATATAACACAGAGCATCACATAACAGTGGTCATCACAGAGGAATACATAACAGTGGGCATCACAGAGGAATATACAACACTGGACATCACATAGAAATGCATAACAGTGGTCATCACAGAGGAATGCATAACAGTGGGTATCACAGAGGAATATATAACGCTGGGCATCACATAGAAATGCATAACAGTGGTCATCACAGAGGAATACATAACAGTGGGCATCACAGCGGAATATACAACAAAGGGCATCACATAGAAATGCATAACAGTGGTCATCACAGAGGAATACATAACAGTGGGCATCACAGAGGAATATACAACACTGGGCATCACATAGAAATGCATAACAGTGGTCATCGCAGAGGAATGCATAACAGTGGGCATCACAGAGGAATATACAACACTGAGCATCACATAAAAATGCATAACAGTGGTCATCACAGAGGAATACATAACATTGGGCATCACAGAGGAATATATAACACTGGGCATCTCATGGAAATGCATAACAGTGGTCATCACAGAGGAATGCATAACAGTGGGTCTCACAGAGGAATATATAACACTGGGCATCACATAGAAATGCATAACAGTGGTCATCACAGAGGAATGCATAACAGTGGGCATCACAGAGGAATATACAACACTGGGCATCACATAGAAATGCGTAACAGTGGTCAGCACAGAGGAATGGATAACAGTGGGTATCACAGAGGAATACATAACACTGGGCATCACATAGAAATGCATAACAGTGGCCATCACAGAGGAATGCATAACATTGGGCATCACAGAGGAATATATAACACTGGGCATCACATAGAAATGCATAACAGTGGTCATCACAGAGGAATGCATAACAGTGGGTATCACAGAGGAATATATAACACTGGGCATCACATAGAAATGCATAACACTGGTCATCACAGAGGAATGCATAACAGTGGGCATCACAGAGGAATATATAACACTGGGCATCACATAGAAATGCATAACAGTGGTCATCACAGAGGAATGCATAACAGTGGGCATCACAGATGAATATATAACACTGGGCATCACATAGAAATGCAAAACATTTGTCATCACAGAGGAATGCATAACAGTGGGTATCACAGAGGAATATATAACACTGGGCATCACATCGAAATGCATAACAGTGGTCATCACAGAGGAATGCATAACAGTGGGTATCACAGAGGAATATACAACACTGGGCATCACATAGAAATGCATAACAGTGGTCATCACAGAGGAATGCATAACAGTGGGTATCACAGAGGAATACATAACACTGGGCATCACATAGAAATGCATAACAGTGGTCACCACAGAGGAATGCATAACATTGGGCATCACAGAGGAATATATAACACTGGACATCACATAGAAATGCATAACAGTGGTCATCACAGAGGAATGCATAACAGTGGGCATCACAGAGTAATATATAACACTGGGCATCACATAGAAATGCATAACAGTGGTCATCACAGAGGAATGCATAACAGTGGGCATCACAGAGGAATATACAACACTGGGCATGACATAGAAATGCATAACAGTGGGCATCACAGAGGAATGCATAACAGTGGTCAACACAGAGGAATGCATAACAGTGGGCATCACAGAGGAATATATAACACTGGGCATGACATAGAAATGCATAACAGTGGTCATCACAGAGGAATGCATAACAGTGGTCATCACAGAGGAATGCATAACAGTGGGCATAACAGAAGAATGCATAACAGTGGGTATCACAGAGGAATATATAACACTGGGCATGACATAGAAATGCATAACAGTGGTCATCACAGAGGAATGCATAACAGTGGTCATCACAGAGGAATGCATAACAGTGGGTATCACAGAAGAATGCATAACAGTGGGCATCACAGAGGAATATATAACACTGGTCGTCACATAGAAATACATAACAGTGGTCATCAAAGAGGAATGCATAACAGTGGTCATCACAGAGGAATGCATAACAGTGGGCATCACAGAGGAATATATAACACTGGGCATCACATAGAAATGCATAACACTGGGCATCACATAGAAATGCATAACAGTGGTCATCACAGAGGAATACATAACAGTGGGCATCACATAGAAATGCATAACAGTGGTCATCACAGAGGAATACATAACAGTGGGCATCACAGAGGAATATATAACACTGGGCATCACATAGAAATGCATAACAGTGGTCATCACAGAGGAATGCATAACAGTGGGCATCACAGAGGAATATATAACACTGGGCATCACATAGAAATACATAACAGTGGTCATCACAGAGGAATGCATAACAGTGGTCATCACAGAGGAATGCATAACAGTGGGCATCGCAGAGGAATATATAACACTGGGCATCGCATAGAAATGCATAACAGTGGTCATCACAGAGGAATGCATAACAGTGGGCATCACAGAGGAATATATAACACTGGGCATCGCATAGAAATGCATAACAGTGGTCATCACAGAGGAATGCATAACAGTGGGCATCACAGAGGAATATATAACACTGAGCATCGCATAGAAATGCATAACAGTCGTCATCACAGAGGAATGCATAACAGTGGTCATCACAGAGGAATATATAACACTGGGCATCACATATAAATGCATAAGAGTGGTCATCACAGAGGAATGCATAACAGTGGGCATCACAGAGGAATATATAACACTGGGCATCTCATGGAAATGCATAACAGTGGTCATCACAGAGGAATACATAACATTGGGCATCACAGAGGAATATATAACACTGGGCATCACATAGAAATGCATAACAGTGGTAATCACAGAGGAATGCATAACAGTGGGCATCACAGAGGTATATATAACACTTGGCATCACATAGAAATGCATAACAGTGGTCATCACAGAGCAATATATGACAGTGGGCATCACAGATGTATATACAACACTGGGCATCACATAGAAATGCATAACAGTGGGCATCACAGAGGAATACATAACAGTGGGTATCACAGAGGAATGTCTAACACTGGGCATGACATAGAAATGCATAACAGTGGTCATCACAGTGGAATGCATAACAGTGGGCATCACAGAGGAATATATAACACTGGGCATCACATAGAAATGCATAACAGTGGTCACCACAGGGGAATACATAACATTGGGCATCACAGAGGAATATATAACACCGGGCATCTCATGGAAATGCATAACAGTGGGCATCACAGAGGAATATATAACACTGGGCATCACATAAAAATGCATAACAGTGGTCATCACAGAGGAATACATAACAGTGGCCATCACAGAGGAATATACAACACTGGGCATCATATAGAAATGCATAACAGTGGTCATCACAGAGGAATACATAACATTGGGCATCACAGAGGAATATATAACACTGGGCATATCATGGAAATGCATAACAGTGGGCATCACAGAGGAATATATAACACTGGGCATCACATAGAAATGCATAACAGTGGTCATCACAGAGGAATGCATAACAGTGGGTATCACAGAGGAATATATAACACTGGGCATCACATAGAAATGCATAACAGTGGTCATCACAGATGAATGCATAACAGTGGGTATCACAGAGGAATATATAACACTGGGCATCACATAGAAATGCATAACAGTGGTCATCACAGAGGAATGCATAACAGTGGGTATCACAGAGGAATATATAACACTGGGCATCACATAGAAATGCTTAACAGTGGTCATCACAGAGGAATGCATAACAGTGGGCATCACAGAGGAATATACAACACTGGGCATCACATAGAAATGCATAACAGTGGTCATCACAGAGGAATGCATAACAGTGGGCATCACAGAGGAATATATGGAACATATAACACTGGGCATCACATAGAAATGCATAACAGTGGTCATCACAGAGGAATGCATAACATTGGGCATCACAGAGGAATATATAACACTGGGCATCACATAGAAATGCATAACAGTGGTCATCACAGAGGAATGCATAACAGTGGGTATCACAGAGGAATATATAACACTGGGCATCTCATGGAAATGCATGACAGTGGGCATCAAAGAGGAATATATAACACTGGGCATCACATAGAAATGCATAACAGTGGTCATCACAGAGGAATGCATAACAGTGTGCATCACAGAGGAATATATAACACTGGGCATCACATAGAAATGCATAACAGTGGTCATCACAGAGGAATGCATAACAGTGGGCATCACAGAGGAATATATAACACTGGGCATCGCATAGAAATGCATAACAGTGGTCATCACAGAGGAATGCATAACAGTGGGTATCACAGAGGAATATATAACACTGGGCATTGCATAGAAATGCATAACAGTGGTCATCACAGAGGAATGCATAACAGTGGGCATCACAGAGGAATACATAACACTGGGCATCACATAGAAATGCATAACAGTGGTCATCACAGAGGAATGCATAACAGTGGGCATCACAGAGGAATATATAACACTGGGCATCTCATGGAAATGCATAACAGTGGGCATCACAGAGGAATATATAACACTGGGCATCACATAGAAATGCATAACAGTGGTCATCACAGAGGAATACATAACAGTGGGCATCACAGAGGAATATATAACACTGGGCATCACATATAAATGCATAACAGTCGTCATCACAAGGCAATACATGACAGTGGGCATCACAGACGAATATACAACACTGGGCATCACATAGAAATGCATAACAGTGGGCATCACAGAGGAATACATAACAGTGGGTATCACAGAGGAATGTCTAACTCTGGTCATGGCATAGAAATGCATAACAGTGGTCATCACGGCGGAATGCATAACAGTGGGCATCACAGAGGAATATATAACACTGGGCATCACATAGAAATGCATAACAGTGGTCATCACAGAGGAATACATAACATTGGGCATCACAGAGGAATATATAACACTGGGCATCTCATGGAAATGCATAACAGTGGGCATCACAGCGGAATATATAACACTGGGCATCACACAGAAATGCATAACAGTGTTCATCACAGAGGAATGCATAACAGTGGGTATCACAGAGGAATATCTAACACTGGGCATCACATAGAAATACATAACAGTGGTCATCACAGAGGAATGCATAACAGTGGTCATCACAGAGGAATGCATAACAGTGGGCATCGCAGAGGAATATATAACACTGGGCATCACATAGAAATGCATAACAGTGGTCATCACAGAGGAATGCATAACAGTGGGCATCACAGAGGAATATATAACACTGGGCATCACATAGAAATGCATAACAGTGGTCATCACAGAGGAATGCATAACATTGGGAATCACAGAGGAATGCATAACAGTGGTCATCACAGAGGAATGCATAACAGTGGGCATCGCAGAGGAATATATAACACTGGGCATCGCATAGAAATGCATAACAGTGGTCATCACAGAGGAATGCATAACAGTGGGCATCACAGAGGATTATATAACACTGGGCATCACATAGAAATGCATAACAGTGGTCATCACAGAGGAATGCATAACAGTGGGCATCACAGAGGAATATATAACAGTGGTCATCACATAGAAATGCATAACACTGGTCATCACAGAGGAATGCATAACAGTGGGTATCACAGAGGAATATATAACACTGGGCATCACATAGAAATGCATAACAGTGGTCATCACAGAGGAATGCATAACAGTGGGCATCACAGAGGAATATATAACACTGGGCATCACATAGAAATGCATAACAGTGGTCATCACAGAGGAATGCATAACAGTGGGCATCACAGAGGAATATATAACACTGGGCATCTCATGGAAATGCATAGCAGTGGTCATCACAGAGGAATACATAACAGTGGGTATCACAGAGGAATATATAACACTGGGCATCACATAGAAATGCATAACAGTGGTCATCATAGAGGAATGCATAACATTGGGCATCACAGAGGAATATATACCACTGGGCATCACATAGAAATACATAGCAGTGGTCATCACAGAGGAATGCATAACAGTGGGCATCACAGAGGAATATATAACACTGGGCATCACATAGAAATGCATAACAGTGGTCATCACAGAGGAATGCATAACATTGGGCATCACAGAGGAATATATAACACTGGGCATCTCATGGAAATGCATGACAGTGGGCATCACAGAGGAATGCATAACAGTGGGTATCACAGAGGAATACATAACACTGGGCATCACATAGAAATGCATAACAGTGGTCATCACAGAGGAATGCATAACATTGGGCATCACAGAGGAATATATAACACTGGGCATCTCATGGAAATGCATGACAGTGGGCATCACAGAGGAATGCATAACAGTGGGTATCACAGAGGAATACATAACACTGGGCATCACATAGAAATGCATAACAGTGGTCATCACAGAGGAATGTCTAACACTCGGCATCACATAGAAATGCATAACAGTGGTCATCACAGAGGAATGCATAACAGTGGTCATCACAGAGGACTATATAACACTGGGCATCACAAAGAAATGCATAACAGTGGTCATCACAGAGGAATGCATAACAGTGGGCATCACAGAGGAATATATAACACTGGGCATCACATAGAAATGCATAACAGTGGTCATCACATAGGAATGCATAACATTGGGCAACACAGAGGAATATATAACACTGGGCATCACATAGACATGCATAACAGTGGTCATCACAGAGGAATGTATAACAGTGGGCATCACAGAGGAATGCATAACAGTGGTCATCACATAGAAATGCATAACAGTGGGTATCACAGAGGAATATATAACACTGCACATCACATAGAAATGCATAACAGTGGTCATCACTGAGGAATGCATAGCAGTGGGTATCTCAGAGGAATGTCTAACACTGGGCATCACATAGAAATGCATAACAGTGGTCATCACAGAGGAATGCATACCATTGGGCATCACAGAGGAATATATAACAGTGGGCATCACATAGAAATGCATAACAGTGGTCATCACAGAGGAATGCATAAAAGTGGGCATCACAAAGGAATATTTAACACTGGGCATCAAATAGAAATGCATAACAGTGGGCATCACAGGAGAATATATAACACTGGGCATCACATAGAAATGCATAACAGTGGTCATCACAGAGGAATACATAACAGTGGGCATCGCAGAGGAATATATAACACTGGGCATCACATAGAAATGCATAGCAGTGGTCATCACAGAGGAATACATAACAGTGGGCATCACAGAGGAATATACAACACTGGGCATCACATAGAAATGCATAACAGTGGTCATCACAGAGGAATGCATAACATTGGGCATCACAGAGGAATATATAACACTGGGCATCACATAGAAATGCATAACAGTGGTCATCACAGAGGAATGCATAACAGTGGGTATCACAGAGGAATATATAACACTGGGCATCACATAGAAATGCATAACAGTGGTCATTACACAGGAATGCATAACAGTGGGTATCACAGTGTACTATATAACACAGAGCATCACATAACAGTGGTCATCACAGAGGAATACATAACAGTGGGCATCACAGAGGAATATACAACACTGGACATCACATAGAAATGCATAACAGTGGTCATCACAGAGGAATGCATAACAGTGGGTATCACAGAGGAATATATAACGCTGGGCATCACATAGAAATGCATAACAGTGGTCATCACAGAGGAATACATAACAGTGGGCATCACAGCGGAATATACAACAAAGGGCATCACATAGAAATGCATAACAGTGGTCATCACAGAGGAATACATAACAGTGGGCATCACAGAGGAATATACAACACTGGGCATCACATAGAAATGCATAACAGTGGTCATCGCAGAGGAATGCATAACAGTGGGCATCACAGAGGAATATACAACACTGAGCATCACATAAAAATGCATAACAGTGGTCATCACAGAGGAATACATAACATTGGGCATCACAGAGGAATATATAACACTGGGCATCTCATGGAAATGCATAACAGTGGTCATCACAGAGGAATGCATAACAGTGGGTCTCACAGAGGAATATATAACACTGGGCATCACATAGAAATGCATAACAGTGGTCATCACAGAGGAATGCATAACAGTGGGCATCACAGAGGAATATACAACACTGGGCATCACATAGAAATGCGTAACAGTGGTCAGCACAGAGGAATGGATAACAGTGGGTATCACAGAGGAATACATAACACTGGGCATCACATAGAAATGCATAACAGTGGCCATCACAGAGGAATGCATAACATTGGGCATCACAGAGGAATATATAACACTGGGCATCACATAGAAATGCATAACAGTGGTCATCACAGAGGAATGCATAACAGTGGGTATCACAGAGGAATATATAACACTGGGCATCACATAGAAATGCATAACACTGGTCATCACAGAGGAATGCATAACAGTGGGCATCACAGAGGAATATATAACACTGGGCATCACATAGAAATGCATAACAGTGGTCATCACAGAGGAATGCATAACAGTGGGCATCACAGATGAATATATAACACTGGGCATCACATAGAAATGCAAAACATTTGTCATCACAGAGGAATGCATAACAGTGGGTATCACAGAGGAATATATAACACTGGGCATCACATCGAAATGCATAACAGTGGTCATCACAGAGGAATGCATAACAGTGGGTATCACAGAGGAATATACAACACTGGGCATCACATAGAAATGCATAACAGTGGTCATCACAGAGGAATGCATAACAGTGGGTATCACAGAGGAATACATAACACTGGGCATCACATAGAAATGCATAACAGTGGTCATCACAGAGGAATGCATAACATTGGGCATCACAGAGGAATATATAACACTGGACATCACATAGAAATGCATAACAGTGGTCATCACAGAGGAATGCATAACAGTGGGCATCACAGAGTAATATATAACACTGGGCATCACATAGAAATGCATAACAGTGGTCATCACAGAGGAATGCATAACAGTGGGCATCACAGAGGAATATACAACACTGGGCATGACATAGAAATGCATAACAGTGGGCATCACAGAGGAATGCATAACAGTGGTCATCACAGAGGAATGCATAACAGTGGGCATCACAGAGGAATATATAACACTGGGCATGACATAGAAATGCATAACAGTGGTCATCACAGAGGAATGCATAACAGTGGTCATCACAGAGGAATGCATAACAGTGGGCATCACAGAAGAATGCATAACAGTGGGTATCACAGAGGAATATATAACACTGGGCATGACATAGAAATGCATAACAGTGGTCATCACAGAGGAATGCATAACAGTGGTCATCACAGAGGAATGCATAACAGTGGGTATCACAGAAGAATGCATAACAGTGGGCATCACAGAGGAATATATAACACTGGTCGTCACATAGAAATACATAACAGTGGTCATCAAAGAGGAATGCATAACAGTGGTCATCACAGAGGAATGCATAACAGTGGGCATCACAGAGGAATATATAACACTGGGCATCACATAGAAATGCATAACACTGGGCATCACATAGAAATGCATAACAGTGGTCATCACAGAGGAATACATAACAGTGGGCATCACATAGAAATGCATAACAGTGGTCATCACAGAGGAATACATAACAGTGGGCATCACAGAGGAATATATAACACTGGGCATCACATAGAAATGCATAACAGTGGTCATCACAGAGGAATGCATAACAGTGGGCATCACAGAGGAATATATAACACTGGGCATCACATAGAAATACATAACAGTGGTCATCACAGAGGAATGCATAACAGTGGTCATCACAGAGGAATGCATAACAGTGGGCATCGCAGAGGAATATATAATACTGGGTATCGCATAGAAATGCATAACAGTGGTCATCACAGAGGAATGCATAACAGTGGGCATCACAGAGGAATATATAACACTGGGCATCGCATAGAAATGCGTAACAGTGGTCATCACAGAGGAATGCATAACAGTGGGCATCACAGAGGAATATATAACACTGAGCATCGCATAGAAATGCATAACAGTCGTCATCACAGAGGAATGCATAACAGTGGTCATCACAGAGGAATATATAACACTGGGCATCACATATAAATGCATAAGAGTGGTCATCACAGAGGAATGCATAACAGTGGGCATCACAGAGGAATATATAACACTGGGCATCTCATGGAAATGCATAACAGTGGTCATCACAGAGGAATACATAACATTGGGCATCACAGAGGAATATATAACACTGGGCATCACATAGAAATGCATAACAGTGGTAATCACAGAGGAATGCATAACATTGGGCATCACAGAGGTATATATAACACTTGGCATCACATAGAAATGCATAACAGTGGTCATCACAGAGCAATATATGACAGTGGGCATCACAGATGTATATACAACACTGGGCATCACATAGAAATGCATAACAGTGGGCATCACAGAGGAATACATAACAGTGGGTATCACAGAGGAATGTCTAACACTGGGCATGACATAGAAATGCATAACAGTGGTCATCACAGTGGAATGCATAACAGTGGGCATCACAGAGGAATATATAACACTGGGCATCACATAGAAATGCATAACAGTGGTCACCACAGGGGAATACATAACATTGGGCATCACAGAGGAATATATAACACCGGGCATCTCATGGAAATGCATAACAGTGGGCATCACAGAGGAATATATAACACTGGGCATCACATAAAAATGCATAACAGTGGTCATCACAGAGGAATACATAACAGTGGCCATCACAGAGGAATATACAACACTGGGCATCATATAGAAATGCATAACAGTGGTCATCACAGAGGAATACATAACATTGGGCATCACAGAGGAATATATAACACTGGGCATATCATGGAAATGCATAACAGTGGGCATCACAGAGGAATATATAACACTGGGCATCACATATAAATGCATAAGAGTGGTCATCACAGAGGAATGCATAACAGTGGGCATCACAGAGGAATATATAACACTGGGCATCACATAGAAATGCATAGCAGTGGTCATCACAGAGGAATACATAACAGTGGGCATCACAGAGGAATATACAACACTGGGCATCACATAGAAATGCATAACAGTGGTCATCACAGAGGAATGCATAACATTGGGCATCACAGAGGAATATATAACACTGGGCATCACATAGAAATGCATAACAGTGGTCATCACAGAGGAATGCATAACAGTGGGTATCACAGAGGAATATATAACACTGGGCATCACATAGAAATGCATAACAGTGGTCATTACACAGGAATGCATAACAGTGGGTATCACAGTGTACTATATAACACAGAGCATCACATAACAGTGGTCATCACAGAGGAATACATAACAGTGGGCATCACAGAGGAATATACAACACTGGACATCACATAGAAATGCATAACAGTGGTCATCACAGAGGAATGCATAACAGTGGGTATCACAGAGGAATATATAACGCTGGGCATCACATAGAAATGCATAACAGTGGTCATCACAGAGGAATACATAACAGTGGGCATCACAGCGGAATATACAACAAAGGGCATCACATAGAAATGCATAACAGTGGTCATCACAGAGGAATACATAACAGTGGGCATCACAGAGGAATATACAACACTGGGCATCACATAGAAATGCATAACAGTGGTCATCGCAGAGGAATGCATAACAGTGGGCATCACAGAGGAATATACAACACTGAGCATCACATAAAAATGCATAACAGTGGTCATCACAGAGGAATACATAACATTGGGCATCACAGAGGAATATATAACACTGGGCATCTCATGGAAATGCATAACAGTGGTCATCACAGAGGAATGCATAACAGTGGGTCTCACAGAGGAATATATAACACTGGGCATCACATAGAAATGCATAACAGTGGTCATCACAGAGGAATGCATAACAGTGGGCATCACAGAGGAATATACAACACTGGGCATCACATAGAAATGCGTAACAGTGGTCAGCACAGAGGAATGGATAACAGTGGGTATCACAGAGGAATACATAACACTGGGCATCACATAGAAATGCATAACAGTGGCCATCACAGAGGAATGCATAACATTGGGCATCACAGAGGAATATATAACACTGGGCATCACATAGAAATGCATAACAGTGGTCATCACAGAGGAATGCATAACAGTGGGTATCACAGAGGAATATATAACACTGGGCATCACATAGAAATGCATAACACTGGTCATCACAGAGGAATGCATAACAGTGGGCATCACAGAGGAATATATAACACTGGGCATCACATAGAAATGCATAACAGTGGTCATCACAGAGGAATGCATAACAGTGGGCATCACAGATGAATATATAACACTGGGCATCACATAGAAATGCAAAACATTTGTCATCACAGAGGAATGCATAACAGTGGGTATCACAGAGGAATATATAACACTGGGCATCACATCGAAATGCATAACAGTGGTCATCACAGAGGAATGCATAACAGTGGGTATCACAGAGGAATATACAACACTGGGCATCACATAGAAATGCATAACAGTGGTCATCACAGAGGAATGCATAACAGTGGGTATCACAGAGGAATACATAACACTGGGCATCACATAGAAATGCATAACAGTGGTCATCACAGAGGAATGCATAACATTGGGCATCACAGAGGAATATATAACACTGGACATCACATAGAAATGCATAACAGTGGTCATCACAGAGGAATGCATAACAGTGGGCATCACAGAGTAATATATAACACTGGGCATCACATAGAAATGCATAACAGTGGTCATCACAGAGGAATGCATAACAGTGGGCATCACAGAGGAATATACAACACTGGGCATGACATAGAAATGCATAACAGTGGGCATCACAGAGGAATGCATAACAGTGGTCATCACAGAGGAATGCATAACAGTGGGCATCACAGAGGAATATATAACACTGGGCATGACATAGAAATGCATAACAGTGGTCATCACAGAGGAATGCATAACAGTGGTCATCACAGAGGAATGCATAACAGTGGGCATCACAGAAGAATGCATAACAGTGGGTATCACAGAGGAATATATAACACTGGGCATGACATAGAAATGCATAACAGTGGTCATCACAGAGGAATGCATAACAGTGGTCATCACAGAGGAATGCATAACAGTGGGTATCACAGAAGAATGCATAACAGTGGGCATCACAGAGGAATATATAACACTGGTCGTCACATAGAAATACATAACAGTGGTCATCAAAGAGGAATGCATAACAGTGGTCATCACAGAGGAATGCATAACAGTGGGCATCACAGAGGAATATATAACACTGGGCATCACATAGAAATGCATAACACTGGGCATCACATAGAAATGCATAACAGTGGTCATCACAGAGGAATACATAACAGTGGGCATCACATAGAAATGCATAACAGTGGTCATCACAGAGGAATACATAACAGTGGGCATCACAGAGGAATATATAACACTGGGCATCACATAGAAATGCATAACAGTGGTCATCACAGAGGAATGCATAACAGTGGGCATCACAGAGGAATATATAACACTGGGCATCACATAGAAATACATAACAGTGGTCATCACAGAGGAATGCATAACAGTGGTCATCACAGAGGAATGCATAACAGTGGGCATCGCAGAGGAATATATAATACTGGGTATCGCATAGAAATGCATAACAGTGGTCATCACAGAGGAATGCATAACAGTGGGCATCACAGAGGAATATATAACACTGGGCATCGCATAGAAATGCGTAACAGTGGTCATCACAGAGGAATGCATAACAGTGGGCATCACAGAGGAATATATAACACTGAGCATCGCATAGAAATGCATAACAGTCGTCATCACAGAGGAATGCATAACAGTGGTCATCACAGAGGAATATATAACACTGGGCATCACATATAAATGCATAAGAGTGGTCATCACAGAGGAATGCATAACAGTGGGCATCACAGAGGAATATATAACACTGGGCATCTCATGGAAATGCATAACAGTGGTCATCACAGAGGAATACATAACATTGGGCATCACAGAGGAATATATAACACTGGGCATCACATAGAAATGCATAACAGTGGTAATCACAGAGGAATGCATAACATTGGGCATCACAGAGGTATATATAACACTTGGCATCACATAGAAATGCATAACAGTGGTCATCACAGAGCAATATATGACAGTGGGCATCACAGATGTATATACAACACTGGGCATCACATAGAAATGCATAACAGTGGGCATCACAGAGGAATACATAACAGTGGGTATCACAGAGGAATGTCTAACACTGGGCATGACATAGAAATGCATAACAGTGGTCATCACAGTGGAATGCATAACAGTGGGCATCACAGAGGAATATATAACACTGGGCATCACATAGAAATGCATAACAGTGGTCACCACAGGGGAATACATAACATTGGGCATCACAGAGGAATATATAACACCGGGCATCTCATGGAAATGCATAACAGTGGGCATCACAGAGGAATATATAACACTGGGCATCACATAAAAATGCATAACAGTGGTCATCACAGAGGAATACATAACAGTGGCCATCACAGAGGAATATACAACACTGGGCATCATATAGAAATGCATAACAGTGGTCATCACAGAGGAATACATAACATTGGGCATCACAGAGGAATATATAACACTGGGCATATCATGGAAATGCATAACAGTGGGCATCACAGAGGAATATATAACACTGGGCATCACATAGAAATGCATAACAGTGGTCATCACAGAGGAATGCATAACAGTGGGTATCACAGAGGAATATATAACACTGGGCATCACATAGAAATGCATAACAGTGGTCATCACAGATGAATGCATAACAGTGGGTATCACAGAGGAATATATAACACTGGGCATCACATAGAAATGCATAACAGTGGTCATCACAGAGGAATGCATAACAGTGGGTATCACAGAGGAATATATAACACTGGGCATCACATAGAAATGCTTAACAGTGGTCATCACAGAGGAATGCATAACAGTGGGCATCACAGAGGAATATACAACACTGGGCATCACATAGAAATGCATAACAGTGGTCATCACAGAGGAATGCATAACAGTGGGCATCACAGAGGAATATATGGAACATATAACACTGGGCATCACATAGAAATGCATAACAGTGGTCATCACAGAGGAATGCATAACATTGGGCATCACAGAGGAATATATAACACTGGGCATCACATAGAAATGCATAACAGTGGTCATCACAGAGGAATGCATAACAGTGGGTATCACAGAGGAATATATAACACTGGGCATCTCATGGAAATGCATGACAGTGGGCATCAAAGAGGAATATATAACACTGGGCATCACATAGAAATGCATAACAGTGGTCATCACAGAGGAATGCATAACAGTGTGCATCACAGAGGAATATATAACACTGGGCATCACATAGAAATGCATAACAGTGGTCATCACAGAGGAATGCATAACAGTGGGCATCACAGAGGAATATATAACACTGGGCATCGCATAGAAATGCATAACAGTGGTCATCACAGAGGAATGCATAACAGTGGGTATCACAGAGGAATATATAACACTGGGCATCGCATAGAAATGCATAACAGTGGTCATCACAGAGGAATGCATAACAGTGGGCATCACAGAGGAATACATAACACTGGGCATCACATAGAAATGCATAACAGTGGTCATCACAGAGGAATGCATAACAGTGGGCATCACAGAGGAATATATAACACTGGGCATCTCATGGAAATGCATAACAGTGGGCATCACAGAGGAATATATAACACTGGGCATCACATAGAAATGCATAACAGTGGTCATCACAGAGGAATACATAACAGTGGGCATCACAGAGGAATATATAACACTGGGCATCACATATAAATGCATAACAGTCGTCATCACAAGGCAATACATGACAGTGGGCATCACAGACGAATATACAACACTGGGCATCACATAGAAATGCATAACAGTGGGCATCACAGAGGAATACATAACAGTGGGTATCACAGAGGAATGTCTAACTCTGGTCATGGCATAGAAATGCATAACAGTGGTCATCACGGCGGAATGCATAACAGTGGGCATCACAGAGGAATATATAACACTGGGCATCACATAGAAATGCATAACAGTGGTCATCACAGAGGAATACATAACATTGGGCATCACAGAGGAATATATAACACTGGGCATCTCATGGAAATGCATAACAGTGGGCATCACAGCGGAATATATAACACTGGGCATCACACAGAAATGCATAACAGTGTTCATCACAGAGGAATGCATAACAGTGGGTATCACAGAGGAATATCTAACACTGGGCATCACATAGAAATACATAACAGTGGTCATCACAGAGGAATGCATAACAGTGGTCATCACAGAGGAATGCATAACAGTGGGCATCGCAGAGGAATATATAACACTGGGCATCACATAGAAATGCATAACAGTGGTCATCACAGAGGAATGCATAACAGTGGGCATCACAGAGGAATATATAACACTGGGCATCACATAGAAATGCATAACAGTGGTCATCACAGAGGAATGCATAACATTGGGAATCACAGAGGAATGCATAACAGTGGTCATCACAGAGGAATGCATAACAGTGGGCATCGCAGAGGAATATATAACACTGGGCATCGCATAGAAATGCATAACAGTGGTCATCACAGAGGAATGCATAACAGTGGGCATCACAGAGGATTATATAACACTGGGCATCACATAGAAATGCATAACAGTGGTCATCACAGAGGAATGCATAACAGTGGGCATCACAGAGGAATATATAACAGTGGTCATCACATAGAAATGCATAACACTGGTCATCACAGAGGAATGCATAACAGTGGGTATCACAGAGGAATATATAACACTGGGCATCACATAGAAATGCATAACAGTGGTCATCACAGAGGAATGCATAACAGTGGGCATCACAGAGGAATATATAACACTGGGCATCACATAGAAATGCATAACAGTGGTCATCACAGAGGAATGCATAACAGTGGGCATCACAGAGGAATATATAACACTGGGCATCTCATGGAAATGCATAGCAGTGGTCATCACATAGGAATACATAACAGTGGGTATCACAGAGGAATATATAACACTGGGCATCACATAGAAATGCATAACAGTGGTCATCATAGAGGAATGCATAACATTGGGCATCACAGAGGAATATATACCACTGGGCATCACATAGAAATACATAGCAGTGGTCATCACAGAGGAATGCATAACAGTGGGCATCACAGAGGAATATATAACACTGGGCATCACATAGAAATGCATAACAGTGGTCATCACAGAGGAATGCATAACATTGGGCATCACAGAGGAATATATAACACTGGGCATCTCATGGAAATGCGTGACAGTGGGCATCACAGAGGAATGCATAACAGTGGGTATCACAGAGGAATACATAACACTGGGCATCACATAGAAATGCATAACAGTGGTCATCACAGAGGAATGCATAACATTGGGCATCAAGGAGGAATATATAACACTGGGCATCTCATGGAAATGCATGACAGTGGGCATCACAGAGGAATGCATAACAGTGGGTATCACAGAGGAATACATAACACTGGGCATCACATAGAAATGCATAACAGTGGTCATCACAGAGGAATGCATAACATTGGGCATCACAGAGGAATATATAATACTGGGCATCTCATGGAAATGCATAACAGTGGTCATCACAGAGGATGCATAACATTGGGCATCACAGAGGAATATATAACACTGGGCATCTCATGGAAATGCATGACAGTGGGCATCACAGAGGAATGCATAACAGTGGGTATCACAGAGGAATACATAACACTGGGCATCACATAGAAATGCATAACAGTGGTCATCACAGATGAATGCATAACAGTGGGTATCACAGAGGAATATATAACACTGGGCATCACATAGAAATGCATAACAGTGGTCATCACAGAGGAATGCATAACAGTGGGCATCACAGAGGAATATACAACACTGGGCATCTCATGGAAATGTATAACAGTGGTCATCACAGAGGAATACATAACAGTGGGTATCACAGAGCAATATATAACACTGGGCATCACATAGAAATGCATAACAGTGGTCATCACAGAGGAATGCATAACAGTGGGTATCACAGAGGAATATACAACACTGGGCATCACATAGAAATGCATAACAATGGTCATCACAGAGGAATGCATAAGAGTGGGTATCACAGAGGAATTTATAACACTGGGCATCACGTAGAAATGCATAACAGTGGTCATCACAGAGGAATGCATAACAGTGGGCATCACAGAGGAATATATAACACTGGGCATCACATAGAAATGCATAACTGTGGTCATCACAGAGGAATGCATAACATTGGGTATCACAGAGGAATACATAACACTGGGCATCACATAGAAATGCATAACAGTGGTCATCACAGAGGAATGCATAACATTGGGCATCACAGAGGAATATATAACACTGGGCATCGCATAGAAATGCATAACATGGTCATCACAGAGGATGCATAACATTGGGCATCACAGAGGAATATATAACACTGGGCATCTCATGGAAATGCATGACAGTGGGCATCACAGAGGAATGCATAACAGTGGGTATCACAGAGGAATACATAACACTGGGCATCACATAGAAATGCATAACAGTGGTAATCACAGATGAATGCATAACAGTGGGTATCACAGAGGAATATATAACACTGGGCATCACATAGAAATGCATAACAGTGGTCATCACAGAGGAATGCATAACAGTGGGCAGCATAGAGGAATATACAACACTGGGCATCTCATGGAAATGCATAACAGTGGTCATCACAGAGGAATACATAACAGTGGGTATCACAGAGCAATATATAACACTGGGCATCACATAGAAATGCATAACAGTGGTCATCACAGAGGAATGCATAACAGTGGGTATCACAGAGCAATATACAACACTGGGCATCACATAGAAATGCATAACAGTGGTCATCACAGAGGAATGCATAAGAGTGGGTATCACAGAGGAATTTATAACACTGGGCATCACGTAGAAATGCATAACAGTGGTCATCACAGAGGAATGCATAACATTGGGCATCACAGAGGAATATATAACACTGGGCATCACGTAGAAATGCATAACAGTGGTCATCACAGAGGAATGCATAACAGTGGGTATCACAGAGGAATATATAACACTGGGCATCACATAGAAATGCATAACAGTGGTCATCACAGAGGAATGCATAACTGTGTGTATCACAGAGGAATATATAATACTGGGCATCACATAGAAATGCATAACAGTGTCATCACAGAGGAATGCATAACAGTGGGCATCACAGAGGAATATACAACACTGGGCATCACATAAAAATGCATAACAGTGGTCAACACAGAGGAGTGCCTAACAGTGGGTATCACAGAGGAATATATAACACTGGGCATCACATAGAAATGCATAACAGTGGTCATCACAGAGGAATGCATAACAGTGGGCATCACAGAGGAATATACAACACTGGGCATCACATAGAAATGCATAACAGTGGTCATCACAGAGGAATGCATAACAGTGGGTATCACAGATTAATACATAACATTGGGAATCACAGAGGAATATATAACACTGGGCATCACATAGAAATGCATAAAAGGTGTCATCACAGAGGAATGCATAACAGTGGGCATCACAGAGGAATATATAACATTGGGAATCACAGAGGAATATATAACACTGGGCATCTCATGGAAATGCATAACAGTGGTCATCACAGAGGAATGCATAACACTGGGCATCACATAGAAATGCATAACAGTGGTCATCACATAGAAATGCATAACAGTGGTCATCACAGAGGAATATATAACACTGGGCATCACATAGAAATGCATAACAGTGGTCATCACAGAGGAATATATAACACTGGGCATCACATAGAAATGCATAACAGTGGTCATCACAGAGGAATGCATAACAGTGCGCATCACAGAGGAATATATAACACTGGGCATCACATAGAAATGCATAACAGTGGTCATCACAGAGGAATGCATAACAGTGGTCATCACAGAGGAATGCATAACATTGGGCATCACATAGAAATGCATAACAGTGGTCATCACAGAGGAATGCATAACAGTGGTCATCACAGAGGAATGCATAACATTGGGCATCACATAGAAATGCATAACAGTGGTCATCACAGAGGAATGCATAACAGTGGTCATCACAGAGGAATGCATAACATTGGGCATCACATAGAAATGCATAACAGTGGTCATCACATAGAAATGCATAACAGTGGTCATCACAGAGGAATGCATAACATTGGGCATCACAGAGGAATATATAACACTGGGCATCACATAGAAATGCATAACAGTGGTCATCACAGAGGAATGCATAACAGTGGGCATCACAGAGGAATATATAATACTGGGCATCTCATGGAAATGCATAACAGTGGTCATCACAGAGGAATGCATAACAGTGGGTCTCACAGAGGAATATATAACACTGGGCATCACATAGAAATGCATAACAGTGGTCATCACAGAGGAATGCATAACAGTGGGCATCACAGAGGAATATACAACACTGGGCATCACATAGAAATGCATAACAGTGGTCATCACAGAGGAATGCATAACAGTGGGTATCACAGAGGAATATATAACACTGGGCATCACATAGAAATGCATAACAGTGGTCATCACAGAGGAATGCATAGCAGTGGGTATCACAGAGGAATATATAACACTGGGCATCACATAGAAATGCATAACAGTGGTCATCACAGAGGAATGCATAACAGTGGGCAGCATAGAGGAATTTACAACACTGGGCATCTCATGGAAATGCATAACAGTGGTCATCACAGAGGAATACATAACAGTGGGTATCACAGAGCAATATATAACACTGGGCATCACATAGAAATGCATAACAGTGGTCATCACAGAGGAATGCATAACAGTGGGTATCACAGAGCAATATACAACACTGGGCATCACATAGAAATGCATAACAGTGGTCATCACAGAGGAATGCATAAGAGTGGGTATCACAGAGGAATTTATAACACTGGGCATCACGTAGAAATGCATAACAGTGGTCATCACAGAGGAATGCATAACATTGGGCATCACAGAGGAATATATAACACTGGGCATCACGTAGAAATTCATAACAGTGGTCATCACAGAGGAATGCATAACAGTGGGCATCACAGAGGAATATATAACAGTGGGCATCACATAGAAATGCATAACAGTGGTCATCACAGAGGAATGCATAACATTGGGCATCACATAGAAATGCATAACAGTGGTCATCACAGAAGAATGCATAACAGTGGGCATCACAGAGGAATATATAACACTGGACATCACATAGAAATGCATAACAGTGGTCATCACAGAGGAATGCATAACATTGGGCATCACAGAGGAATATACAACACTGGGCATCACATAGAAATGCATAACAGTGGTCATCACAGAGGAATGCATAACATTGGGCATCACAGAGGAATATACAACACTGGGCATCACAGAGGAATGCATAACAGTGGTCATCACAGAGGAATGCATAACATTGGGCATCACATAGAAATGCATAACAGTGGTCATCACAGAGGAATGCATAACAGTGGGCATCACAGAGGAATATATAACAGTGGACATCACATAGACATGCATAACAGTGGTCATAACAGAGGAATGCATAACAGTGGTCATCACAGAGGAATATATAACACTGAGCATCACATAGAAATGCATAACAGTGGTCATCACAGAGGAATGCATAACAGTGGGCATCACAGAGGAATGCATAACAGTGGGCATCGCAGAGGAATATATAACACTGGGCATTAGGAATGGAACCTCACACAATCACCGTTGTCTCTTTGACTCTATGATTTGCCTTCTTCCTTTTGCTCTTCGTATGTCATGTGTTTCCTCCTTTGCTCACTTTCATTCTTTTCTTTATTTTAGTTAATCTTACTTTTTCTTTCATGTCCTACTCTTCTTCTCTTTCTCTTTTTTACGCTTTCCCTCGTTCTTTCATTCGCACATCCTAGCTCTTAGGGCAGCTCGCTAGCCTGGAGATGATTTTCATAAATGCTCTTTTGGAGAGCCTTCACGGTGACTGGAGGAGTGGTTTTGATTCATTTCATCTATTATTACAATATTGAATTAGCTCCTAACACACATAAATACATCAACATACAGAGATCGTGTTTTAGTCCAAAATGTCTATAGAGATGTTTCTGACATCTCCCCGTGGGCTGGTTGGTGATGTATGCCCGGTTTGTCAGGTACCCATAGAAACACTGATCATGCGCCCAACCACTGTGTCTGGAGAAAACAGGCATAGTTATGAAGAGGAAGGGGTTTGGTACAGTGTAGACCATTAAGCTATGCATTCAGATCTGTTCAGAGGTAACACTTTCAGTCGTCATCTTATGCCAAGTAAAAGTGTTTAACCTCGCTGACCTTTACCACTTAACCGTAAGAAAGCGACTCCCTCCAGTTTGAAGATTGCAAAGAATTCTTAAAGAACCAGGGCTTCTCATCCTGGCTTCACCCTCTCTGGCTATTCTGAAAAATCAGTTTCGAGGAACATTCTGCTCAAGGTTTAAAATACAAAACTCTGATAACCCAATTGTCAAAAATAGAGAAATTGAGCATGTGATCAATTATTCCACCCACTCCTTCCCTCAAAGTATGCTTTACCATGTGCTAGTTGAATGAATGGGGCAAGTGGGGCTCTTAATCAGTCTGTCATGATCGCATTTTTTATTTTTTGGCTATTGCATACATAATAATACGCATTGAACTCTTTGCCAAGTCACTTAGATCATGGTGGTTTCAACACAACACAATTTGGATATGTATTAATTGTTGATTTAAAACAGTGTAGTTCAAACAGTCTAAAAATTACCAATCACTAAAATCAAATTATTATATAACTCCTCTATTTATTTATTTAAGTTATTTATAGAGAGCTGGGATGAAGCCCGTAGGAACAGCAGCGCCAAGACAGAGACAAGCAATCTGGTCAAGCAGACGAGTCATCAATCGACCTAGTCCAGAGAAATGGATTAAAAAAGGATGGTCTTCAGCTTATGCTTAGAGGTGGCAGAGAGGTTCAGGATCTGAGGTCTGGAGGCGGGGCATTCAATAAATGAGCGGCTGAGACAAGAGTCCATTTGCTTTGGGGTTCTGCAAGAGACATGAGTTGAGTGACCTCAGTGTCTGCCTAATGGGCAGCCAGGAGAGCCAATTAGAAAGATAAACTGGACTTTTCCCGTAAAGGCAGGCATGTATGTATGGGTTGTTTATGGTATTGATAGTCATGTTTTTTTAGTATGATTGCCTGTGAGTGATATAAGGCACTGTGTATCACCGACACAGTTGGCATATATTATGCCTTCAGAATCCAACAGCTCAAAAAGAGGCAAGGTAAACATTATGAACAGAGTTGGTGACCCACACGACCCCTGCAGCACCCCACATGAAAGCACATGACCATCAGCCATAGCGTCTTCATGATAAACTCTGGCCGAAGCAGAGCCTCACAGGAGAACGCTGCAGAGCCTTGCATTCTCGCTACCAAAATGGCTTGATCTACCAAATCAAAATCCGCCAGCCGCCGTAAGGTCCAAAAGCATCACAAGTGAGGTGTTCCCCGTATCACAGTTCTGCATGATGTTGGTTTTCAGGTCCAATAGAGTGGACTCTGGTGTCTGAACCACGATTGTTTAGGACCTAAGATGTTATGTAAGCCTAGAAACTCTTGAATTTGGCAGTGGCCAGTTTAGTCCACTCTAGAATCTTCAGAGGAAATGGTGAATCTGTAATGGGGCAATAATTACCTGGCAGATTAGGAGCTAGCAAAGTTTTTTTTTTATTTATTTTTTTTTTAAATGGGGAGATCCAGGCCCATTTTATCTCAGAGGGCACATAGCTCTCTCTAAAAGAGGCATTGACAAATGTAGTGATGAGAGGGGTGAGAGAGGCGGCACAAGACTTAACAATGGAGGCTGGGCAGACATCACCTCCACAATTAGTTGGTTTCATTCTCTCGAGACTATCCACCATCTCTGCTTCCCCCACCTCCCTGAACTTGAAATGAAGTACAGAGGTGGTTGGTCTCCCACACGTGCCTGTAGGGGATGGGCCACCCAAGGACCCTAATTTGGCCGTGATATCACCTTTGACTTTCTCTATCTACTGTACCATAGCGTTCTGGATAGAAGTACACCAGTTGTCATACAGTGATTGTTTTGCTATACACATGGTGGTTTTATAAGCCTTAGCAGCAAACCCATAATTTATTTTATCCATCGAGATCAAAGTCTTTTTCCAAATCCGAAAAACTTTATTTTTCTGATGCTTTAGTATCAGGAGTTTCGCAGAGAACCAAACTGCAGATGGTTGTGATTTTACCAGCCTATATTCATTTATCTATGTCCACCCATCTATTGTCCCTGTGACTGTTCCATTCACTCCCCTCCACAACTTGGTCAGAATGTCCCTCAAACTCACCCCACTGTAAGAAGCTCACTGCTTCCCGTAACATCTGATTTCTGATCTGTTGAACCTTCTTTTGGGATCACAATGCACTGTTCCTCCCTGTGAATGAATGAAGGCAGACGTCAATCAATAGATATGTCTCTTTGTCATCTCCGCAGAGAACTAGGGAGTGGGAGTGTGATCATCTTCGGGGGAAGTGACCCGTCCTACTACACCGGAGACGTCTACTGGGTGCCTCTCTCGCATGAGTCCTACTGGCAGATCTCCATGGCGAGGAACACCATGTCTATGCACCACTGACTGCCCCCAGCGCTGGCAACGGGTAGACAGACTCATTGGCAGAACAAGATGAACCTTTCAGGGCTCTAATCACAGGCTGCTCATTTCATTTACATTGGCCAATATCCCATTGGTCCATGCTGGTTTAGGCTAAGAAATCATGAGCAAGCATTGGTTCCCACGCTTCCTTCTCATTTAAAAGGCCACCTCCCAGATATATAGCGCTTCCAGAGGGACTGTTTATATAGTGCTATACATTTCCATAAGATGTAGAGGTGTTGCTAGGCGATTGCTATGGGGGCTATATCCCCAGGTCTTTTGGTTGTAGCCCCGGACAGAAGCTCAGGGGCTACGACCAAAAGGCCTGCTAGCCCTGCATCCTGACAGTCCTAACATTAGCGGACCCCCAGATCTTTTACAAACCTAGCAACACCCAGAGGTTCATGTATATGGAGAGGACTTGCCGTGCAGTGTGTTATGCTGTATGGGGAGACAATGGACCTCATTACGAGTTTGGAGGTAGCCATGCCGTTATTAGCGGCATGGCTACCCACAAACTCATGTCCGGGTCCCGCAAAAGGGAACTTACCGGGCCATTCCGACCTTGGAGGGCCCTGTAATTCCCATTCGCAGGACCCGGAACCGGTACATCCCCATTCCCATTTGAGCCCCCATAGAGCTCAATGGGAACGGGGAGGATGCTAAAAACAGGCTTGTTAATGACGGGACCATTGTTAGCATCCGGTTCTGCTAGCGGGTGCCGCTCTGCATGTCTGGTCTGACCAGGCGTACAGGGCGGCCCCGCAAGCAGAACTCGTAATGAGGTGGTGAGGCAACAACGGCACCGGTAGCACTACCTGCGCCGTTGTTGCCTTACCACCAAGGCCGTAATGAAGCCCAATGTCCTGTGTCTGAACTTCAAAACTGCTGCCTGATTTCACCCATCATAATAAGCTGGAACCACAATCGTGACATTTATGGCTAATTTCCCTTACCTAGTGAGTACCTCAGCAGCGTTGCTGGATTTCTGGGTTTATTTTTTCCATCTGGTAAGAGTGTGAACCTTTTTCCCACTCTTACATGTTTGGGAGAGTCTGAGCCGGTGCCATGTGTATTTCTACTGTTTGTGTGATCTTGGGCTCTGGAGCCACACCAGTCCATGAGCCCAACTTCTTCTGTGTGTTACACAGCACCTTCAGTGCAGTGACACAGGGTTGTCCCTAAGACTTCCCACTGACTCAATTTTTCTGGGGCTGACTACTGTCCCCCAGAAACAGGTAAAGTTGCCATTTACTATATGTAGTAATTTAAACTACAGACCCAGTACACACCATCTTACATGGAGTATTGGAAAGGGTTAACTCTGATCCCTTATTGTCTGTACCTCCTGGAGCCTTGTTTTGCTCCCTTAACACTAAGACTTGGCTGGTGGCAGTGGTATCTACGCTATCATTTCTACCGCGATTATAGTATATAAACGTGGTACTGTTTTAGGCTATTGTATTAGCCTCGAACATAAACCCGCTTGAAAAAATACTTTTTATTTTGGCTCTGGTCGGATTTAGTTGCCATTTCTTTTTGTTAATATCCTTCTTGTGTTTTACTTTGCGCCGCAAAACAGGTTTGCCTTCTTTGTTCGCCGTCCTTTGGCGGGTTTCTACGAAGAATCCCTCCTTTGGCATCTGGGTGTCTAGGTGGGCTGAATGTGAGGGAGGGGTTTAGTAACCCCCTGCACAGGGTCTCCTTGGGGACCCAAGTCGCACTTTGTGTCCATTGGCTGGAGTGGTTGTCCGGGCTGGACTACCCCCCTGCTGTGTGATTGACAGCCAGGCTGTGTGAATGGGGGATTTTCGCATAAAATGCAGGATTCTTGGGCTGGAAGTCAGAGTCGCCACTGGAACTACAAGAACCGAAGAGAAGCAGAGAAGAAGACGGCTGCTGCAACTCCCGAGTCCCGGTGAAGCCCTGCTGCAGTCCTGAGCTATGTACCCTTCAACGACAGAGAAGATCCATTCTGGAGTCTTCTTCCCTTGAGCCTGGTGGGATCAACCAGCTCACCTTTCTGCAGCCAGAGACTCCTCTCCTGGGTCGAAATCGCTGCACAAAGCTGTAGTCATCCGGATAGCCATCAGAAGAGCGCTCTCCTGTTTTAATGGAGCGCCCCTTTTATTCACTGTTGCTTTGCTGCTGCTGGCCTCATCCCTGGGTAGTCCAAATCGCTCCAGACGTCCTCCTTCTTGTCCCCATGATTGAAGCTTCAGGAACCGTGAGTCTGCAGGAACTAACAGGAACAACTGCTGTGGCACCAGCTTTTCTTCATTCGAATAAGGTACTGTGCCGATTGGGTCGTTCTCTCAGTCCGGCCTTGAGGAATTGGGGTGAACCCTTTTCTTTGCCGAAGGCTTGTCCTTTCGTCCTTCCCTCTTATAACTTTTGCCTCCCTTTTACAATATCCAAGTACTCCTGGCAACGTTAATCTTGAACTTTTCTAGCTGTCTGATCCTCGACAACAGAGCTCTGCTCCATTTGGCGCAGGAATATTGACTTTATCTGTATTTTTGAACACGTCCTTTGATTCTAGTGCTTTGACAAAAGTATTGCCTATGATTTTTCTCCACTATTCCCTGGTTTTTATTCAATGTACTAAGTGTGTTTGACTACGGTTACAATTCTTCCTACGGGTATGCTGTTCTTTCGTAAGACCAAACTGTCATTACTGTCAAAAAGTGAGCACTTCTTAACCCCCGGTAATGTCTTTTACTTCCCAACACTGGTCTGTCAAATCCTAATGTACTTACCTTGAATTGACCTAAACCAAAGGAATTAGTTGTGTGTAGTATATTTAGAGTGTGGTTTTGTTTAATTGAAGTGAAGTGTTTTGTGAACAGATTATTTAAAAATAAATGTACTTATATTTTTTAACCAGAAACCTTGAGTCAGTGTTTGTTTGAGTCACAGTAATTGTGGTCCCTTTGTGTAATCCCTGTTACTGCTCATTTGCTCTTGAGATAAGCCTGGCTGCTCCGCTACTGCTACCACTTTACTGCGTAGTACAGGCTTGTACCAAAGGTGAATTTGTACTGCCACTTGTAGACTTAATCACCTGTAGCGTTCCCTAAGAGTACGGCCCAGGACTACACAGTGACACGCTGCACAAAGGTCTGCAGATGGAATGCCATGAGTTATGATACCTGCAATAATATGTTTGCACACACACACAAAATGGAGGACGATGACCTCTGCTCTTTCACACATGTACTTACCACCTAATTTCAAGAGTATTCCATTTGCAAGTCCATCTTCCGGCTCAGACTCGCCCAAACATTGTTTTCCAAAATGGAATGTCTTAAAGAATTATTACTAGCAAGCCACCTTCAACAATCTAGCTATAATGCTTTTGCAAAAATCTCACTGTAGCCATGGCCCTCCTCTACATTAACCAGTGGGCCTGTTTTAGCTCTCACCTCTCCCCGGAAGGAGTCACTTTTCACCTGTTAAACAAGCTCAGTCCACCTTCTATTTCCTTGTTTTATGTCATATGTCGTTGAACGTCCTTCTGTTGAACATAACCTCGTTCTTCCTAGTTGCCCACGTGTGAAGTCTCTGTTGTTCTCTGTAAGCGGGGCTCCTTTGGGTAATCCCAGTTCAGTACTGCCTGCAAGACTACTTGGTGTCACTTGGAATGCTTGAGTTGCAACTCCTGTGCCTCCCTGCCCACTGTCTCCATGAATGGGAACGTGATTGCCTGCGACAGTGGGTGCCAGGC
Source organism: Ambystoma mexicanum (assembly GCF_040938575.1). Classification (NCBI taxonomy): domain Eukaryota; kingdom Metazoa; phylum Chordata; class Amphibia; order Caudata; family Ambystomatidae; genus Ambystoma; species Ambystoma mexicanum. The sequence continues at coordinate 1,157,710,235 of NC_090941.1, read as the reverse complement.
GATCGTGGACACTGGCACGTCGATGGTTGTTGGGCCAACTGGAAGTGTCTTAAACATCCAGAATGCTATTGGAGCCACTCTGAACTCTAATGGAGAGGTAAGTGTTCCTTAAACTACTCTACAATAAGGATGGAGCCCTGGTCTCATGATGCCCAGCGACACATGGGATACAGAGGTGGCAGTCATTAGGTGTGCTATGGTATTGTTTATTTATTTATAAAGCGCCTATACACAGGCAAGTGTTTCAAAGCGCTCATTTATCTTCTCACTTTTCTTATGAACCTTGACAATGAGTCTGTGAACTGAGGGATCCAAGTTATCCACTTAAATATTGCTCTGAAGGGCCAAGCCTTTTCATGTCAAACTATCTGGCAATGCCAGACCCAAGATTGTAATATGTGTTCTGTTGGTTTCTAATCCTTTAGTATACGGTGGAGTGTGACAGCATTGACTACTTACCGGCAATCAGGGGTGTTGCTAGGTCTTGAAAAGACCCGGGGCTACGCTGCTGTCGGAACTGTTGGGACTGGGGGCTAGCTAGCCATTTGGCTATAGCTCCTGAGATTCTATCCGGGGCTACAACCAAAAGACCTTGGGCTATAGCCCCCTTAGCCCCCCACCCCCAGCAACGCCTCTGTCGGCACTCCTGATGAATCTTCCTGGGCTGTCCCTGCCTCTGCCCCCCAGGGCCTACATCACCCCATCTCCAGGTAAGAGACTTGAAGGGTTGGGGTGCAATGTGGGTGCTTGAAATCTCACTAACCCGAGCGGATATGGTGGGGCGCACATTGGGACTGACAGAACCCTACAGAATTGCTATATTCCAAAAAATATGTGACAAACCATTCAAAAACACGAACAGTAAAACTAATTAAAAATACTCAAAATGATTATTTAGAATAAAAAGCATAGCACACGATGCAGTTCTTTTTTAAATTGCCACTTTTTCTTGGAAAATGAGTAAACAACGAGGCTTTTTCTGGATATATCAAATGACATCCCCAGTACTAAACAATAGTAAACTTGTACAGTAAAGCTAACTTAGCTACACAATTAAACTAAACGAAGTTTAAACAACATTTGAACAAACAGACGTGCACTGAGGCTTTGCACAGTGAGAGAGTGTTGTGGACAAGGTGTCCTGATGGTGGCAGCTCAATTGCCAGCTGCCAGGGGTCCTAGCATAGGATGCTCTCCTTGAGTGGGGACCATGGTAGTGGGGCTGGAGTCTGATAGGACAGCTGAAGGGCAAGTTCTGCTTGCATCCTTCACTGAGCAGCAGAGCATCTGGGCTTCTCCTCCAGTCAAGATTTCCAAAAACATTGTCCCAAAAGTGCATAGGCTTCGTCCTAAGCCTTCATTGGCTCGTTGTTTATGCTTAAACAACAGCCACAGTTATCTGCATGCTACAGAAAAAGGGTGGGGCACCCAGCACCCACCTACAGGCAACTGAGTACCCCAAGGAACATCCCGCATGACTACTCAGACCTGCAAAGTCTCAGCACAAACACAGAAGCAGCAGATGTGCCTTTATTCCTGGCCCCTCACTCCCTCCCACAATATCCTATTGCAACACAGGCTGTTCCTTCCAATATGGCGCCCTGCAGAGCAATTCTCTCAGGCGATAGGTCACTTCCCCCACTGCTGCCCCGCCCTTAATCTCAATGCAGCAGCTGGTCTGCAGCGCCTCTACCAATCGCTGCCTCTCATCCAACCTTAACCAGGAGCACCTGCCATGCTGCTGGGGGGGATGAACGCTTCAGCCGGCTCCCATGGCACGGGTGGCATAGCTCAGTGGCAACACGCTCCTCTTGGAAGCAGGGCCGTGCACAGCAGCACAGGTTCCAATCCCCCTCTGCGCTTAGAAACCTCCTAGATATTAAGTACGTTATTAATAATTATAAATAGCGTATGTATAGCACACAGCTTCGCAGGTCATCCCGGCCTCCGTCCCCCGCCAAGGACGTGCACAGCAGTTCCTAATCGTGCTAGCGTCTTGCCTGGCCTGGTCACAGCACCTGGCCTGGTCACAGCACCTGGCCTGGGCAAAGCACCTGAATTATGTTAAAACGATTTAAAATATGTGTGTGTTCTTATATTGTCCTTCTTGTGTTTTTATGCTCACGTTAACTTAATTATTTACATGGATTTTCATGTTATTGCCCATATTTTTCCAATTTTCCTTGGTTTTAAACATAGTTTGTTTTCCCTTTTCGTTCTACACCCGCACTATTTATTACTTTGAACATATTTTGCTGAGATGCAATCAGGAACATTATTTGGTGGACGCCAGGGGTCACACCTGCGACCACTGAGTTCTCCCTTGCTACCCCCTTGTTACCCATGTGATCTATGTTGCTACCCCTAAAAAAAAGAAAACCTATTTTTTGTAGTTTTTTTTTTTTATTGAAGCTCCTGGGCTGAGGCCAGTGCCATGGGACTCTTTGTTTCTAGAGGGGCGGGCTTTTTATTGGTGAGGCCTCTTAAAAAACAGGGGGTTCCACAAGTGCACCACTTTGAGCCGTGACCCTAAATAAGAAAGAATAGGAATAACAAATAATTTGTCCATTTGGAATTCTATGCAATAATTGCTAGACTCATTAAATGTTTATTTCAGGCACACATCAAGGGGTGAGTCACTGATTTAGTCTGTTCTTAAACACCTAAAATTCACAATGCTGACAAAAACTTCCAAAAAACATTTAGAGTAGAATAAGCATCCATTTGGACTTTGCATTTTGCTTTTCACAAGTTGCAGTTATAGCTTGTGCTTTCCTTCCGCTGCCTCTGTTATGATCAACACAAGACATTCAATCTCGGTGTCCCCGGTCACTTTGGTAAAATCCTTGTGCCTAAAAGCTTGTGTACAGTGTAGAAATGTTTGACCATAGCACATCAAGTGGCCCTTGATTTCATTGTGCAACAATTAATGTTTTTTTGTAATGTGTCAATCTTTCCTATCTTCCTGGCATGCTGCTCAGGATGTTTGCTTGCATGTAAGAGGTAATGAGTGCCCAGAGTACTGGCTGCCGTGTGAGAGCGCTACTCTAAATTCTTTAATACACAGTTATGAACCCTCCCAATGGTATGCATTTTGCCAACCACTGAAGCCTGAAAAGAAGATCCATGAAGGCTTGACATGTGGGCAACTTTGCACTGACCTTCAGATGAACTGGCCTGCTGTAAAATCTCAGTTATAAGTTTAATGGTATCCACTACTGAGTGTAATTAGCTTTTTGACTTTGAGAACATTCAGGCATGTAATTGCTCATTTTACTATAGCCAGTCATATAGCTATAGCTGGGGAAGATAGCTCAGTGGGTTGAGCGCTCGCTGCTGTGATGTGTGTGTGATCTGCAGGTTGCAGGTTGCAGGTTCTATTCCCGGCGAGGCCCACTCTGCTTTGCATCCTTCTGAGGTCTATAAATGAATACCAACACAGGTTGGATGCTGTTGTATGTGTACTAGTTCTATATTAAGCACTAAAGTGTAAGTGCTATATAATAACTTATAATTTGGCCTTGGACATCTGATTGTATTGACAGTAATTTGGTACTATGGGCCTATGCACACTGATATTAACGATGGCTATGGTGATCCATTCTTGTCAGTAATGTATATCACATTAGAGTGATATTTTTCGTAGTGTACTTAGGAACAATGCTATATGATGGCATTCCTGTTTTGTCAGGGGGTGAAAGCTTGTGTTCCATCAATTCCTGTGATGTCACTTTGGCATGGGGTCAAATGACAACACTTCCTGTGATGTCATCAGAGGTCAAGGGTCTTCTGATGTCAATTCCGCTACACCTGGCATTTTGGTGAAATGACTTCCATGGATGCAATTGCGTTACATACAGGATTTAACACACATTTTCCTTATGCTCTCAGAGTGGCACATGGGACTGAATTAATATTCAATGACCAAAATCAGAGTTTAAATGATAGAAGTACCTCCTACCGTATGTCATAACGATATCACGTGACAGAAATAATAATAATAATAATACGGGTTCCCACATAGCATTGTATTCATATTGTTCCTGCTTCTAAGCACTGTAGTACCAGGGGATATAATTCCTGTATTTTGAATGGTACTTTCTTTACCAAGCTTGGAAAGAGGAAAGGCTAAATCGACCCTGCAGTGGCAAGACTTGCATGGGCAGGCTGCCCTCAGGTTGCAAACCAGGACTTGACCTATATCCTCCAGGACGTACTATCTCAAATAATTAAATAATTCCAAGGAATCGGGTCAGTTTTAGAGGCAATCAAGGATTCTATCGCTCCTTGCTTGATGTCATTTGCAATCCTTTCGATGGAACTGTACAGCAACCTTCTTGATGCGAGATCACACACTATCATAGGTTCTGTGGCAAAGTGTCCAAAACAAAAAATGGCTGCTTCCCCCATACATTGCCCTGCTTTCAACTTTGCATTGTGGAAGAATGCAAAGTTCCATAAATCAGAATTAAAACCATGACTTGACCAGCATCTCCCAAATGGGATGCATAATGTTGGCATCTATGCTTCCCCTTTAGTAAATAAAAATCAATACTTATCACTGTTTCCTATCTGTTTTGACACTTGTGTTTCTATCTTGTTTCCTTCTAATTCGCTGTCTTATGTACGCGGTACAAAGGGAGGTTCTGACAGCTTTAACAATTGATCTGTTGCCCTTGAAGAGGATGGTATCGATAGAACTCTGGGAAAATAACTAAATACGTAGTCTCCTTGCTATCTATTTACCCATTAGTTGATCCTGATAAAGAGAAATGATTCACGAGAAATCTCACCCACAAGGCAATCGCTCAATCTGCCGCAATGTCAAGACCCCGATCAAGAAAACCTTGACTGGACCTTTGGCGGTCGAGTAAGGACTACACTAGCGCAGTAAGGACTACACTAGCGCAGTAAGGACTACACTAGCGCAGTAAGGACTACACTAGCGCAGTAAGGACTACACTAGCGCAGTAAGGACTACACTAGCGCAGGGTTGACTCTAGACTTTACCATGCAGAATTTCAGCCACAATTGATGCACAATGACACTAAGCGTCTGGTATTTAACCACAGCTTTTGCTTAATTCCAGGTAACCAGGGACTCTGCATCATGATTCGATCCACTATAAAGTATGTGTAGTCTAATTCACTCTATAGAAAACCCCCGGGCTACCCGTACCGTACAAGTACTTCCCCTCTGTGCAGAACCCCCGGGCTACCCGTACCGTACAGGTGCTACCCCTCTATGCAGCAACCCCCAGGCTACCCGTACCGTACAAGTACTTCCCCTCTGTGCAGCAACCCCCTGGCTACCCATACCATACAGGTGCTTCCCCTCTGTGCAGCAACCCCCAGGCTACCTGTACCATAGAGGTGCTTCCCCTCTGTGCAGAACCCCTGGGCTACCTGTACTGTACAGGTGCTTCCCCTCTGTGCAGCAACCCCCGGGCTACCCGTACCGTACAGGTGCTTCCCCTCTGTGCAGCAACCCCCGGGCTACCCGTACCGTACAAGTACTTCCCCTCTGTGCAGAACCCCCGGGCTACTCGTACCGTACAGGTGCTTCCCCTCTGTGCAGCAACCCCCGGGCTACCCGTACCGTACAAGTACTTCCCCTCTGTGCAGCAACCCCCTGGCTACCCGTACCATACAGGTGCTTCCCCTCTGTGCAGCAACCCCCAGGCTACCTGTACCATACAGGTGCTTCCCCTCTGTGCAGAACCCCTGGGCTACCTGTACTGTACAGGTGCTTCCCCTCTGTGCAGAACCCCTGGCCTACCTGTACCGTACAGGTGCTTCCCCTCTGTGCAGAAACCCCAGGCTACCTGTACCGTACAGGTACCTCCCCTCTGTGCAGCAACCCCCGGGCTACCTGTACCGTACAGGTGCTTCCCCTCTGTGCAGAAACCCTGGGCTACCTGTACCGTACAGGTGCTTCCCCTCTGTGCAGCAACCCCCGGGCTACCCGTACCGTACAGGTGCCTCCCCTCTGTGCAGCAACCCCTGGGCTACCCGTACCATACAGGTACTTCCCCTCTGTGCAGCAACCCCCGGGCCTCCCGTACCATACAGGTGCTTCCCCTCTGTGCAGAACCCCCGGCCTACCTGTACCGTATGGGTGCCTCCCCTCTGTGCAGCAACCCCCGGGCTACCTGTACCATGCAGGTGCCTCTCCTCTGTGCAGAAACCCCGAGGCTACCTGTACCGTACAGGTGCTTCACCTCTGTGCAGCAACCCCAGAGCTGAGCTACCCGTACCATACATGTGCTTCCCCTCTGTGCAGCGACCCCTGGGCTACCTGTACCATACATGTGCTTCCCCTCTGAGCAGCATCCCGTGGGCTACCTGTACCGTACAGGTGCTTCCCCTCTGTGCAGAACCCCCAGGCTACCTGTATCATACAGGTGCTTTCCCTCTGTGCAGCAACCCGTGGGCTACCTGTACTGTACAGGTGCTTCCCCTCTGTGCAGAACCCCCAGGCTACCTGTACCGTACAGGTGCTTCCCCTCTGTGCAGAACCCCCAGGCTACCTGTACCGTACAGGTGCTTCCCTCTGTGCAACAACCCCCGGGCTACCTGTACCGTACAGGTGCTTCCCCTCTGTGCAGAACCCCCAGGCTACCTGTACCGTACAGGTGCTTCCCCTCTGTGCAGCAACCCCCGGGCTACCCATACCGTACAGGTGCCTCCCCTCTGTGCAGCAACCCCTGGGCTACCCGTACCATACAGGTACTTCCCCTCTGTGCAGCAACCCCCGGGCCTCCCGTACCATACAGGTGCTTCCCCTCTGTGCAGAACCCCCGGCCTACCTGTACCGTATGGGTGCCTCCCCTCTGTGCAGCAACCCCCGGGCTACCTGTACCATGCAGGTGCCTCTCCTCTGTGCAGAAACCCCGAGGCTACCTGTACCGTACAGGTGCTTCACCTCTGTGCAGCAACCCCAGAGCTGAGCTACCCGTACCATACATGTGCTTCCCCTCTGTGCAGCGACCCCTGGGCTACCTGTACCATACATGTGCTTCCCCTCTGAGCAGCAACCCGTGGGCTACCTGTACCGTACAGGTGCTTCCCCTCTGTGCAGAACCCCCAGGCTACCTGTATCATACAGGTGCTTTCCCTCTGTGCAGCAACCCGTGGGCTACCTGTACTGTACAGGTGCTTCCCCTCTGTGCAGAACCCCCAGGCTACCTGTACCGTACAGGTGCTTCCCCTCTGTGCAGAACCCCCAGGCTACCTGTACCGTACAGGTGCTTCCCTCTGTGCAACAACCCCCGGGCTACCTGTACCGTACAGGTGCTTCCCCTCTGTGCAGAACCCCCAGGCTACCTGTACCGTACAGGTGCTTCCCCTCTGTGCAGCAACCCCCGGGCTACCCGTACCGTACAGGTGCTTCCTCTCTGTGCAGCAACCCCTGGGCTACCTGTACTGTACGGGTGCTTCCCCTCTGTGCAGCAACCCCCGGGATACCTGTACCGTACAGGTGCTTCTCCTCTGTGCAGCAACACCCGGGCTACTTGTACCGTACAGGTGCCTCCTCTCTGTGCAGAACCCCAGGCTACCTGTACCGTACAGGTGCTTCCCTCTGTGCAGCAACCCCCGGGCTACCTGTTCTGTACAGGTGCTTCCCCTCTGTGCAGCAACCCCCGGGCTACCTGTACCGTACAGGTGCTTCCCCTCTGTGCAGCAACCCCCGGGCTACCCGTACCGTACAGGTGCTTCCCTCTGTGCAGCAACCCCCGGGCTACCTGTACACAGGTGCTTCCCCTCTGTGCAGAACCCCCAGGCTACCTGTACCGTACAGGTGCTTCCCCTCTGTGCAGCAACCCCCGGGCTATCCGTACCGTGCATGTGCTTCCCCTCTGTGCAGCGACCCTGGGCTACCTGTACCATACATGTGCTTCCCCTCTGAGCAGCAACCCGTGGGCTTCCTGTACCGTACAGGTGCTTCCCCTCTGTGCAGAACCCCCAGGCTACCTGTATCGTACAGGTGCTTTCCCTCTGTGCAGCAACCCCCGGGCTACCTGTACCATACAGGTGCTTCCCCTCTGTGCAGCAACCCCCGGGCTACCCGTACCGTACAGGTGCTTCCCTCTGTGCAGCAACCCCCGAGCTACCTGTACCGTACAGGTGCTTCCCCTCTGTGCAGAACCCCCAGGCTACCTGTACCGTACAGGTGCTTCCCCTCTGTGCAGCAACCCCCGGGCTATCCGTACCGTGCATGTGCTTCCCCTTTGTGCAGCGACCCCTGGGCTACCTGTACCATACATGTGCTTCCCCTCTGAGCAGCAACCCGTGGGCTACCTGTACCGTACAGGTGCTTCCCCTCTGTGCAGAACCCCCTGGCTACCTGTATCATACAGGTGCTTTCCCTCTGTGCAGCAACCCGCGGGCTACCTGTACCGTACAGGTGCTTCCCCTCTGTGCAGAACCCCCAGGCTACCTGTACCGTACAGGTGCTTCCCTCTGTGCAGCAATCCCCAGGCTACCTGTACCGTACAGGTGCTTCCCCTCTGTGCAGCAACCCCCGGGCTACCCGTACCGTACAGGTGCTTCCCCTCTGTGCAGCAACCCCCGGGCTACCTGTACCGTACCGGTGATTCCCCTCTGTGCAGCAACCCCCGGGCTACCTGTACCGTACAGGTGCTTCCCCTCTGTGCAGCAACCCCCGGGCTACTTGTACCGTACAGGTGCCTCCCCTCTGTGCAGAACCCCCAGGCTACCTGTACCGTACAGGTGCTTCCCTCTGTGCAGCAACCCCCGGGCTACCTGTACCGTACAGGTGCTTCCCCTCTGTGCAGCAACCCCCGGGCTACCTGTACTGTACGGGTGCTTCCCCTCTGTGCAGCAACCCCCGGGCTACCTGTACCGTACAGGTGCTTCCCCTCTGTACAGCAACCCCCGGGCTACTTGTACCGTACAGGTGCCTCCCCTCTGTGCAGCAACCCCCGGGCTACGTGTACCGTACAGGTGCTTCCCCTCTGTGCAGAAACCCCCGGGCTACCTTTACCGTGCAGGTGCTTCCCCTCTGTGCAGCAACCCCCGGGCTACCTGTACCGTACGGGTGCTTCCCCTCTGTGCAGCAACCCCCGGGCTACCTGTACCGTACAGGTGCTTCCCCTCTGTGCAGCAACCCCCGGGCTACCTGTACCGTACAGGTGCTTCCCCTCTGTGCAGCAACCCCCGGGCTACCCGTACCGTACAGGTGCTTCCCCTCTGTGCAGCAACCCCCGGGCTACCTGTACCGTACGGGTGCTTCCCCTCTGTGCAGGTCTCCATGTCTTCACAGCTAGGCTTGCACTTTATATATTCCATACATACAAAACAAGTAGACCCACCCCTACATACAGAGAATGGGGAAGCCCACCACGAAGCAACAGTGGGCCTCATTATGAGTGATCCGGTCCAGAAATAAAGGTGCTGGTAACAACTATACCGGCACATTTTCTGGACCGACCCACTCCATCATTGCCGGTAAGGGGTGTAAACTACCGGCAGGCCTGAACTGCCAGTAGTGCCAGGTCCTTTCTGGCAAATAAATCACTGGTGCCGGTCCTTCAGTGTTCCCATTCCCCTGGAGTCCTACGGGCGATCGAAACTTACCGTTCCTCTGCTTCCTGTGATATCCCGGTAGATGTCAGGTGGCCGAACCGGTAAGACGAATTTGCCGGCAACCCGCCCATAGCACCGTTGGGTTACTGGCAGACTCATAATGAGGCCCACTGACTGATCCAAGTGTAGCTTTCCCAGCACTTGCTCATGGCACAAAGAAACAGCAATAAAGCCTGACGGCAACTAGAAAGCTTGTGATTATTCCATCTTGCACCACACTAAGGACATTCGATTCGAACTAAAGCATCGCAACTATTAAAATAACATAAAATACCCGGGAGGAGTAATAGAAAACCAACGATCTGCTCCTTTTTAATTTTACCAAATACTGCAAATGTGGGCCAAGGAATAAATGCCTGCAATTGAGGAGCGAGGAGTCCACGTCTGGATTCCCCTAGTAACTTAGGGTGAGACACAAAATTACTTAAAATATGCAACTAACAAGGGGGGTCCTGACTGATATGTGTAGGATATTTTCCTCTATGAAAGATAGTGAGCTAAAGACTCTGGGTAAGGCTCTCGTAACCAGGACTAATGTCTGGAAGAGGGCCTCCCAAGACCTCTGCCCCCTTGTTATTTTCTCATTTGCAAAGCCAGATCGCGTGTTTTTTTCCAATGATTTCTGCAGAGCTACCCTTTAAGTATATGTTCAGGTCCACCCCTTCATATTGCCTTCGGCCTTGCCAAGCTCCCTGTTTGTTCTTCAGTCTCACGTGTGTTAAATCTCTCTGACTATTACCCATCGTTCATGCTCCAGAAATCAGCCAGGCCTGAAACGCACCCCAGAAATCTCTCTTGCTTGGATCTGACTCTGCTACTTTGTCCCTACAACTCACGCTCTATTTCACATCCAGGGATGTGCAAGTGTGGAGTGTGGGGAGATGAGCAAGTGTGGAGTGTGGAGAGATGAGCAAGTGTGGAGTGTGGATAGATGAGCAAGTGTGGAGTGTGGAGAGATGAGCAAGTGTGGAGTGTGGAGAGATGAACAAGTGTGGAGTGTGGGGAGATGAGCAAGTGTGGAGTGTGGAGAGATGAGCAAGTGTGGAGTGTGGATAGATGAGCAAGTGTGGAGTGTGGAGAGATGAACAAGTGTGGAGTGTGGGGAGATGAGCAAGTGTGGAGTGTGGAGAGATGAGCAACAATGTTACCTTTTCATTTGTATTGACTTTGGCTGGATCTAAACACAATCGAGTTTCCAGTAATTCTCTGTTTGCTGATTGTGTCTCAATGGCATGAGTAGTTACCAACAGGAGGGGTATCCATATTGTAATAACACACTATACCATTTTTTTTACATGTACAATTAAATCAAATTAGAAAAGTATGGTTGAATTAGAAGGTCCCACCGCTTGTTTCTATGAACAGTTTTTTGACATTGATGTGCTTACTCTGTGGCACACATAGCATTCAGGCTCATCCAAAGTTAAGTGTGTGCAAGGAGAGCAATTCTCTTGGTTAATACTCACAGTCAATTAATTTGCTCATCACATTTTATCTATTGATTGAAGTAAATGCATAGAAGAAATCCTTGAAATTGAAGATACCATCACACTTTGTTTTAGCCATTCCAAAATGGCTGCCCCTTTATTTTTACCATCCCAGTCTAGCAAGAGTACCATTCCAGTGTAGCTGCTGTATAGTTTTGTCACCACGTGCTCCTTGATGACAGCTGAACTGTACAGTCCTTTGCAATGGGACTCAATATAGTGGCCTTCCTTGCTTTTAACCAAGGGAAATTGATGTAGTCTGTACCGCACGAGGCGTGAACTCTCTCTACATGTTTCGAACAGTCACCTAGATACTTTGTAGGAAACATGTTCTTCACCTTTCGGGTGCTCTCTTTCTGTGTGTCTTCCCAGCCCATGCTGGCTGCACACCATGTGGGACAGTGAAGATCCCAACTGTGCATGCTAGTGGCAGCTGCAATGCATTGCACCTACTATGAGATCTGCCGACAGATGTGCTTGGGACCCTGGAAACCAGAGGCATTATAAGGATGCACTGCCCGGCTCAATGTCTCCGCTTCATGTCTTGGTGAAACCAAATCTGCCCCAATTTCATCAAGCTAGCGCTGGGACACCAACCATCACGACCCGCAGTTAAATCCTTGATCAGCACACTTTACTAAAGAATATTTCTAATTATTCTTTGAGTTACTGGCTATCAATAGCTCCGACTTTACTGGGTCATGCCCCCTTGAATGATAAGATAATGTTGTGTAACTAATAATTCACATAATTTCTCTAATAGTTTGTGGGCATGTTACCGGATTCAGGGGGCAGAAAAACCAAAAATTGGCATGTTCTCTGAGACATGTGCATGAAAGTTTTTTATCAAAATTCTGGGAAAGCCCTTTAAATCTTTCATGGAAGAAATATGTGAAGTTGACATGAGCAGCTACAGACCAGGACAGTGATCTTGGTCAAGTGTAATGTATTCTCTGCCTTCCCGTAGGATTACCGTATCAGTAGCTTCAAGGATTCCCAATACGAGCCATGGATCCTGGGCGACGCTTTCATCAGAGAATACTACGTGATTTTTGACCGAGCTGATAACTACATCGGCTTTGCCTCCAGCATCTGAACAAGAAGCCGTCCTAATGCTGCAAATTAATCAGAAGTGAAATTCTCGCTTGATTACAATCATTGTTGGAGAAATTGGGATATTATTTAGAAACCTATCAATAAACAAACATGCTGAAATATAAATGATGAGCTCATTTATTGATGGGTCCAGGAATGTAATGATGGGGAGGCACAGAGTGATCAAAACCGGAATACCTCTACTTCTCAACAATAGATACAAGTTCAATCAAGAGGATTTCCAGAAAATGTACTGTAGTAAAATATAATCCCGGAATACAAGTGGATCTCGTTGGGAGCATATCAGATTTCGATGAGAAGGAGGTGATGTGGTGTGAGATGAACACCAAGTTGTACTTGAGGCTGCCACGTCATACAGGTGTATGCTATGAGGGATTGGAAAGATGGAGGGGCACCAAGGGATTTAGAGATTAGTGCAAGAAAGAGCTATCCCTCTTTGTCAGGATCAACGGTATCATGGATATCGATGTATTTTTAGGGCATCCATATTCTGGCTCTGATGTCTGCAAAAGGCATTTTTTTTGTCAATGATCTATCAATTAATCAGGGCAATTACATCAAAGTTCTCTGTCCATATAACAGGGGTAAGCAAGGAGAGACAACCAGAGCTGCCCATTCTCAACCTGGTCATCCATGACAGTGTGAAATGCAATGTAACCATGGATTGTCCATAATCCAAGGACTTGCATCTTTAGTTATTATTATTTTTTTATTGAAATGTTTTATTGGCTTTAGAAAATAAATAAAAAATGAGTTCTTTTTTTTTCTCATAAACCTTTAACATTATTAAATTACGAGGAGAAAACGCAAATTAAAACATCAACTCACTTACATCGATTTCATCTTCTCTAAAACGCTTTCAATGAATTTCAATACCTCAATTATTAAACTGGTAGTTTCTCCCATCATGTCGTAAATCCGCCAATCATTTTGCTCAGCGTACGTTCATCCATTGCATACTCAGCTAAAAACAATGGTCTCATTTCTGTTAAAGAGGAACACGCTGTTATCCAATGGCGTAGCGTCTCTGCTATCTCCTTCTTCTTACAAAAGCTACATTGATCATGTTTAATACCTGCCATTTTCTGATCCCACAAAACTTCTCCAGTGGCTAGAGTATTAAGTGTACATCTAAGGAACATGTCCCGATAGTATTGTGATGGAAATTTCTGTAAGTAGCTTGGGAGGGTGTTGGAACCCTTTATTTCAGTAGTACGTACACAGCTTAGTATATCTTGACACCATTGTTCCAATGTACTTACCCAATCCATGTCTTGGATTTTTTGCTTCACTTTCATTGGATTTATCAAAAGCTCATTTGCGCTAACATTCATCTGTTGGAGAATTCTTTAGATCTTTACTTTCCACTGCGTAACATACTTATCTTGAGTATTTTTAATGGGATCAAAGATCGCAAAAGGAGCTATAATCGTTTCAGATCTGCACTTCCTATAAAAAGCCACCGATTTTCATTGAACCATAGATACAAGGCATTGTAGCTTTAGCTATTGTCTAATGGTGCATATCGACACTGCACTAGGAAGTCACAGAATCGATCGGTAAAACTGACCCTCTAATTTCTCAAAAATTTCCTATGGTATAGGTAATATAGCCTCTCTGCCATAGGTTGGCACTTGGGCAATTTTCTGTTTATAAAAAGACAGAATAGGAATCATCATAAATCGGCCAAACTTCCTATGGAACATTTTTCCCTGGTTTATTAGAGCGGTCAATCTACATCTTAGATAGAAGAAATGCCCCTGATCACTAATACTTCTATTTATTACAATTCCCAAACAGGTCATTGTTTCCACTACTTCTAAGGGCTCGCCTCAACTCTCCAAGTAAACCTTTCTATTTTCTTTTTGTGGGCGGGTTTCATTTCCAACACTTTGGATCTGACCACATTCATCTTCATGCCGTTCTCTCTCTAATATGCATACAATGCATGAATCCTGCATTGGAGACCGATCAGTGTTAAGTCTAAAAAGTCTAGGTCATCTGCAAAAATTATCCAGGAAACTGATTTACCATTAATCTTTGGTGAGTCAGCCAAATCAGCAACATACAAACAAAATGAAACTGGGGCCAAGGCACACCCTTGCTTCAAACCTCGGTAGGTATACTTTTTTGTGACATTTGGCCCTTGCCCGAGAGTTGAATTCTCACCAAGGTATTTGTATAGAGGGCTTTGATAGCCCCTACCAGGTAATTGGGGCAGTTCCATGTTCTTAATTTTGCCCAAAGCTTCTTCCTAATGACTCTGTAGAGCGCCTATTTGAGATCAACAAATGCTAAGTACAAACACGTGTCTGTATCCAAGGCCTTACTAATCTCTTGTTAATGTGAATAAATATTAAATGGAGTGTTGTTAATATTTGGTACACATGTTTCAGTTTCTGTTAACAAAATACTAGTTACTGTTTTTCAGCATGCCCTCTAAAAGAACCCCAACTCTAAAACCCCACCCTTAATTTCAGACCGACACCAATGATTCCCTTTTCTGCCCACTTCCAGAGGCGTTGCTAGGGGAGGCAAAGGGGGCTATAGCCCCCGTTCTTTTGGTTGTAGCCCCAGATAGAATCTCAGGAGCTACAGCCAAAAGACTAGCTAGCCCCCAGATCCAACAGTTCCGACATCAGCGAAGCCCCGGGTCTTTTCCAGAACTAGCAACACCCCTGCCCACTTCTTAAATAACTATGTAATCTCAGTGTGAAATTTTAGCAGTAAGAAGACCTGTTTCTGCCACACAAAGGTTCCTGGACGTTGCTCTTGTGGTGTGACTCACTAACCATGGTTGGTTATGTATGGTTTTAATTTTAAGCTACGCATTATTGACAGTCCACGGGTGAAATGAACCTTCCTGGGAAACAATTGAGGTGTAGTTATTCATGGCTACTCAAACACTTCAGCATCAAGAAACAAAAGCTAATTGCGTGGAGCTATGTATACCATTAGACTGTGGTTATCCATGAACCGTGGTTGACCATGGCTCATCACGGAAATTAAAACTGGTGGGGAAGGGTGTATGCATATAGCAGGGCCGTGGAATCAGTGGTTGAAGTATCCCAACTGATGTACAATGAGGTTTCTCATGAATGCAATGATGGCTATTCATCAGAATGATTAGACAGTGATTGAAGTGGAAGGGTCAAGACGAATCAAAGGACTTGACAGACAAGGGCTCACTGGCATTAGCTCCTCCTGTGTCTGGCCGTAGAAGAGTGTGGGTCAGCGGCATAAGGCTCCATGTGTCATCCATGTGTCATCCGCTGCTCTCAGCTCCTCTGTGCCGTCTTGCTGTGGTGCAAAGGTTACACACTCCCCTGGAGATGCAGGTCATTCTGTAGCACATTATAAAGTGTGGCAACATAGGACAGAGGCCCAAACACAGCCCCAAGAGCCTGAAATGCACTGGCCAGAACTCTGCTGCCTAGGTGAATTGTGAAGATGAGGGCATTTAAATATCTTAGTGAAAGCTATTTGAGTGTAACCAATTCTGAGGAGTTTCACCTCAGTTTCTTTTATTTATTTATTTACTTGTTTATTTATTTGAATGTATATACATCGGCCCGGGGCCATCGTGGCGCTGTTACAGTATGCTCACTTGGTACAGGAATACATTACAGCAGGAAAGTAAAACAGGAAGGTACGTTAGCAAGCAGTATGCTCATGTAGTACAGGAATACATTACAGCAGGAAAGTAAAACAGGAAGGTACGTTAGCAAGCAGTATGCTCATGTAGTACAGGAATACATTACAGCAGGAAAGTAAAACAGGAAGGTACGTTAGCATGCAGTATGCTCACTTGGTACAGGAATACATTACAGCAGGAAAGTAAAACAGGAAGATACATTAGCATGCAATATGCTCACTTGGTACAGGAATACATTACAGCAGGAAAGAAAAACAGGAAGGTACGTTAGCATGCAGTATGCTCATGTAGTACAGGAATACATTACAGCAGGAAAGTAAAACAGGAAGTTACGTTAGCATAGTGTATGCTCATGTAGTACAGGAATACATTACAGCAGGAAAGTAAAACAGGAAGGTATGTTAGCATGCAGTATGCTCATGTAGTACAGGAATACATTACAGCAGGAAAGTAAAACAGGAAGGTACGTTAGCATGCAGTATGCTCACCTGGTACAGGAATACATTACAGCAGGAAAGTAAAACAGAAAGGTACGTTAGCATGCAGTATGCTCATGTAGTACAGGAATACATTACAGCAGGAAAGTAAAACAGGAAGGTACGTTAGCATACAGTATGCTCATGTAGTACAGGAGTACATTACAGCAGGAAAGTAAAACAGGAAGGTACGTTAGCATGCAGTATGCTCATGTAGTACAGGAATACATTACAGCAGGAAAGTAAAACAGGAAGGTACGTTAGCAAGCAGTATGCTCATGTAGTACAGGAGTACATTACAGCAGGAAAGTAAAACAGGAAGGTACGTTAGCATGCAGTATGCTCATGTAGTACAGGAGTACATTACAGCAGGAAAGTAAAACAGGAAGGTACGTTAGCATGCAGTATGCTCATGTAGTACAGGAATACATTACAGCAGGAAAGTAAAACAGGAAGGTACGTTAGCATGCAGTATGCTCATGTAGTACAGGAATACATTACAGCAGGAAAGTAAAACAGGAAGGTACGTTAGCATGCAGTATGCTCATGTAGTACAGGAATACATTACAGCAGGAAAGTAAAACAGGAAGGTACGTTAGCATGCAGTATGCTCATGTAGTACAGGAATACATTACAGCAGGAAAGTAAAACAGGAAGGTACGTTAGCAAGCAGTATGCTCATGTAGTACAGGAGTACATTACAGCAGGAAAGTAAAACAGGAAGGTACGTTAGCATGCAGTATGCTCATGTAGTACAGGAGTACATTACAGCAGGAAAGTAAAACAGGAAGGTACGTTAGCATGCAGTATGCTCATGTAGTACAGGAATACATTACAGCAGGAAAGTAAAACAGGAAGGTACGTTAGCATGCAGTATGCTCATGTAGTACAGGAATACATTACAGCAGGAAAGTAAAACAGGAAGGTACGTTAGCATGCAGTATGCTCATGTAGTACAGGAATACATTACAGCAGGAAAGTAAAACAGAAAGGTACGTTAGCATGCAGTATGCTCACCTGGTACAGGAATACATTACAGCAGGAAAGTAAAACAGGAAGGTACGTTAGCATGCAGTATGCTCATGTAGTACAGGAATACATTACAGCAGGAAAGTAAAACAGGAAGGTACGTTAGCATACAGTATGCTCATGTAGTACAGGAGTACATTACAGCAGGAAAGTAAAACAGGAAGGTACGTTAGCATGCAGTATGCTCATGTAGTACAGGAATACATTACAGCAGGAAAGTAAAACAGGAAGGTACGTTAGCATGCAGTATGCTCATGTAGTACAGGAATACATTACAGCAGGAAAGTAAAACAGGAAGGTACGTTAGCATGCAGTATGCTCATGTAGTACAGGAATACATTACAGCAGGAAAGTAAAACAGGAAGGTACGTTAGCAAGCAGTATGCTCATGTAGTACAGGAGTACATTGCAGCAGGAAAGTAAAACAGGAAGGTACGTTAGCATGCAGTATGCTCACCTGGTACAGGAATACATTACAGCAGGAAAGTAAAACAGGAAGGTACGTTAGCATGCAGTATGCTCATGTAGTACAGGAGTACATTACAGCAGGAAAGTAAAACAGGAAGGTACGTTAGCATGCAGTATGCTCATGTAGTACAGGAATACATTACAGCAGGAAAGTAAAACAGGAAGGTATGTTAGCATGCATTATGCTCATGTAGTACAGGAATACATTACAGCAGGAAAGTAAAACAGGAAGGTACGTTAGCATGAAGTATGCTCACCTGGTACAGGAATACATTACAGCAGGAAAGTAAAACAGGAAGGTACGTTAGCATGCAGTATGCTCATGTAGTACAGGAGTACATTACAGCAGGAAAGTAAAACAGGAAGGTACGTTAGCATGCAGTATGCTCATGTAGTACAGGAGTACATTACAGCAGGAAAGTAAAACAGGAAGGTACGTTAGCATGCAGTATGCTCATGTAGTACAGGAATACATTACAGCAGGAAAAGTACATTCTTTATGATACCAACAGTCAATATGTAGAGGAAGGTGAAGAGGCGGGTTAATTGAACAGGGTGGTTTTCAGCTGTTTGCGGAATGCAGTGTAGGATTATTTGTTTCTTAGTGCAGAGGGTGGACCGTTCCGGTTTTCTGGTGCTAAGTGTTGAAGCTGAGCCTCCTGCTTTCTTTCTTCTGAAGGTGTGTACGTGGATCTGGTTGGTCAGATGACACCTAGTGGGTCTGGTGGTGGGTGATCCTTTCCGATAGGTAAGGAGGGGCACCAGCGGAGAGGCATCTATGTGTGAAGGCCATGGTCTTAAAAAGTATGCAATCTTTTATTCTTAAGCCAATGGGCCTCTTTCCTGGCCTGGGAGATGTGCTCCCTTTTGGGAATGCTCAGTGCTGCTCTTAGAGCATTATTTTGTGTGATTTGCATTTTGTTTAGGTTTCTTTTAGAGGTGCCCAAAGAAAGGGCATTGAAGTAGTCCAGTTTGGTGCCTACTGTGGCTCTGGCTATTGTTAGGCAGTTTCTAGTAGAGAGGAAGTGTTTAACCGCATTGATTACCTTGGTGGTGAGTGCAGCGGAGGAGGCTATGGCATCGCACTGCCGTGACATTGACAGAGTTGAGTCGAGGTATACTCCTAAGGTTTTGACGGCTGAGGAGACCGTAATGATGGAGTTGTCAATGTTGAAGGTTTTGTATTGTGGTGGGAGTTTGTTTAGGATTTCCTTGGTGCCTACTATAAGGATCTCTGTTTTATCTCCGTTTAGACAGAGGCCGTTGGCTGCCATCCAAGTTTGGATGGCTGTGTAGATCTTGGTTAGTGCTGCAGCGTCTTGTTCTTAGATGCCTGTGAGGGGGAGTAGGACTTGGGTGTCATTGGCATAGTTAGTGTAGGCTATGTCGCAACGATTCAGATCATTGAAGAAAGGGAGGGTGAATATAGTGTAAAGTGTAGGGGCTGTAAATGACCCCTGTGGGACTCCACAGTGGATGGTGGTCGGGGTGGCACAGGGAGAGTCTGAGAAGACTTTCATGAGTTGACCCTTGTGGAAGGAGGTAACCCAGGAGATGGCTTGCAGAGAGAAGAGGGCTTCGTTTTTTAGTTGCGTGCCTAGAATGTCATGGTTCACCAGGTCAAAGGCAGCGGACAGATCCAGCAGGAGCAGAAGTGTCAGTTTACCTTTGTCCATGATGTTGTCTAGTTAGATTTTGAGATCGAATAAAGCTGACACAGTTCTGTGTCCTGGACGGAAGCCTGATTGTCTTTTCCTAGGATGTGGTTTTCTTCCAGGTATTGCTGGATTTGCGTGTAAGCCGCTTTGTCCAGGATCTTGAGCAGGAAGGGGACAGTGGTGATGGATCTGTAGTTGTTGGCATTTTCTGGGTCTAGGGTTTTTTTCTTTAGAAGTGGGCACACCAAGGCTTCTTTTAGGCATCTGGGACTGAGTTGGAGTTGAAGGAGACATTGATAAAAGACTTGAGAAACGGTGCAAATGTTTCTATGCAGTCTCTGATTAGTTTGGCTGGGCAGGCGTCCCCTTTGCAATTGGGGGGCTTGATTTTGTTCACAATTTCTATTACTTCTAGTTCTGAGATTTCTCTTAATTTGAAAGATTTAGTTGGGTCTTTAGTGACCTCTGTCTCAGTCTCAACGTGGGAGGCTGATTGGATGTGCTGAGTGAGGTTTTGGTGGTGGTCCAGGATTTTCTTCTGCAAGAGCTACATTTTTTTTAGAAGGGTGTTCTGTATGGAGTTGCACCAAGTTTGATCTTTAACAATCTCTTGGGTCTGGGTGATTAGTGGGGATAGTTCCTTGAAGATGGTGAAGAGCTCTTTCGATTCAGAGCTAGCATTGGAGATTCTATCATTATAAGAGGTAGATTTGGCTGTTATGATGGCATTTTGTATTGGGTTGCCAGTGATTTGTACACGGATAGTGAGGAGGCTTTTGGGGAACTTGGCCATTTGTTCAGCGCTTTACGTTTTTTGGTGCGCAATTCCTTTGTTCTGATGAGAACCAAGTATTGGAGTGTATGATGTTTTTGGCTTTTTTCTTTTGGAGAGGGGCGATGATGTCTATTGCTGTACTGTAGATTTGAAGATGTCCACCAGTACCGCTTGGCCTGGGGAGGAGGGGAGGTTGGTTGTGAGTGTATCTAAGTAGGGGAGAATCCTTTCTTTAGTGAGGTTTCTGGCGCTTCTAGCCATGCCTGGTGGTGTTGGGCTGAGTCTTTTTGCTGTGGTGGCACGTGTATGGATGAGGAAATGTATAAGTGAGTGGTCGGACCATGGGGTGGGTGTGATGGAGCTAATGTAGATGTCGCAGTTATGGTCCGCTACCCAGTCAAGGGTGCGTCCTTTGCAATGTGGGGGTGCGTGGATTTTTTGATCGAAGCATAGTTCTTGAAGTGCTTGAGCTAGGGATATGGATGGTCTGTCCTTCTGGTCATTGAATCCCAAATTGAGATCGCCCAGGAGGATGGTTTTTTAGGTTGTTTGTAAGTTTTCAGCTAGGAGGTTGTCATGGAAGTCAGATATGGGGCCTGGTGGCGATAGGCTAAATTGATGGTAATGGTGGTGTTGGAGGATAGCGAGATCTTGGCTGCAAGGGAGTCAATGTTTTCTCCGAGATGGGAGGAGGTTTGTCTTCTCTCCAGGTGGTCCTTGACTATGAGGGCTACTTCCCCGCCTGTGGTTAGTTGTCTGTCCTGTCTAATGATGTGTATTCTTCTGGAATAGCTAGTGAGAGGGCAGGGCCAGCTGCATTGTGTAACCAAGTTTCAGTGATAGCTAGGATATCGAGGCAGGTAAGAAGGACATGGATTTCAATGGCATCAGCAGGGAGGCATATGGCATTGATCAGTGCGCATTGCAGGTTAGAAGGTGTCCTAGGGGTAGATATTTCCTTGTTTTTTGTTAAGGTTGCTTTCTTCATGGTAGTGGTGGGTGGGGCCTTGGGTATGCCATGTAGGGTCAGGTTAGATGCATGTTTTGGATGGCCAGTGGCATGTGAGTTACCATGGCTGATTTGTGAGGTTTTGGGTGGGTGTCTGGAGCAGAGGCCTAGTAGTTGGTTGCTGGAGCTAGTGGTTGTTGGATGTGTTGTGTGGATGGTAGGTTTCATGTGGGTAGCTAGGAGGTTGGGTTTGGTGGAGTAGGATGGTAGGAAGAGAGTGGGAGCAATATAACATGGGGGGGGCGTGCAAAGTTGGCCATATTACAAACGCGAAGCTGGCAGGGGGTGCAGTATTAAATATGCAGGCAATACTGGGCATCAATATTCAGTTGCGGGCAATAATGAGCAAAATAATCGATTGCAGGCAATACAGGGCATCAATATTAAATTGCAGGCCGTGCTGGGCATCAACATTCAAATGTGGGCAATACTGGGCATCAATATTCAACTGCAGCCAATACTGGGCATCAATATTCAATTGCAGGCAATACTGGACATCTATATTCAATTGCAGGCAATACTGGACATCTATATTCAATTGCGGGCAATACTGAGCATAGGCATCAATTGCAGGCAATACTGGGTATCAATAAGCAGTTGTGGACATAGGCAAAGTCAGGTGTAGGTTCCTATGGTGCCACAATGTATATTTGTGCTAGGCACATAGTACGGTACAATCGCCGTAGGCAGGAGATAGCATTGAATGATGGCGGAGAGCTGTGTGTGCGCGTTTACTGATGACGCCGGAGTTCAACTGCTAGGATCAAGTGACTAGCACCGCTATGATGCCATTAGTAAATGTGCAGTTCGAACGTAAGAAAGTTGCTCACCATTGTTCCAGACTGGCAGGTGAGTGGTGGAGCCATGGCCGCGCGCCCAGGCGCGAATAGGGCAAACATGCCCTTATAATGGCCTTTTATGTGTCCGCTGGCTCTTCTGCCTGCTGGCGGATGTTTCTTTCTAATAAAGAGAACGTTGCCTAGCAATGAGGGCGGAGCTGAGCCTCGCTTTCGTGCCGCATCACGCCCGACATTTTGGAAGTTGGGAAAGTCGGCGCAGTGCAGTGCAGGGCAGGATAGGTGATTCCAAAATGGTGGAAATGGTGGATTAAAGGCAAAGTACCTTAGCAGGGGTGCAGGAGGGTGCCCAAGCAGGGCGTGGATAAAATCACCTCACCGATGGGGCTTAAAGGGAATCAGCATGCCTGGTCGTAGGGCGTGGCTGTTGTGGCAGAGAGAGTTGCTGGGTGTGCCACAGGGCAGATGGTGGGGGCTCCTGCCCTCTCCACCGTCAGCTGCGCAATCAGTGCCATGTATGGGCAAACAGGCCCTTATAATGGCCTTGTATGTGGCCGCCGACTCTTCCCATTATAATTGACCACTTTAGCATCTTCTAATATCACTTAGTGTTTTATTTCTTGGATGTATCCTTTTTTTACCTTAAGGTGGTGCCCATATTCTTCCTTTCCCCAACCACATCCCTTGGCATGACCTGCAGGATTGAGGCATCGGTTGTTCCCATGCACCCTTTGGGTGTAAACGTTGGCTGTACCTTCATGTGGGAGAAGCACATGTCACTGCCTGTTCTGGGGGGCTTGCAGGCACACGTTGCTGGCTGTTATTCAGCTGGGATGAGCAGCAGGGCAGGGATTGTGAAGATAGTGTGCAGGCTTCTCTGCCTGAACATGACTGCAAGGTCTGACACTTAACTGAGCAAAGCGGGAAGGCAACAAAGTAAACAAGCAGGAAGCAGCTGTCACTACCTGGGAGACCCTAAGATGATATCATTTCTGGTACAGATACTGCACAGCAAGGGGGTCCTGAGAAATAGCAGCAAGTGAACCCCCAGAAATAGTATCAGGCAGAGACTAAGACATATTTGTGAATCAAAGAGTCAGTGAAAGATTGTTGGAGGAAGACCATGAGAAGGCATTTGCAGTGGTTGCTGTTAGGTTCAATGAAGAGCAAGAAATCATGACTATGTCTGCATCTTTCATGTGTGGAGAAGGAAAACAAAATATTCTCATGATAGCATCTCTCGTCTAGTGGGGAGAGTCCAGAAATTCTAATGTTGTGGCTCTTGCTAAGAAAGGGGAACATACCAATGATCTCATGTTTGTGTTTCTTGTGTGGTGGCACACTATCTTCACCAACAACATTAAGATGTTTGCAGCCATCATGTAAAAGGGTTAACACGTCAGGGAGAACCTAAACATATTTATATTTGCATTTCTT
Source organism: Ambystoma mexicanum (assembly GCF_040938575.1). Taxonomy (NCBI): domain Eukaryota; kingdom Metazoa; phylum Chordata; class Amphibia; order Caudata; family Ambystomatidae; genus Ambystoma; species Ambystoma mexicanum. The sequence goes on along the minus strand of NC_090941.1, from coordinate 1,157,686,720 downwards.
GGGTATCAGTGTGGACATCTCTCATGTTGCAGGTAGAACCTGCCCCTTTCTCATGTGTGCAACTCTAGTAGCAGGGAACACTTCAAAATGTTTCCTGTGAACCTATAGTTGTGTATCAGAGAGACCTAAAGCTCCCATATAGCTCAGAGTATGGGAACACATATCAAGGGTGCTATCTGCCTTCTTGGAAGAAGGCTCGCCCCTCCAAAACTGTGCTTCTAAAATAGCAGGACAATAGTGCCATAATTGCTAATGACATCCCATCAGGATTCTGCAAGTAACCAGCAGGCAGTTGCTAGACTCATCAGTTTAACAGCCACAAGCTCATCTAAGCAACTCTTCTCCAATGCTTTATCTGTGACTTAAACCAGAGAACAAGGCTCCATCATTAGATTAGATGTGTCTGTTCTGACTATTAACCTTGCCCTAGTGTTTGACAATGCAATGCTGGTTCATGTTGTTGAAGGCAAATTCCTCAACGTAGGTCACCGCACGGCTTCTGTTGCATTCAGCTACACATTCCCTGACGGTGCTTGAATATAACTCAGACCGCACCCAGGTGTACCCAGGCAGGGGGAGGATGAAGGACCCAATAGCTGCTCTCACAGTCATTGATGGCCAGATAAAGCCCTAGCTCAACCGATACTCGAGCAGAGCATCTTTCCTCATGGGAGATGCGTGAGGGCCTCTGTGGTCTGAGAACTGAAGATCTGCACAGAGGATTCTGGATGGAGTGAGTATCCCTCAGGCTCCCCATCTCCAGCCGATCAGTGGCTTCCGTACTGCTCTGGCAGTATAGGTAAGACGAAGAATGCACAATGTGAAAATAGACATTCTGATGATGTGCTAAACACAGTGGTGTTCCATTCCTTCTGCTCCCTGTTCCTCCTGCAGTGCAATGTTCCGCAGCTTCATCCTCTTTGCACATTTAAGTCCTCTTTTGTTGCATTCTCAGAGTCCTCATCTTTCGCCTCTGAGGAAAAGCAGCTTCTTCGATCTTTAAATATTGGTTGAGGAAAGACACCAAGAGGTATTCAGTGTTATCTTGCCTTGAGGTTTTGCACTGATCTCCACTCAATGTTGAGAGCCTATCGCCCACACCATCATCTAAGACTAGCCATGTGATAGGCTCTTGTTATTTTGGACAGCTTCCATTCTAGAAGGTGGACAGTGCTGGCAGCTCCTTGAGGGATGCAGAGCATCTGCTGAAACAGTTGCTGGGCTTTGTTGGAATAACTCAGTGCATGTATTTCAACCGTGCAATAACTTCAACGACACGACTGATTTCTACAGAGAGAGTGTTCACCATTTTAAAATGACAGCTGTGTGACTTACAATGCTAGTACTGTTAGGCAGCATTGAGGGTACACTCACAACCAATTCAGTATAAGGCCTGGTAAGCCACTAGCCAAGGATCCCAAAATAAAAACACAGCAATAAATAGGTGGCAAATTAACTATTTCACTACATTTTGAAAACAGTAAGACATATCTTACATATTGGTGGCGAATGCAGGCTGGTTTGGCTCAGTGCATTTGTTAAGCACAGCACTTCAAAGATGACTTTATAGGACAGCCATACTGTACTGTGCTAGGCACACTTTGAATATTCGTTTTGAAATATTTCAGTGCTCACATGGGCACACTGCAGAAATGGCAGACTTCGAAGTTGCTGATCACTACATATTCACAGAAATCAAGTTTTTTGCTTTAGCAATCTGGACGTCAGAACTACTTCGGGTTGGCGAGAGCGAATAGTCTCAGAACTGGATAAAGAATGCCCGGAAGAGTTGTTTGCAGAGGGGACAGTACCATAGTCATGGCTACTCAGGCTCTTTCACTCCGAGGACCGGAAGGTACAAATAGACTGTTCGATTTGTCTTGGCTTGAAAGCAGGGCTCGCTTTACACAGGCTCATTGAACTGAGAATGAAGGATGGTGAGGTTATTGAAGGCTTTTAATGGGAACTAGTGTCTGTGCGTGAAAAATTGTTACAGTTAGAAGAGAGTTTAGAAAAGGGAGAGCTCAGTGCACAATTGCAAGCCAAATGTGATGCTTTAAATATGGAGGCTGTGCAAAAAGAGAGGTAAGTGGGGGAGTGTGAAGGGGAAGTTACCCACTTAGAAACAATCCTAGCGAGTATTCAGGAAGATAGGAATTTTGTTTATCTGAGATGCAGTCGCTGCTTGAAAATAATAAGCTGAGCTCTAGGCATATACAATCACTAGAAAGAGAAGTGTTTAATTTGATGTCTGAACATTATTGAATCTTGTAAATGATCAGTGACTACAAAGCACAGATCACAAACATTAATGAGTTAATAGTTCAGTTTAGGAAAGAAAGCTTTGCATTTAATGAAGAAACACAGGAACTACAGGCACACATTAGAGAAAGGAAAAGGCAAAAGTTGGATTTTAGAAATCTGGAGCTTTCCTCGAAATTCCGAGGACAGCAGGGCATTTCTCAAACTGAGGCTGTGCCAAGCCAGCCAGCTGATGAGCACCGATGTGCACTCGGGAGCTGGCCATACTGCAGGGATAGGGAATGGGCCTGCCACTGTGGGTGGGGTGCAGGGAAGGGGGTCAAAACAAAGTACAGTTTAATGCAATTAAAATCATGAAAGATATTAAGAGCGTAATCAAACCATTTAGGAAATATTCAGGTGTTTCTATTGAGGAACATTTGGAGGACTTCCTCAAGTTGTTTCCTACTTTAGACCTGTCTGAAACTCAATATGTCAGGCTTTTCCATCAAATAATGGACCTGGTCCTGCTAGCTTTATACAGGTTTGGAATCAACAGGAGAATGTGCAATGGGATCATTCTGAGAGGGCGATTAGGAAGCACTTCCATTGCGGATATTCAAGACATACAAAATGCAGAATATACTATGACAGTTCAACCAGATGAATCGCCACATTACTTGCACAATCTAAAACAAGGTTTCTGCTGATTTGAAATCAGCTGTGATATAAACTCAGTAGAATTCAAGACCATGTTTTTGTGCGGCCTGCAACAAGAGTTGGTCTTCCAACTAGCCCATGAATTCACTAGAGACAGAAGCTTGCAGTAGATTCTTGATCAGTCACTGAAAGCTATTAGATAATTGCACAGAATGAGGGTAACATAAGCAGAAGGCAAGAGAATCTGCGCCTGAAGTGTTACAAATCAAATCTGGGAAAGTCATGTCAATGGAGACTGCTCAGATACATAGTGGCACTCCACATAACCAGAAGGCTGGGGTGTGGCCATGCAGGGGAAGACAGCACCCCAAGCAACGGCATTTCAGTCTACAGACCCCAGCCAGAGGGATCCTTACATTAGTCGCAGGTGTCTTGGCAATTTGCCATCTGTGGGATTTCAGTATGATATTGTAGGGCCTGATAGCACCCAAAGTGAAATGAAAAATGTACCCTACCAGGCATTGGGGGGTAGAGTAGGTTTAACCGTGCTACAATGACATATGGAAATCAAACAGGGCCAAGATATGTGGATATGTTCATGGAAAATGGAAATCAGCAAAGGGAGCAGTATTGATCAAATGAGAGACGAAAAGTACCGTGTATTACCCGCTCTTATGTTCAGACCTCCCTACAGGGAGACCGTGGACAGGAGACAGTCACCCCACGCTCTCCACCTCCTCTGTCCGAGGAGTTCAGGGAAACACTAACATGAGGCAGTCTCCTGAAAGATATCAAAATAGGCCTGACCAATATGAATACAATCAGTAACGGCCTAGAGCACACTGGGATGAGTTTAGGGATCCGACTGATTCCAGTGCTGAGAGGCAGAAATTAAACTGTTAGCTGCTTGAAGCCCATTTGCTCAAGGCCAATTTGCTTACAGACCCATTTGCTCAAGGCCCATTTGCTCATGGCCTATTTGCTGAAGGTCCATTTGCTTGCAGGCCTGTTTTCTCAAGGCCCATTTGCTCGAGGCTCATTTGCTTGAAGCACAGTTGCTCAAGGCCCAGTTGCTCGAGGCTCATTTGATTTAAGCCCAGTTGCTCGAGGCCCAGTAACTCATGGCCTATTTGCTGGAGGCCCATTTGCTTGCAGGCCTGTTTTCTCGAGGTCCAGTTGCTCGAGCCTCATTTGCTTGAAGCCCAGTTGCTCGAGGCCCAGTTGCTCGGAGCTTATTTGCTTGAAGCCCAGTTGCTCAAGGCCCAGTTGCTCGAGGCTCATTTCATTTAAGCCCAGTTGCTCGAGGCCCAGTTGCTCGAGGCTCATTTGATTTAAGCCCAGTTGCTCGAGGCCCAGTTGCTCATGGCCTATTTGCTGAAGGCCCATTTGCTTGCAGGCCTGTTTTCTCAAGGCCCAGTTGCTCGAGGCTCATTTGCTTGAAGCCCAGTTGCTCGAGGCCCAGTTGCTCGGAGCTTATTTGCATGAAGCCCAGTTGCTCAAGGCCCAGTTGCTCGAGGCTCATTTGATTTAAGCCCAGTTGCTCGAGGCCCAGTTGCTCGAGGCTCATTTGATTTAAGCCCAGTTGCTCGAGGCCCAGTTGCTCATGGCCTATTTGCTGAAGGCCCATTTGCTTGCAGGCCTGTTTTCTCAAGGCCCAGTTGCTCGAGGCTCATTTGCTTGAAGCTCAGTTGCTCGAGGCCCAGTTGCTCGGAGCTTATTTGCTTGAAGCCCAGTTGCTCAAGGCCGAGTTGCTCGAGGCTCATTTGATTTAAGCCCAGTTGCTCGAGGCCCAGTTGCTCATGGCCTATTTGCTGGAGGCCCATTTGCTTGCAGGCCTGTTTTCTCGAGGTCCAGTTGCTTGAGGCTCATTTGCTTGAAGCCCAGTTGCTCGTGGCCCAGTTGCTCGGAGCTTATTTGCTTGAAGCCCAGTTGCTCGAGGCCCATTTGCTCGAGGCCCAGTTGCTTGAAGCCCAGTTGTTCTCCTTGTGTAACACATTTCCTCACAAATATAGATGGGGTTTGGGTTTAGGTATTTAATTATTGTGGGTGATTTGGGAGTGTGGGGGTTTGCGGAGGGCCTCACCTCACATGTTTTTGCGAGGACATGTGTTAAAAGAATTGTGAACAGATGGGCCTCGAGCAAATGTATCCGTTACCGAAGCAAAGCATTTCACAGAAGAAAATAGGTTACAGTCCAATTAGTAGCCATCTAAGAAAGATCATTAAAAAACATTGGTATGTGATCAAAACAGAGGATTTTAATTCATTTGTGCCTCGTTTTGCCTTTAAAAGACAACAAAACATTAAGGGCACTTTGGTCCACACTTACCCTAATAAGCCCATGGTTACAACATCTCAGACTCAGCTATGGGGTTTACCACCAGTTGTGGGCCACCATCGCTGTGGCAAATGCTCTGTTTGTGCACAGACTGCTACTATGAAAAGCATTCAACTATGTAATAGAACAGTTCAGCTCACGACGTTCACCAATTGTCTTACACAATGGGCTGTATATGCTATAAAATTCCTGTGCAACCTTGTGTATATAGGGAAGACTAAACGACAGGTACGTCAAAGAATTTGTGAACATAAATCCTGTGTTCATAATAAAATCGACAACAAACCTCTAGTGGCTCAATATATTAAGAAACAACATAAATGCACTGATTTATTATGGTGTGTTATTCAGGTCATTAAACCATCCCCAAGAAGAGGTAATATGGACCTGAATCTCACTAGATGTGAGCAAAAATGGATTTTCAATCTTGACACAGTCAAACACAGCCTTAATATTGCCATAGAATGGAATGCATTTATTTGATGCAATTTCAACCATGCCATTATAGACTAACAAGTCCCTGTTAACTATCCCCATTAGCAAAATGAAGATAAGCTGGTGATGAAAACAACTTTACTATACGATGCCTTCATATGTACCTGTAAATGCTCAGGTTTGCATCAACTCTGAATAACATCCATACCACTGTACGTGGCCAACTATGAGGACGTGGAGTAAAATGTATTTGCATATTCTACTTTTTGCACAAATCGGTCGAAACAACAATTGTCTTATTTGGGCAATCGTTGAAACTATCCCTCTATAGCAACTAGTTGAGTTAAATTCCTGATTAAAGAAGTACTATCGTCAGATCGCCTAATTTGGGCGTTACGTCTTTAAATCCATGTTGCAGACCTATTGGATGTTATACAGCATTTGCTGGATCCTCCAATATAAGTAGATTGCAACCGGTTCATTAAAACACACAATACAGCGGACCCCTGTTAAATAAGAAACACTACATGTACCAGCATTCTCGCATCAATGCACATGTTCACCATTAACGTTAGGAGATGTCACGTGATGTTTCATGAACCACGTGACTCCTTTAAATACTCCAGGGCTAACCAGTACGAGTTGCTGCCGGTGAGAGAAGAAACGCGGTCTGACTCCGAAGCAAACACGTAACCGACTAAGGTGAGCAATGAACGCGCCTTTGTAATAGAATGCTGCCTAACAAGTTTGAAAGAACACACGCGAACAATGTATTACTGGCGTTCGTCTAAGTGAGACGGTGCACACAAGTGCTCTATAGTAGATGCGAACATCACGCCATATGTTCTGGTGAATGAGAACACTACAAAAGAATCCGTGTGACATGACCGCGCAGAATACATGACCTGCGGTTATCTAAGTTAGGGAATGTCTTGCCAGTTAATATAATGAAATGCGGCTCCTGCCTTTACAGCGCCTGTCCTCTTTATACAAAATCGAGTGATGCTATATAGATTTAACAGCATTCGTAGACCGCATCGAAATAGAATGCTGTTAAAGGGACAGTGCACTCATTAAATAATCGTCCATTAGGTGTTTATTCCCACTTGAAACTACACCTTTCCCGCTCCCCCTTCCCCACCGCACAGTCAATATGAAGTAGAAGCAATTAAAATAAACAAAACATTTCAGTGTAAATGTTCTGAATCTGTAAGATCAGGTTCAATAATATATTTATTGATTAATATGGCCTTTCTTACATCTAGGCAGAACACCAGCTACTGGAACTTTCGTCCTTGCTGGCCTTAACAGTCAAGCTCATATGCAAGTAAATGGACTTCTGTTGACTCTGGCCAAATCAAGACTGGATTAAAAGACACATACACAGACTTGTCTTACTTGTAAGTTTCTTTTGTTAATCAGATGCACTTTCTTCTCTGAACCAGTATAAATCGAAGACTGATCAGCTCTTTTTCCCTCATTAATATAAGAAACTGGACACTGGATGTTAAATTATTACAAAACCCAAGAGTCCAACAAAGCTCGGTAGTCCAAATTACAGTTTATGGACCGCAGGTGGGTTCTGTGTTTATGTCTAGAATAGCTTATGCTAGCCATCGCCTTAAATAAGTTCTATTGGGAAACACAATCTCTTTTTTACATTAATGTATGTATGTTTATGTTTTTAGATTTGTCAATTTGTGTCAAATGGGGAACAAGACTGATCTTCTAGAAGTAACCTTTGTCCTGAAGATGGCCCAACATCTATTTCAGTGACCACTACTGACATAAGTGGCACACCATCAAGGGCCGAAACATATGTCGACTGATAAGGGAAAATCCGATTTCTTTTTCCTATGTCTTGTACGCATACTTATAATAACTGTTAGGCTGGAAGAATTTTCAAGTTATAGTACCCCTTTGTTAGAATAGGAGCATGGTGATTGAATGGTATGATTGATGATCATTAGATAAAAATGTTTGTAAAGTTTTTTAATGTGTTTTTATGAAAAATAATTAAAGAGATTCATATTTTGCAAAGTTGCATTGCTTCAGTAATTCTCCTAAAAATGTGTATACCCTGACAATGTATCAAACAGGGCAACCTTTACCCTTACCTGTGGTTCATAGAGGACTTGAAGAGAGGGGTAGTCAATCTGTATTCTATATGTTTCTCCGACACAAGGAAATATACAGATGAGTCTTTAAACACGTTATATATATGTATGTATGTATGTATGAGTGTACGTTTAAAAACTTTAAAGCACAAATTAAACTTGGAAGCAATATTGTGCTATACATCAGAACTGCAGGCAGGTGACAGCTAGGGGCTGGGGGTAGCAGTGCTCGGGTATGCTGTACTCAGCTTTTATATTTGCATTTGTTCTGCTTTTTATCAACAGTTCATTTTAACATTGGTATGCAATTGTGTGATGATGTTTTTTTGTATGTATGTTGTACTAGTTTTATAGATTGTGTTATCTGAATAAACTGATGGATTGTGTTATCTGAATAAACTGACTGACTATAGTTTCACTAATGTAGCATTCTCAAATGGCATTCTGCACCACTCATCCACCAGGACAGCATGGCACAGCTTGATGCAACGCCCTTCCGCCGCACCGGGTTCTTTGCATGTTATACTTTCCGTATAGCGAGGTATACTTATACTCAATCAACACATTCTATTGAAAGTTCCCAGATGCACCTGGGTGATTAAACCCACTGTAAGAAAAAGGAAACACACAGAGGGCCTCATTACACTGTAGGCCGTAAGGGAAAAGCGGTGCCGGTAAAGGATTACCAGTATCGCTAACAGCTCATGCCAATTACGACCTGTCTATCCGCTATTAGCGGCATCGCTAAGAACGTTGCCCTTAATAGCGGCAAGGTCGCAGGTGCGCGACCCCTCATGACGGCATTAGCGGCATGGCGGAAATAGGAGTTCATCACAAGGCATGCAGACATGCTAATAGCGGCATGGAGCAGGCCCAAAAAGCCCATACCGGCAAGGCAGAAATACCGGCATCGCGGACCACCCGTTAAGGGACATGTGCAGTGTTCCCAACGGCCACAGGTGGCCACAATCAGCACAGGTGGAGGCAATGGAGACTGGGGCAGCACAAAATTGCAAAAGGAGCACACCACACCCCTTCCCACACCAAGATGGTTCCAATACTAGCAGCATTACATGGGCTGGAGGACATGATTGCATTGCAGCACCAACAACAACAGGCAGCACAGAGGAGACGCAGGAGGAGGAGGAGGCCGAGACAGGCCCAGCAAGCACCACCAGTGCACCTAGTCATACCACAGAGGCAGCCAGCAATCCCCACGATTAGAGCCAGTCCATTCAACCTAACCCCTGAGCAGATACACACCCTGTACTGTCTGGACCGGGATGCCATCACCACCATTGTGGACATGATACGCAACAACATAGTCAGCCTCGTAGACATCCGTACTGCCATCCCCCCTCTACTGAAGGTGGTAACTGTGCTCCACTTCTTGGCCACAGGCATCTACCAGCATACGGTAGGGCAGATGCATGGCATATCACAACCAGTATTCTCGATGCCCTCCTGAAGCACACAAGTGAACACATATCCCTGCCACGGACTGCCCAGGAGATCTCCAACACCAAAGTTGGCTTCTATTCACTGGCAGGCATCCCTAGTTGCATCGGGGCCATCGACTGTACCCATGTGGAACTGGTGGTCCCACATGCCAATGAGGCAGTCTACCGAAACAGAAAGCAATACCACTCCATTAACGTCCAAATGGTATGTGACTCAAATAAGATCATCACACATTGTTGCGCCCGATATCCTGGATCAACCCATGATTCAATGGTTCTGCGGAACTCAACAATACCACGCTACATGGAGCGACATGCTGGACAACGTTTGTGGCTACTTGGTGAGTAGCAAGGCAAGCACATGGCAGTGTGATGTGGATTGTGATTGGGGGTAAGAGATGCATACTTTAACTGGGTGTGATTGGGGGGAAAGCGATGCATACTCCAACTGGGTGTGATTGGGGGGGATACATACTCCAACTGGGTGTGATTGGGGGGGGATACATACTCCAACTGGGTGTGATTGGGGGGGATACATACTCCAACTGGGTGTGGGCTGTTGTCTGTATAAAAAGTGGACATACAGATTTACACCACTGTCCACCAAGGCAGCCCACAATGTACCTGAGACAAAACCACATGCAAGTTGTAAGCTGCACAACAAAGAAATTAATCCAATACGCCAAACATGACATATCTATCCACATGCACATTGCACATCATACCATACCCCATATGACACAAAGCAGCGACATGTCGCCAATATGCAAAATGGAAATGTGCACTGAACAACATCACAACACATATGAGCTCTTGAGTGCATGCAAAGGGATCACCTGTAGCCATTGTACTGAAACACACCCGTACACCACTGCTGAAGTGCCACTTCACAGCATGGGGACATTGATTACAGAATGGCAGTACACTAGCAGTGTGGTACAGACGTTGCCAGGGCCCAGAAACACTAATGACTTGACCTCAACCAGAACATGGCAATAACTGCCGTAGGCATGCATGGTGCATGTCTACTTGCAAGGACTACCTTACCTTCCCACATTGCAGTTACTCTGATTGCCTCCATGCATTCTGGGATTTGTGGATGTCAATCACAATGCAAAGTTGATTTGTGTGATATGTACAGGTTTCACTTGATGTAAACACTAACACATACCCATCGTTGCACCCATGCAGGTGGGTGATGCTGGCTATCCCCTGAGGAGGGGGCTCCTTACCCCTGTACGGAACCCACAGAACAGGCATGAAGAGGAATACAATCGTGCACATACCCGTACCCGCGTGGTAACTGAGCAGACATTTGGCCTTTTGAAGACACGGTTCCGGTGCCTCAGCAGGTCGGGTGGGGCACTCCTGTACCTGTCCACGATCACCATGGCATGTGTCATGCTGCACAGTATGTGTATCAGATGGAATGTGCCAATGCCCCCTGACATTGAAATGCAACCACCTGATGAGGATGATGATGGGAATGAGGAGGGAGGAGACAGGGCTGTAGGTCATGCATGAGGCAATGCCCAGGAGGGACGTGCTGTGCGTCAGCATCTGATCAACCAAATATTCTGATTCACATGGTTGAACTCTGTTGAATGGATGTGGGTATTTGTCCACTGGGGTTTGTGGTGAAGTGCACACTGGGCCCTGTCCCCCAATAAAGCTCACATACACAATGATAAGGTCCAATCCTCTGATTTAACTTGTCACCAGTGTGTTTAATGTATTATGAGGTAAAGAAGTGCATGGACCCAACTACGCAAACACCCTTTCCCCCTTCCCCCACAACACTCCCAAAACACCCTTTCCCCTCTCCCCCCACAACACTCCCAAAGCACCCTTTCCCCCCTCCCCGAACAACACTCCCAAACACCCTTTCCCCCCTCCCCCCACAACACTCCCAAAACACCCTTTCCCCCCTCCCCCACAACAACCCCATATATTTGGCTGGTACAACAGTTATGCCTTGCTGTACATGTGTCAGCAACATCTGGCTGGCCCTAGTTCCCATCCCCACTGCCACCGTTAGGGGGTTGAGAGGTCGTGCGCCGCATAGCTCGCAAGGACCGGCGCCGGGGGCTGGTCTGCCTTGAGCTAGAAGAGAAGGAGATGCACGGTTGTTCCGGTGCTGGTGGGGGTTTCTGTCTGTCCATTGCGTCAGCTATGCGTGTGAGGACCTGCCTCACAAGTGACATTTCCTCACATAGCCTGTTGGTGCTGGCTTCCATGGCCTATCTGATGTCCCTTGCATGCTCCCTGCACTCCTCATGCTGGCCAACCAGCGCAGTTATGCCATCCTGCCGTTGTCTGATGATGGCCATGTCATGGCCACTGTGTCTTGCTTGTGGGGTGGATGCCGCACCTTGTTCTATACGTCCAGCATCAGGTGATGACACCGGTGGACTCCTGCACCCTGCCACGATTTCAACACCAGACTGGCCATGGCTGCTGGATTGTGAAGTGGGGCGTGGGCTTGGTTCTTTTGACTGCTAGGGGCTGGGTGTGTGTTGTTGTATGCCCGAGTCACAAGTGTCCTCCACATCGGACATGGGTGCTGTGGCAGCTGCCTCGCCGATGGAACTATTGGCAGCAGACAGTGTCCCTTCCGCAGGTGGTTCGTGCGTTGGGGGGATTACTAGAGTGGGTGCTGCAATTGGTTCTGCTGTAGGTTCACGTCTTGGGTGTGTTTGGCCCTCTGTGGGAGTGCACTCTTCCCTGTGCCCCTCGACGTGCTGCCGATGTTGCCTGACTCCTTTCCACTGGGTTGTTTCTTGGCGGGGGAGCCTGTGTCACAATGTCCTGCTCATCGCTGTCAGTCTGTGAGCCTGTGGGAGACAAAGAGGGGGATGGCATTGCTGATTGGTCAACGTGCTTCATGCAGATGTTGTTGTTCATGCTGTTCTATGCATTCAGAATTGTTTGGGCATACAGGTCGTAAGACTGCTGGGTGGGTCATTTATGCATGAGTCTGGGTGACATGTGTCTGTGGTGATGCATGCATGTGTGTTTTGGGATGTGAAACGCATATGGGCAGGGTTGTGTGCATGTATGTTTGATGGCCACATCCATGAGATGATTTAGGGCTCACATTTGGGGAGGTACCTCATCTTTCACAGTGCAGTTTTTTGTGTGGACACTCACCTCCATCTGACGATGTGGGCGCTCCATTTCGCCAACTCCCTCGATAGATTGCACACCTATGGTGCTCGAACAGGTCTCCTCCCACTCCATTAGTTTAACTGGGGATCCTCCCCCGCCTCCTGTGCCCATGGCCAGGTTCCGGTTGGCAGCCAGGATGCTGCGTACACGGAGGCGGAGATCGTCCCACCGCTTCCTGACAGCTTTCACAGTGCGGGGGGGGGGTGCCCACCGAACTGACTTTCTGGGCCACCTCTGCCCAGATCACTTTTTTTTTATTAGAGTGACACGCCGCATGTCATTGGCGAACACCACCTCCGCGTTGGCAGCAAGTGTGTCAGTGACCATAATGAGCTCTTCATTGGTAAATCGCTCCTTACGCTGCCGCTCTGCTCCTTTTTTAATTGCCTTGGACATTGTCAGTGGGTCTTGAAGGATTTTGTATGGCTCTGGTGTGGATGCAGGTCCTGGGGGCAGAGGATGGCAATGGATTGTGTTTTTAAAGATGGCCACCGTGCTATTTCCCGTTCCTATGCGATGACGCTACTTCCGGTTCTGCTTATTTACGGTGACCGCTAATAGCGGTCACTGCTAATGTCGTGTTTTAGGAGGTCGGAAGTGCTATCAGCGCTTTCATCGGTGCCGTTAAGGGTCTTTACGGGGTCTTTAATGGCATGGCAGTAGGGTCCTTACCGGCATGGCGCTAAGCTCATGCCCGCGTACTGGTGATGCCACGTTATTAGTGGCCTCTTACCTACACAGACACATTATTAGCGCCATGCCGGTAAAGGCGGTATCTTACCGCCTACCGTGTAATGAGGCCCAGAGTCTTGCCTAAACAATAAAGGGACTCTTTGAGAAATAAAGCTGTGAAAGAATCTTTGCAGGCGGCGGCAGCATCTTCTAGCAGCCTGCCCTGGCGCTGCCCTTCATGGTACCAATGCACCGTGGCAAGAAGCAGTCTGAGCACTCACTGCATCTTTCTCCCTCTCTCCTTCATTTGAAGGGGCCAGTTTCACCCCCAAACCATCCAAGAATTTAAAAAAGCTAGGGGATCCTTAAAATACGGAATCCTCTTATGCACCTCATAAAAATGAAATGTCACAAAAGTACCCGTTTTCTGCTGAATATGCCAAGGAAGTGCTTGCTCTGTCTAGTGATGGCACAAAATATTGACCTACCAAGGTCCTGCAACTAGTGGGCACCAGATATTTTGGACTACTGCTCCCATGAACCCTCACACTTAACAAGGCTGAGTAGGTCTGATAGGAAGTGTAGTCCAAAAGATCTGGAGAGCTCAATATAATTGTAATTGTATTTTTTTTTAAGCAGTGCTTATACACAGGTGGAGTGCTTCAAAGTGCTTCAAGGCGGGAAGGGAACACAGGAATACAGAAATCATTCTTAGGCCTTGAAGATTCAGAATGAGCTCAAATAGAAAACAGAAAAACTAGCATGCTAAACCTGACAGCATTTCTCCTAGTGCAAGTGCATGACGTGTTACAGTTCTGACCAAGCTTGGGAGGGGAGGACAGAAAAAAGGGGGGACACGAAAGACTAACTTGTATTTTGTATTTGTATTTATTTTTTTACTAGTCCTACTACATTTACGTCATGCATGTGTACAGATGGCGGTGCGAGGAAGAGGGAGTGTGGTGGAACAAACCCATCTGGTCCAACAGGTCTCTGGGTTCAGTGCAGAGAGGCTGCCTCACTCCTGAAGCGTAAGCAGAAGTGCACTAATGCTAAAAGGAGTGCAGTGGCCCTGAGGCAATTGCAAAGACTGGGGTGGGGGAGTCTGGGACCTGTAAGGCTCAGGAGGTAAACCGGTTAACCAGCCAGCAAAAAACTGATCTGAATTAGAGAGGAGAAGAAGGAGGGTGGAGAAAACAAATCAGAGGTTAGCAGAGGCGAGGGAGATTTAAGAAAGAAGAGAAGAGGAGGGCCTTGAGGAGTTTCTGGAACTTACGGTGCTCCGGCTCAAGATGGAGAGAGGCAGGGAGGCTGCTCCAGAGCGAGGCACCTGTATAGGATAAAGATTTACCCCCAAATTTCAGTTTGTAAAAGCGGCACACCCACAGAGAGTTGGAGGAGGACGAGCAGAGGACTCGAGGGGAAGAGTATTTAGGAAGAGAGCGTTGTAGGTAGTGCGGGCCCCGGACCCAGAAAGCCTTGTGGATTACGAAGAGGGTATTGAACTTGATCCTTGCAGCCACAGTGAGCCAGTGCAGGGATTTCAGTGCCAGAGAGATGCAGACCCTGAGCTTGAGGCCAAGGATAAGTCTTGCGGTTCTGTTCTAGATGAGTTGTAGAGGACGGAGAGCTGAAGTAGGACAATTGAGAAAGAGGCTGTTGCAATAGTCCAGCCTAAAAAGAACCAGGGCTCTTGAGGTGGTGAGCTTCTGGGGAGAAAGTGACAAAAGGTAGAATACCTCTGAGGAGGTGCAGTTGGTAGTAGGACTTTTTGGAGATGTCTGAGATGTGAGAAGAGAAGGAGAAAGTGGAGTTGAAGATGGCCCCAAGATTATTTGCCTCATTTGTAGGTGAGGGTAAAGGGCCAAGGGAGTCCGGCCATTGTGAAAGTGGGGAAGCGTGAGCAAGTGTCCCAATGAGGATGTTCTCTGCCTTACTGGCATTCAGGCAGAGATCATTAGCAGCACACCAGGACTGGATTGCGTATAGACAGTCAGGGATGAGTGAGGAGGAGCAAGAGGAGGAGCCTGAGTGTAGCCTGAAAGAGAGCTGCGTGTCAGCCACATAACACTGGAAGTTAAAGGTAAAGGTAGAGCTTCTGTGGGCTAAGGGGGGCATGTAGATATTGAAGAACTAGAGGGACAGGTTAGGTTGCTCGGTTACACCACAAGTAGAGAGAGTGATAGAGAGAGAATGGACCCAAGTTGCACCTGGCAGCGCCATTCAGAGAGAAATAAAGCAAACCACACCAGGACCTGATCTTTGTTGCCCAGGGTATCATGGAGAGAGTGATCAGGATGTTGTGGTTTACCGTATTGAAAGCAGAAGAGAGGTCATGAAGGATGAGGGTAGAGGGAGAGTTAGAGTTAAGATTTGAGAGCAGGTCTTCATGTGTGTTCAGAAGAGCAGTTTCCATGCCTCTGGATGCTCTAAAGCCAGTCTGAGGGTCATAGAGACAACTTACAAATTCAGTCTGGAGGGGAAGTTGGGTGATAGCCAGCCTCTCCAGGAGTTTTACCAGTAAGGGGGTGATGGAGAACAGGCGATAGTTAGCCAGAATAGACAGGTCGGCAGAGGGTTTTTTGAGCTGAAGTGTTAAACGGGATATCATGTCATGCCTCCTTTATTGTATATATTGGCCTAAGCCAAGTCGCTCTGCGAAGAAATCTGCGTTGCAAGATTCCGATCTTAGATCGACTTTGCTGCCATTTTAGGTTTATCCACCATTTTGATTCTCGCTCCAAAGTCACCCTGTGTTCTAAAATGGTGGACAGTATTCTTCTGTTTGTAACATGGCCTACTCGACCTTCGCATTTAGGTTAATGCCTAAACTGCCCGCAGGCTAAATGTTAGGGTCATGTAATAAAACCTTGTCCATCGTTGACCTGTGGATTGAGGATTACCTGTGCCAACTAAACTGATCCGTGAGCATATATTAAGCACATTGTTGTTTAAATACTGAATGTGAACATTTGTTGAACTACATTGTATAAAACATGTACGGAGGCTTAATGTTAGATCTGAAGATACACTGTTGGCATTGTGACCTGTTTGTGTATGAACTAGGAATAACCCATATGTATATAGATGACTGAATTAGAAGTGAATCCGGCACAAACCCCTAACCCGAGGAATGATTGACCTATAGATGTGCTAGACATCAGATTAGAAATTGTATAAAAGAGCAAATGTTCTGATGTACACCCCCACTCACTACACACACTGAAAGGGTTGGTATTCGCTGTGATGTACTGAGGGCCAGATAGCTATCTGATACTTTGTTCCTTTGAAAACTGTTCAGTTACATTGAATAAAGATCTGTGAATCTTTATAGCCTGTGTTCGGTGTATTTCCTTTGAAGGTACTCAGCCTCAATATTTTCTTTTGCTTTTACAGGGGGTGCACAAGGGAGTGCTTGAGAATAGAGGGAAAAACTCCTATGGCGAAAGAGAGATTGCAAATGTTGGCCAAGGCTGGAGCAAAGTGTCAATATTGTCCTTGATCGTTTTGGAGGGGCAGGGGTCCACCTGTTTGGAAGAGGCTTTCATAGAGTGGACTTGTCTAAAGACCTCATCAGGTGTCAGAGGGGAGAGGGAGGGCCCAAGAGATGTTGATGCTGGAATGGGGAGAAGAAGAGAGGGAGGACAGGATATCCTGTGTTTTGGTGGTAAAATGGGTGGCCAGGGTCGAGCAAAGGGCCCAGGTAGGTGCAGTAGAGGATGCGGCTGCAGTAGTGTTGGACAGCTCTCTACTGACTTTAAAGAGCTTGGCTGTGCCATGGAGAGGCAGGATCTAATGTAGACTCTTTTCTTGAAGTCGATGCAGAGTCTATATAGCCTTTGAAGAAAGCGGCAGGCCAGTTTGTCAGAGGGTGCACAGAGGATCCCCATTTCCGTTCCTCTGCTCTGCACTTGCATTTAAGGGCAGCCAGATCAGAGTTGTACCAAGAGTTGCACTTCATGGCAGGCTTCAGTCGGACTCCCATGACAGGGGCAAGAATGTCAAGAGTGTTGGATATGGAACAGTGAAAGTTAGAGAGGGCTGTCTCAGGGTGGGAGATAGCCGAAGGAGTAGAAGGAGGAGACTAGGTGGAGGCAAAGGCAGCTAAAGGGAGTCACACAGGTTGCAGACACCTGAGTCCTAAACAGATCACTAGTTCCTTTAGACCTGGAGAATTCAGGCAGCCTGTAGGCCCCAAAAAAAAGTACAGCCAAGCAACTTGGATCTGTGAATATTCCTTGCAATTTATTTTGCCTAATTGCATTTTGGCATTTTATTCTTCTGATTTGTGCACTTTTCACCACAACCAATAAGGGGAGACCACCAGCCCGCCTTTACCTTTCTCCCGACCACCTTCCAAATACCTAACCCAAATGCCCCATCTATACATTTGCAGTAAAAAAAGTGGTAACTAGCAAGATGCTATTTGGCAAAAGTAGATAATACCAGCAACTCCAGCTCATGCAAAACATAGGGACAGAATGACCCTGGGCCTTGCAGTACATAATTGCACCTCATATGGCCTAAGAGCACTCACATGTCCTCAGAGCACTCATATGGCCTCAGAACACTCACATGGCCCCAGAGCACTCGCATTGCCTCAGAGCACTCACATGGCCTCAGAGCACTCACATGGCCTAAGAGCACTCACATGGCCTAAGAGCACTCACATGTCCTCAGAGCACTCATATGGCCTCAGAACACTCACATGGCCCCAGAGCACTCGCATTGCCTCAGAGCACTCACATTGCCTTAGAGCACTCACATGGCCTCAGAGCACTCACATGGCCTAAGAGCACTCACATGGCCTCAGAGCACTCATATGGCCTCAGAACACTCACATGGCCCCAGAGCACTCGCATTGCCTCAGAGCACTCACATGGCCTCAGAGCACTCACATGGCCTAAGAGCACTCACATGGCCTAAGAGCACTCACATGGCCTCAGAGCACTCATATGGCCTCAGAACACTCACATGGCCCCAGAGCACTCGCATTGCCTCAGAGCACTCACATGGCCTCAGAGCACTCACATGGCCTAAGAGCACTTACATGGCCTAAGAGCACTCACATGTCCTCAGAGCACTCATATGGCCTCAGAACACTCACATGGCCCCAGAGCACTCGCATTGCCTCAGAGCACTCACATGGCCTCAGAGCACTCTCATGGCCTCAGAGCACTCACATGCCCTCAGAGCGCTCACAGGGCCTCAGAGCACTCACATGGCCCCAGAGCACTCACATGGACACCAGTAGAATCGAAACGGCGCCTAAATCCATCTGCATGCCTCAGGAATCTAGAAGCGAGGCTGCTGATCCCAGCCCAATTTGTGAAACATTACAACTCGGCAGGTTACACAGACCCACTAACAGGAAAAAGACTGATTCCCACCCTATTAAAAAATGATGGGTGGAAAAAAAGACTTTCCCTACCAAATATTAAAACAGCCTAACCTAAGAACTCAAAGCTCATGCCCGCGTACTGGTGATGCCACGTTATTAGTGGCCTCTTACCTACACAGACACATTATTAGCGCCATGCCGGTAAAGGCGGTATCTTACCGCCTACCGTGTAATGAGGCCCAGAGTCTTGCCTAAACAATAAAGGGACTCTTTGAGAAATAAAGCTGTGAAAGAATCTTTGCAGGCGGCGGCAGCATCTTCTAGCAGCCTGCCCTGGCGCTGCCCTTCATGGTACCAATGCACCGTGGCAAGAAGCAGTCTGAGCACTCACTGCATCTTTCTCCCTCTCTCCTTCATTTGAAGGGGCCAGTTTCACCCCCAAACCATCCAAGAATTTAAAAAAGCTAGGGGATCCTTAAAATACGGAATCCTCTTATGCACCTCATAAAAATGAAATGTCACAAAAGTACCCGTTTTCTACTGAATATGCCAAGGAAGTGCTTGCTCTGTCTAGTGATGGCACAAAATATTGACCTACCAAGGTCCTGCAACTAGTGGGCACCAGATATTTTGGACTACTGCTCCCATGAACCCTCACACTTAACAAGGCTGAGTAGGTCTGATAGGAAGTGTAGTCCAAAAGATCTGGAGAGCTCAATATAATTGTAATTGTATTTTTTTTTAAGCAGTGCTTATACACAGGTGGAGTGCTTCAAAGTGCTTCAAGGCGGGAAGGGAACACAGGAATACAGAAATCATTCTTAGGCCTTGAAGATTCAGAATGAGCTCAAATAGAAAACAGAAAAACTAGCATGCTAAACCTGACAGCATTTCTCCTAGTGCAAGTGCATGACGTGTTACAGTTCTGACCAAGCTTGGGAGGGGAGGACAGAAAAAAGGGGGGACACGAAAGACTAACTTGTATTTTGTATTTGTATTTATTTTTTTACTAGTCCTACTACATTTACGTCATGCATGTGTACAGATGGCGGTGCGAGGAAGAGGGAGTGTGGTGGAACAAACCCATCTGGTCCAACAGGTCTCTGGGTTCAGTGCAGAGAGGCTGCCTCACTCCTGAAGCGTAAGCAGAAGTGCACTAATGCTAAAAGGAGTGCAGTGGCCCTGAGGCAATTGCAAAGACTGGGGTGGGGGAGTCTGGGACCTGTAAGGCTCAGGAGGTAAACCGGTTAACCAGCCAGCAAAAAACTGATCTGAATTAGAGAGGAGAAGAAGGAGGGTGGAGAAAACAAATCAGAGGTTAGCAGAGGCGAGGGAGATTTAAGAAAGAAGAGAAGAGGAGGGCCTTGAGGAGTTTCTGGAACTTACGGTGCTCCGGCTCAAGATGGAGAGAGGCAGGGAGGCTGCTCCAGAGCGAGGCACCTGTATAGGATAAAGATTTACCCCCAAATTTCAGTTTGTAAAAGCGGCACACCCACAGAGAGTTGGAGGAGGACGAGCAGAGGACTCGAGGGGAAGAGTATTTAGGAAGAGAGCGTTGTAGGTAGTGCGGGCCCCGGACCCAGAAAGCCTTGTGGATTACGAAGAGGGTATTGAACTTGATCCTTGCAGCCACAGTGAGCCAGTGCAGGGATTTCAGTGCCAGAGAGATGCAGACCCTGAGCTTGAGGCCAAGGATAAGTCTTGCGGTTCTGTTCTAGATGAGTTGTAGAGGACGGAGAGCTGAAGTAGGACAATTGAGAAAGAGGCTGTTGCAATAGTCCAGCCTAAAAAGAACCAGGGCTCTTGAGGTGGTGAGCTTCTGGGGAGAAAGTGACAAAAGGTAGAATACCTCTGAGGAGGTGCAGTTGGTAGTAGGACTTTTTGGAGATGTCTGAGATGTGAGAAGAGAAGGAGAAAGTGGAGTTGAAGATGGCCCCAAGATTATTTGCCTCATTTGTAGGTGAGGGTAAAGGGCCAAGGGAGTCCGGCCATTGTGAAAGTGGGGAAGCGTGAGCAAGTGTCCCAATGAGGATGTTCTCTGTCTTACTGGCATTCAGGCAGAGATCATTAGCAGCACACCAGGACTGGATTGCGTATAGACAGTCAGGGATGAGTGAGGAGGAGCAAGAGGAGGAGCCTGAGTGTAGCCTGAAAGAGAGCTGCGTGTCAGCCACATAACACTGGAAGTTAAAGGTAAAGGTAGAGCTTCTGTGGGCTAAGGGGGGCATGTAGATATTGAAGAACTAGAGGGACAGGTTAGGTTGCTCGGTTACACCACAAGTAGAGAGAGTGATAGAGAGAGAATGGACCCAAGTTGCACCTGGCAGCGCCATTCAGAGAGAAATAAAGCAAACCACACCAGGACCTGATCTTTGTTGCCCAGGGTATCATGGAGAGAGTGATCAGGATGTTGTGGTTTACCGTATTGAAAGCAGAAGAGAGGTCATGAAGAATGAGGGTAGAGGGAGAGTTAGAGTTAAGATTTGAGAGCAGGTCTTCATGTGTGTTCAGAAGAGCAGTTTCCATGCCTCTGGATGCTCTAAAGCCAGTCTGAGGGTCATAGAGACAACTTACAAATTCAGTCTGGAGGGGAAGTTGGGTGATAGCCAGCCTCTCCAGGAGTTTTACCAGTAAGGGGGTGATGGAGAACAGGTGATAGTTAGCCAGAATAGACAGGTCGGCAGAGGGTTTTTTGAGCTGAAGTGTTAAACGGGATATCATGTCATGCCTCCTTTATTGTATATATTGGCCTAAGCCAAGTCGCTCTGCGAAGAAATCTGCGTTGCAAGATTCCGATCTTAGATCGACTTTGCTGCCATTTTAGGTTTATCCACCATTTTGATTCTCGCTCCAAAGTCACCCTGTGTTCTAAAATGGTGGACAGTATTCTTCTGTTTGTAACATGGCCTACTCGACCTTCGCATTTAGGTTAATGCCTAAACTGCCCGCAGGCTAAATGTTAGGGTCATGTAATAAGACCTTGTCCATCGTTGACCTGTGGTTTGAGGATTACCTGTGCCAACTAAACTGATCCGTGAGCATATATTAAGCACATTGTTGTTTAAATACTGAATGTGAACATTTGTTGAACTACATTGTATAAAACATGTACGGAGGCTTAATGTTAGATCTGAAGATACACTGTTGGCATTGTGACCTGTTTGTGTATGAACTAGGAATAACCCATATGTATATAGATGACTGAATTAGAAGTGAATCCGGCACAAACCCCTAACCCGAGGAATGATTGACCTATAGATGTGCTAGACATCAGATTAGAAATTGTATAAAAGAGCAAATGTTCTGATGTACACCCCCACTCACTACACACACTGAAAGGGTTGGTATTCGCTGTGATGTACTGAGGGCCAGATAGCTATCTGATACTTTGTTCCTTTGAAAACTGTTCAGTTACATTGAATAAAGATCTGTGAATCTTTATAGCCTGTGTTCGGTGTATTTCCTTTGAAGGTACTCAGCCTCAATATTTTCTTTTGCTTTTACAGGGGGTGCACAAGGGAGTGCTTGAGAATAGAGGGAAAAACTCCTATGGCGAAAGAGAGATTGCAAATGTTGGCCAAGGCTGGAGCAAAGTGTCAATATTGTCCTTGATCGTTTTGGAGGGGCAGGGGTCCACCTGTTTGGAAGAGGCTTTCATAGAGTGGACTTGTCTAAAGACCTCATCAGGTGTCAGAGGGGAGAGGGAGGGCCCAAGAGATGTTGATGCTGGAATGGGGAGAAGAAGAGAGGGAGGACAGGATATCCTGTGTTTTGGTGGTAAAATGGGTGGCCAGGGTCGAGCAAAGGGCCCAGGTAGGTGCAGTAGAGGATGCGGCTGCAGTAGTGTTGGACAGCTCTCTACTGACTTTAAAGAGCTTGGCTGTGCCATGGAGAGGCAGGATCTAATGTAGACTCTTTTCTTGAAGTCGATGCAGAGTCTATATAGCCTTTGAAGAAAGCGGCAGGCCAGTTTGTCAGAGGGTGCACAGAGGATCCCCATTTCCGTTCCTCTGCTCTGCACTTGCATTTAAGGGCAGCCAGATCAGAGTTGTACCAAGAGTTGCACTTCATGGCAGGCTTCAGTCGGACTCCCATGACAGGGGCAAGAATGTCAAGAGTGTTGGATATGGAACAGTGAAAGTTAGAGAGGGCTGTCTCAGGGTGGGAGATAGCCGAAGGAGTAGAAGGAGGAGACTAGGTGGAGGCAAAGGCAGCTAAAGGGAGTCACACAGGTTGCAGACACCTGAGTCCTAAACAGATCACTAGTTCCTTTAGACCTGGAGAATTCAGGCAGCCTGTAGGCCCCAAAAAAAAGTACAGCCAAGCAACTTGGATCTGTGAATATTCCTTGCAATTTATTTTGCCTAATTGCATTTTGGCATTTTATTCTTCTGATTTGTGCACTTTTCACCACAACCAATAAGGGGAGACCACCAGCCCGCCTTTACCTTTCTCCCGACCACCTTCCAAATACCTAACCCAAATGCCCCATCTATACATTTGCAGTAAAAAAAGTGGTAACTAGCAAGATGCTATTTGGCAAAAGTAGATAATACCAGCAACTCCAGCTCATGCAAAACATAGGGACAGAATGACCCTGGGCCTTGCAGTACATAATTGCACCTCATATGGCCTAAGAGCACTCACATGTCCTCAGAGCACTCATATGGCCTCAGAACACTCACATGGCCCCAGAGCACTCGCATTGCCTCAGAGCACTCACATGGCCTCAGAGCACTCACATGGCCTAAGAGCACTCACATGGCCTAAGAGCACTCACATGTCCTCAGAGCACTCATATGGCCTCAGAACACTCACATGGCCCCAGAGCACTCGCATTGCCTCAGAGCACTCACATTGCCTTAGAGCACTCACATGGCCTCAGAGCACTCACATGGCCTAAGAGCACTCACATGGCCTCAGAGCACTCATATGGCCTCAGAACACTCACATGGCCCCAGAGCACTCGCATTGCCTCAGAGCACTCACATGGCCTCAGAGCACTCACATGGCCTAAGAGCACTCACATGGCCTAAGAGCACTCACATGGCCTCAGAGCACTCATATGGCCTCAGAACACTCACATGGCCCCAGAGCACTCGCATTGCCTCAGAGCACTCACATGGCCTCAGAGCACTCACATGGCCTAAGAGCACTTACATGGCCTAAGAGCACTCACATGTCCTCAGAGCACTCATATGGCCTCAGAACACTCACATGGCCCCAGAGCACTCGCATTGCCTCAGAGCACTCACATGGCCTCAGAGCACTCTCATGGCCTCAGAGCACTCACATGCCCTCAGAGCGCTCACAGGGCCTCAGAGCACTCACATGGCCCCAGAGCACTCACATGGACACCAGTAGAATCGAAACGGCGCCTAAATCCATCTGCATGCCTCAGGAATCTAGAAGCGAGGCTGCTGATCCCAGCCCAATTTGTGAAACATTACAACTCGGCAGGTTACACAGACCCACTAACAGGAAAAAGACTGATTCCCACCCTATTAAAAAATGATGGGTGGAAAAAAAGACTTTCCCTACCAAATATTAAAACAGCCTAACCTAAGAACTCAAAGCTAATTGCAAGATTTTCCAAACAGGTTGGAAAAAGGGTTCTTGGTCAATGCATTCACAGATTAATCATCTAGTTTGGCTTCCTTAATTGGACCTCCCAACACCCCTGACTCTCCATTTCCTAGCCCCAGAAATGATTGTTACAGGGCCTGCAAACTTTAGCTCTCCAGATGTTTTGAACTTCAGCTCCCTTCAGCCCTAGCCAGCACAATCAATGGGGAAGCATCGTGGGAGTCATAGTCCAAAACATCTGCCCAACCAGAGGTTGCAGGCCCATTAGATTCCTCAAAGAGAATTGTGGTAATCTCTGACTTCCTCACCTCTCTAGTAATCAATACTGCCCCCCCCCTGTAACGTCTCTTAAATAGGTATCTACCTTAGAGACCTCCAGCAGTTTTGCTGGACATTAGGACTTTTCATTTTCATCCTGGAGGGAGTGAGACATTTTTCCAACTTTCTCATGTAATTTTCTGTGATTTGATCTCTGTGTTTCTTTTGGTTTTGGAGTCTGACAAACTCCATAGGCAACATCTTTTTACATTTTGACACCAGAACCTTCTGTGCAGTGGCACTGGGAAGTATTTCAGATTTAAATACCTTCAACTGGATAAACTACTGTTTCCAAGAGCAGTGAAGTGAAATTGACTTTACTTAAGTTTGTAACTTTCTAGACCCAGCACACGCTATCTTACAATAGAGTGCTGGAGGGATTACTTAGTATCCCCTGTGTTTAGATCCTCATGTAACATTTGTATGTAAACCTTTCTACAATTAATGGCTGGTGGCATTGGTTTACTTTTTATTATCATTCAGTGTTTTTACCGCGGGCTGCATTCACAACTGATGTAAAGCACAGAGCGTGCTCATTTTGTCAAAATGGTCCTGGTCTTCTTTTCTTTCCATTTTCTGTTGCAAAGGACCTATATGAGCTTTACTCTGCACGCCAAACCAGGTTTGGTCCCTTTGTTCATTTTGTCTTTGGCGGGATTCACTGGTGAAGCCCGCCTCTGGCTCCAGCGTGTTTTGCAGGGCAGTAACCGAACTAGGTTCCCAAAACTCTCTGTGCTTAGTCTCCTTGGTTACAGGAATGCACCCAAAGTTGATTGGCTGGCTGGCTGTCCTGGGAGGACAGCCATCCTGCTGTGTGATGGACATGGGAGAAACCTGCATAAAAGGCAAGGTCTTTTGCTTGGAAGGCAGAGTCGACCACTGGGCGAAGGAATCCAAGGAACTTGGAAGAGATGCTTGCTGCGACTCCTGGACAATTGGTTTTCCCGGTGAAGCCCTGCTGCAGTGCTGAAGCTCCGAATTTGCCTAGACTAGAGAAGCCCTGCAAAGGACGACTTCTCCCCTTAGGTTGGTGGGACCAATCAACCCCAAGACAAACTCATCTGGAAATCCTCTCAACGCTGGCTGTACTTCCATTGCTGCTGGAACCAATTGCAAGGGAGAGGAACACCAGAATCGAGTGCATCATCTTTAAGTCGGACTCGAGCTCCAGGAAGAGCCTCTGGACATCCATGCAACAGGACTAACCAAGCCTGAGCCACCTCAACATAGTGTTGGACCACAAAAGCGAGGAAAGTCCAACAAGTGTCTGAGAACCGCAGTGGTGCTTTTCGCAAGAAGCTTAAACCGCAAAGTGCCTCTGATCTGAAGTTTGCCATTGCTGCTGCTGACCTTCAAACTGTAGTGCAGGAGTCCCCAGACGTCCCCCCTTTTGTCCACATGAATGAGGCTTAGGAGCAACAGGATCTGACATACTACAACAGGAACAGAAGCCAGCCGGAACCAATTTCTTCAGACCTAAGGTACTGTAAACTAAGGGGTACCTACCTGTTGCTGTGTAACTTTCTAGCAGTTGATACTTGCCTTTGTTATATTTTGCAGAGTTGCTTGCAGTTTTGCCCAGGAGCGCCTCCCAGTTTGTGGCCCAACAGTGATTTATTTAGCAACAGAAACTCTCTGTAACATTGTGCAAAACTTTTTACTTACCTTCAAGATGACCTTCAGCTCCCCTAGACTTTTCTCAATTGACTTTGGCTTTCCTGGCTCCCTGATAGACTCTTCTAACCTCTGACTATGTGTTTTGATCTGTCCCTCCAAAAAGTCATACATTCTTCACTTCTTTAGTTGGGAAATGATCTACATTGCATTGGGGGGTTCAAACGTACTTACCTGTTTAAGAAATGTGTTAACCAATGTTTTCTCCCTCTAACATGTTCCTTTTAATTAATTTATTTCATGTGATTTAGTTTAAGTAAATTAAACTTTACACATATCAAAAAACAAACATACAAAATGAGTAAAACAGAATAGAAATAGAGTACACAATGTCAATATATATATATACATCTTCACATAATTACACAGTTAACAAGATACCTCCCTGTATCAGCCACAGGAAATGTTAAAAAGAAGAAATGAGTATTGCCTGTAAAAAATTATGCTGATACTCAACTCAGGATAACCTCAGTCACAGTTGGTGTGGTTATTTCTGATCACACTTTATAGCAGAGGGCCCAATTTAGATTCAATCCTTGTCCATATGTTGTATAAAGCCACTAATAGGCTCATATTCCCAGAGTTTATGCAATATTGCCTAAAAGATCGATCGCCAATGGTTCCTAAATTATGTACCTATTTGGCTAACATTTCCTGGATGGATTTGGCCATGGCATTTAGTTAGTAAATGTCTCACAGTCTCAGGGGTGTCTGCTTGTTTGCAGAGTCGACAAATTCGATCTTCTATCGTTATTTTTGCTCTACTTCCCAAGTTCATCCTAGTGGGGAGTTGTTCCACTCTTAGCAAGATGAATAGTCTGAGTCTGATTGCTGGGCAGAGATTTAGGTATGCCTGGGGCTTCATGAAGTCATAGTGTCTGTGATGGACAAACTGGTATCGCTTTAGCTTGCTCAAATGGGCATAGTTTTCTTGCCAGTCCCATAAGTCTACCTGCTTATGGAGTGCATTTTGCACTTCTTTCGAGTAGCTAGTTCCTCTGTGATTCCATCGTATCTCTGTTAGGAATTTGATCATGGGCTCATACAGTGAGCTAGTGGTGCAGCTTTTACCAAATTCCTGTCGTATAGTTATCAATAATGGGTTGGTGGAGCCGCCAGTCAACCTCAGAAAAAAGTCTGCTCTCTTTTTTAGGACAGTAGCTTTTAAAGAGAGGAGACCGAGTTTGAGCAGTATGAGGGCCATTGGGACTCCAGGTGGTAGGTGATCATTGAAGAGAACACCTGGATGTATAAGTGCTGCGTAGCCCACATTGTGAATCCCCCCTGTTTGTAGGAAGAATTAGCCATAAGGGCATACACTTGTGTGGCTTTGGTAATACGTGTTTGTCTGCATGCGTTATAATCGCCATGTGGTTCGAATTGGATCCCCAGGTATCGATAGCATGGTGTGTATGCTATGCTCGTGTTGCCCACCATGAGGTTGACCCGACGGACTCTTTTGTGCGTGTATCTGATGACCTTGGTTTTATCTAGGTTAATCGTCAGCCCGTTGTTATTGTCATGCTCCCATAGTGCTATAGCTTCTGAGGCCGCTTATGGTATTGTCCAGCAGTACCAAGTCATCTGCATAAGCTAACACAGCACAGTGAGAGTCTCCAATTTTAGGGGGGCAATTGTTAGCGGCCTCAATTATTACAGGTATGTCATGCACATATAGGTTATAGACCAATGGTGCAGTGACACCCCCTTGTTTGACTCCCCTATTTTGCTAAACCATATTAGTCAGATGCCCTTCCTGATCTAGTTTGAGCCTGACTGTAGTATTATGATGGAGGAGTCCGAGGTAGTATAGTAATCCCTTTGGGCACCCAATGGCTTCTAATTTGAGCCACAACCTGTCTCTGGGGACGGAATCGAATGCCGCCTTAAAATATATATACAATGCGAAAAGTGGAGGCTGCTCTTTGGTGAGTGCTCTAGTGCGTAAGATGTCCATCACAGCGAGATTGTGTGTCGTGGAATATTCTGGCCTAAATCCACACTGAAATGTACACAGAATGTTGGCATTAGCCACCCATTTCTGCATTTCACTCAATAGCAAAGATGCAAATAGTTTTCCTGTAGTATCTAACATAGATAATAACCTATAGTTATTAGGATCTAATCTATTTCCTTTTTTGAAAATAGGGACGAGTATTGCAGATTGCCAGGAGTGGGGGATTATTCCATGTTCCAAGATCTTATCGAACAGGATGGCTAATAGACTGGACCAAAATTCAGGGTAGTTCTTGATGACGGCATTGGCCAATCCATTAGGGCCAGGTGCTCTTGAGGATCTTAGGTCTTTGATTTTGGCCAGTATAGTTCCCGGGGAAACATCAAAAGGGCGATATGACAGTGCTTCATTGGTAGAATTCATCTCGTCTGGTTCTAATGCAGGGTTGCGATCATCCAAATATTTTTCCCATTCAGCTCTACTTAATGGGTTATCCAGCGTGCTTTTACTTTTTCCTCTGGACTCGCTAAGAAGTGACCAAATGCTTCGCGAATTTTTAGAGCAAATGGTTTTGACTAATTGCTGATGAGCACAATTTCTTACAGCCCTTTTGATGTTCTTAATGGTGGTCCTGTATCTATATTTTATTTTCCTTGCTAAAGCATCATATTCTGAAATGGGTAACTTCTGTGCCTTAATTCTGGGGAGATTAGGTCTTAGAACCCTCTTGGCATCCCTAATCTCACTGTTAAATGACTGCACATTTCCTTTCACTCTTGTCATTGGTCTTCTGGTAGATGTGGCATGTTTAATAGAAAAGGCCGCCATCCACTCCTCAATAGAATTCATGGACATGGCATAGAATTTAGGCAGGCTACAGGTATCCTCATCTAGTAAGGCTTTAGTGGCCCGGCTGATGTTGTCTGACCAACTTATTCTATTCCCTGCCTGATTTACCTTAACTGTACCCATGTTGCTCTGCACACAACTGTCCCACACAATGTTGAAAGTGCATCGGAGGAAAGCATGGTCACTCCAGTTGTTCAATGTCACTGACATATCAACAACTAGTTGTAACATTTTGGGACGTAGAAAAATGTAATCCAAAGTACTAACTGCCGTACCGTTTGTCCATGGCTGTTTACCCGGTGTATCTCCGGGGGTGCAGCCGTTGATCATTTCGAGTTTCCAACCATCGAACAGCTGTAACCAACCCATCCCCTCGGCGTCCTGTTTATTATGCATCATTGTACAATTTTCTTTCAGCTTGGGTTTCGAAGAAGAGATTTCCGCCCCTGTTATATGACAGTTAAAGTCACCAAGCACTACCACTGCTGAGTTCCCAAATTTTGTTGACCAAGATGTCATTAACTCCTGCAGTGCTACTTGGATTAATTCCCTTTTTGCTGCTCCAGGTGGATTGTATACATTAACGAGGAGGAATCTTTCTGGTCTACGTTCATGTCCCAACTCCACTTCGACTGCAATAAGGTTATTTTCTTGATAACGATTAACCCGACAAGAGGCTAGAGAATTGGTCACGCCAATTAGTAGGCCACCCGAGGGACGACCTTTTTCTCCTCTGGTTGCAAAAGCGTGATGCCCCATATACCCATCAAAGATCAAGGAGTCAGTTGCCCAGGGTTCTTGCAAACAGAAACAGCTATGCTTGGCCAAAGCTTTGGCCGATCCTTCCGCTCTCAGCAAGTGGGAGAAGCCTCTACAGTTCCATGTGAGGATAGTGAACTCTCAATTGTTGGCTACCACACCCGGAAGAGAGTCCAGCAACCGCTTTAGAGTTTCCTGTAGTTCCGCAATGTCCACTTGCTTCCCTTCCATAGCAGAAGGGGATAATAAGGGTTTGGCTGGAGATATCGACTCCTCTGGTGCTGCATTAGGGTTGGCCTTATTCAGATCGACATCAATATCAATGTCCGCTAGCCTCAGGTCTTCTTTGTATTTTATGATGATCTTAGCTGTTGATGCAAATTTGCAGTGTAGGGCAGAAACGTTCGGGTTAGGACCCTTGAGTGGCTCGACAAATAAGAAATCATCAGATTTGAGGCCTTGAAGTTCCGGGACCGAATTGAACCTCACCCATAGTTCGAATTGTGCTAGCCATTTGTTTCTGCCACTCTGATATAAGTTCTTTATAAGACACACACAATTGTTGGATGGCTCTTTGCACTCGTCCAGAATATTGGAGTTGTCCTCGTCGATTTGTCGCCTATATCAGACGATTTTACTGATATGGCAGGCGTATGAGGCACCCTTTCGTCTTCACTGTGGTCTAAAATGTCAAGCAATTTGTCAACTTCAACCAAGTCAGCCAATTTCACTTGCTCCTTTAAGCAGCCAGCTGGTTAAATGGCCTTTGGCTGGACGGATCTTTCTCCTGGCTTTGGTCGCTCTCTTCCTGGCTTTTTTGGACTGCATTATGGGGGAGGACACATCTGGCTCCGATGCTGGTTGTGTGCTAGATTTTGTATTCTTTAGTGCTTTCTTTGCCAGTCAGCGTTGTTTCCGGTAGAAGTAGACCAACAGGCTTTGTTCGAGATCCGGAGAGTTCTCGTTGTTTTGTTGATCATTATCATCCTCTGCAATTTGGATGGCTTCAGACAGATTAGCATCGGCCTCTTCACGTTCGTTTCCCGGCTGGTCCTGGGTCGTCGTGCGTGTGATGGTATTGGCCAGAATTCTACTGACATTTGCAGCAGGATTTTGAGGGCAAATTGTATAGATACCACTGAAGACTGTAGCTCTGCGATCTCGTTTGCCATAGGTTTTCCTTTTGAAACCAAGCTCAGTATTGCTTCAAATGTACTAGTGGTAAATCATTGTCCACAGTGTCCTAGTTATTTAAGTCACCTTAGGGTGTAGGAAGTGTCTGTGTGCCATCCCCAAAGGGTATCTACTGATTTACTGAAACTGAGAGTGTGTATTTTTTTAGTATATTTTAAGTGTTGCATATTTGCTCCCTTCTAAAGAAGGTGTATTCAAACTGACTGTTGAATAAATGAATAATGTTTTAATCGAGGAACCTTGAGTATACGTTTTATTTTGATACTTGTCACTGTGAAACTCTAAGTTACAACCCTACAGCTCACACTAACCCCTCTTGAGATAAGCCTGGCTGCTCAGTCACTCTACCAACTTGTGTAGTACATGCTTATACCAACTGTAGGTTTAACTATTGCCAAGAGCACAAGGTAGGTGTAATCTCCCACAGGGTTACTGCATACAGTCTTGCCTAACACTACCCATGCACTGGTTCTCGTGCCACTTCCCTCACTAATGATGCCTTCTTGGAAGTCTGTGTCAATGCACCTCATTCTCTCATCCGCCCACCCTTTTCTTTTTTTGTATGTTTGCTTTCATGGGTCTTCTATGCAAAATGATGCCAAACAAACCACAATAATATAAAAAGAAACACACAAGAAATGACCTCTAGCACTTGCAGCCTGTCTCTCTGATCTAATGCTGTCCACTCCTGGAGATCCTGGCCCTCCACTTGTAGCTGCCTTTCTGATCTAATGCTGTCCACTCCTGGAGATCCTGGCCCTCTACCTGCAGCTGCCTTTCTGATCTAATGCTGTCCACTCCTGGAGATCCTGGCCCTCCACTTGCAGCTGCCTTTCTGATCGAGTGCTGTTCACTCCTGGAGATCCTGGCCCTCCACTTGCAGCCTGCCTTTCTGATCTAATGCTGTCCACACCTGGATATCCTGGCCCTCCACTTGCAGCCTGCCTCTCTGATCTAATGCTGTCCACTCCTGGAGATCCTGGCCCTCCACTTACAGACTGTCTCTCTGATCTAATGCTGTCCACTCCTGGAGATCCTGGACCTCCACTTGCAGCTGCCTTTCTGATCTAATGCTGTCCACTCCTGGAGATCCTGGCCCTCTACTTGCAGTCTGCCTCTCTGATCTAATGGTGTCCACTCCTGGAGATCCTGGCCCTCCACTTGCAGCCTGTCTCTCTGATCTAATGCTGTCCACTCCTGGAGATCCTGGCCCTCCACCTTCAGCTGCCTTTCTGATCTAAAGCTGTCCACTCCTGGAGATCCTGGCCCTCTACTTGCAGTCTGCCTCTCTGATCTAATGGTGTCCACTCCTGGAGATCCTGGCCCTCCACTTGCAGCCTGTCTCTGTGATCAAATGCTGTCCACTCCTGGAGATCCTGGCCCTCCACTTGCAGCCTGTCTCTCTGATCTAATGCTGTCCACTCCTGGAGATCCTGGCCCTCTACTTGCAGCCTGTCTCTCTGATCTAATGCTGTCCACTCCTGGAGATCCTGGCCCTCTACTTTCAGCCTGTCTCTCTGATCTAATGCTGTTCACTCCTGGAGATCCTGGCCCTCCACTTTCAGCCTGCCTCTCTGATCTAATGCTGTCCACTCCTGGAGATCCGGGCCCTCCACTTGCAGCTGCCTCTCTGATCTAATGCTGTCCACTCCTGGAGATCCTGGCCCTCCACTTTCAGCCTGCCTCTATGATCTAATGCTGTCCACTCCTGGAGATCCGGGCCCTCCACTTGTAGCTGCCTCTCTGATCTAATGCTGTCCAATCCTTAAGATCCTGGCCCTCCACTTGCAGCCTGCCTTTCTGATCTAAAGCTGTCCACTCCTGGAGATCCTGGCCCTCCACTTGCAGCCTGCCTTCCTGATCTCATGCTGTCCACTCCTGGAGATCCTGGCCCTCCACTTGCAGTCTGCCTCTCTGATCTAATGGTGTCCACTCCTGGAGATCCTGGCCCTCCACTTGCAGCCTGTCTCTGTGATCAAATGCTGTCCACTCCTGGAGATCCTGGCCCTCCACTTGCAGCCTGTCTCTCTGATCTAATGCTGTCCACTCCTGGAGATCCTGGCCCTCCACTTGCAGTCGGCCTTTCTGATCGAGTGCTGTCCACTCCTGGAGATCCTGGCCCTCCACTTGCAGCCTGCCTTCCTGATCTCATGCTGTCCACTCCTGGAGATCCTGGCCCTCCACTTGCAGCTGCCTTTCTGATCTAATGCTGTCCACTCCTGGAGATCCTGGCCCTATAGTTGCAGTCTGCCTCTCTGATCTAATGGTGTCCACTCCTGGAGATCCTGGCCCTCCACTTGCAGCCTGTCTCTGTGATCAAATGCTGTCCACTCCTGGAGATCCTGGCCCTCCACTTGCAGCCTGTCTCTCTGATCTAATGCTGTCCACTCCTGGAGATCCTGGCCCTCCACTTGCAGTCGGCCTTTCTGATCGAGTGCTGTCCACTCCTGGAGATCCTGGCCCTCCACTTGCAGCATGCCTCTCTGATCAAGTGCTGTACACTCCTGGTGATCCTGGCCCTCCACTTGCAGCCTGCCTCTCTGATCTAGTGCTGTCCACTCCTGGAGATCCTGGCCCTCTACTTGCAGCCTGTCTCTCTGATCTAATGCTGTCCACTCCTGGAGATCCTGGCCCTCTACTTTCAGCCTGTCTCTCTGATCTAATGCTGTTCACTCCTGGAGATCCGGGCCCTCCACTTGTAGCTGCCTCTCTGATCTAATGCTGTCCAATCCTTAAGATCCTGGCCCTCCACTTGCAGCCTGCCTTTCTGATCTAATGCTGTCCACTCCTGGAGATCCTGGCCCTCCACTTGCAGCCTGCCTTCCTGATCTCATGCTGTCCACTCCTGGAGATCCTGGCCCTCCACTTGCAGCTGCCTTTCTGATCTCATGCTGTCCACTCCTGGAGATCCTGGCCCTCCACTTGCAGCCTGCCTCTCTGATTTAATGCTGTCCACTCCTGGAGATCCCGGACCTCCACTTGCAGCCTGTCTCTCTGATCTAATGCTGTCCACTCCTGGAGATCCTGGTCCTCCACTTGCAGCCTGTCTCTCTGATCTCATGCTGTCCAGTCCTGGAGATCCTGGCCCTCCACTTGCAGCCTGCCTCTCTGATCTAATGCTGTCCACTCCTGGAGATCCTGGTCCTCCACTTGCAGCTGCCTTTCTGATCTAATGCTGTCCACTCCTGGAGATCCTGGTCCTCCACTTGCAGCTGCCTTTCTGATCTCATGCTGTCCACTCCTGGAGATCCTGGCCCTCCACTTGCAGCTGCCTCTCTGATCTAATGCTGTCCACTCCTGGAGGTCCTGGCCCTCTACCTGCAGCTGCCTTTCTGATCTCATGCTGTCCACTCCTGGAGATCCTGGCCCTCCACTTGCAGCCTGTCTTTCTGATCTCCTGCTGTCCACTCCTCGAGATCCAGGCCCTCCACTTGCAGCCTGCCTTTCCAATCTAATGCTGTCCACTCCTGGAGATCCTGCTACTCCACTTGCAGTCTTCCATTCTGATCTAATGTTGACAACTCCTCGAGATCCTGGCCCTCCACTTGCAGCCTGCCTCTCTGATCTAATGCTGTCCACTCCTGGAGATTCTGGCCCTCCACTTGCAGCCTGTCTTTCTGATCTCCTGCTGTCCACTCCTGGAGATCCTGGCCCTCCACGTGCAGCCTGCCTTTCTGATCTAATGCTGTCCACTCCTTAAGATCCTGGCCCTCCATTTGCAGCCTGCCTCTCTGATCGAATGCTGTCCACTCCTGGGGATCCTTGCCCTCCACTTGCAGCCTGTCTCTCTGATCTAATGCTGTCCACTCTGAGAGATCCTGGCCCTCCACTTGCAGCTGTCTTTATGATCTAATGCTGTACACTCCTGGAGATCCTGGCCCTCAACTTGCAGCCTGCGTTTCTGATCTCCTGCTGTCCACTCCTCGAGATCCTGGCCCTCCACTTGCAGCCTGCCTTTCCGATCTAATGCGGTCCACTCCTGGAGATCCTGGTCCTCCACTTGCAGTCTTCCATTCTGATCTAGTGCTGTACACTCCTGGAGATCCTGGCCCTCCACTTGCAGCCTGTCTCTCTGATCTAATGCTATCCACTCCTGGAGATCCTGGCCCTCCACTTGCAGCCTGCCTTCCTGATCTAATGCTGTCCACTCCTGGAGATCCTGGCCCTCCACTTGCAGCCTGTCTCTCTGATATAATGCTGTCCACTCCTGGAGATCCTGGCCCTCCACTTGCAGCGTGCCTTTCTGATCTTGTGCTGTCCACTCCTAGAGATCCTGGTGCTCCACTTGCAGCCTTCCTTTATGATCTAATGCTGTCCCCTCCTGGAGATCCTGCCCTCCATTTGCAACCTGCCTCTCTGATCTAGTGCTGTCCACTCCTGGAGATCTTGGCCCTCAACTTGCAGCCTGCCTTTCTGATCTAATGCTGCTCACTCCAGGAGATCCTGGCCCTCCACTTGCAGACTCTCTCACTGATCTAATGCTGTCCACTCCTGGAGATCCTGGCCCTCCACTTTCAGCCTGCCATTCTGATGTAATGCTGTCCACTCCTGGAGATCCATGCCCTGCACTTGCAGCGTGCCTCTCTGATCCAATACTATCCACTACTGGAGATCCTGGCCATCCACTTGCAGTTGACAGGGCTGTAACGTTCAGTTAATGACCCCGACACTTAGTGATTGCACCTCTTTATTAATTGGTCACTGCATGATGACAAACACGCATAGATTCGCACATTGTTATGTTCAGGCGACGGGGGCGAGGCCGATATAATTTGATGCCCTGTCGAAGACAACATAATATTCTCTGATGAAGACGTCACCCAGGATCCAGACTCCGCTTGTGTCCTGGAAGTTGCTGGAGCAGGAGTTCTGTTGGAAGAGAGACATAGGCATTTTATGTCTTGGTTCATCATCTCATGCTTTTCATGTTTAGGTCTGAAGGCAATCATGGTATGTAGACAATCAAGGGAAGGAGCAGAGCTAGTGGCCAAGTCCTTGGCAAAGCAATAGGCCTTTCAAGGTGTGATCTTGGTTCACAAACATGGGCTGGATGAGAACTCCCTGTATCCACTGGGTACCGCTTTGGAAACAGTGGTTATAGAATGTTCTAGCAATGACTTGATTAGTAGACAAGTCCTGTGGAATATCTAACCTGCCAGTGCCTTTTATCCAAACTCAAACCTCTTCAGTTCACACCCTAAGGACGTTGGTAATGCTGGGTTGGGATGATGAATACATTGGTTAAGTCCGATGGGCAGAGTGAGGATCACTGTCCACACTCCTGCGGGTCTGGATTGGGCAGTAACGGTGCCGGGTGCCCATCTCTAGGGTCCTAGATGCGCTCAGGTGTGTAAACCTGGCCCCAGGCCGTCACCACCTGATCCAGAGCCCAGATCAGGCGTTATTGCTTAAATATATAGCAGAGAGAAGTGTCTGCTGATGCCACGGACAGGTGAAACAGTGATGCATGTCTAGACCTATTCTGGCTACTCCAAAGCATTAGTAGTAGCTCAACTTCAGACTGCACAGCAGAGGAAAATCAGGTTATATTTTATGAAATGTTTCAAGGCAGAGAACAAATATTTAATAGTTCTAATGTGAGAATAAAGTGTTGCAGAGAAGAATGTCAGCTCCTAAACCACCAGCCCCTCATGCTAGAGGAACCTGCACCTGCCTACGTGACTGGGGTGGCATATGACAACACAATGCCTGCCTGTAACCCTGGGGATGACGTCACCTCGCATTTTAGGGGAGACTCAGTATTAGTTCTTTCTGCTCAGAGATCCTACCCATTCTTAACTCTCTATGCAGAAGGGGTCCCTGATCTGGTGACCCATGAGAAGCTGCTAGAAAGGACCGAGGGGTCACATGACAGAAGCGCCATGACTGCCTTACCTGATTGATGTAGGCGCTGGCCGGCACTGGGTACTGGACCCCGTTGATGGTGAAGATGATGTCAGACAAGGAACTGATGCTGTTGCAGTTAACCACGTACTATGGTGGGAGGAAAAGAAAGAAGCAGCGGGGGGAGAATGTGTTAGAATGATAAGCGGATATCACTGGACATTCTCACAGCTAGCCGTAGGGATACAGGAAAAGCACAAGTAAGGTGCATTGACATGGCCGTAGGGATACAGGAAAAGCATCAGTAATGTGCACTGATATGGATATAGGGATACAGGAAAAGCATAAGTAAGGTGTATTGGCATGGCCGTAGGGATACAGGAAAAGCATCAGTAAGGTGCATTGACATGGCCTTAGGGATATAGGAAAAGCATCAGTAAGGTGCATTGACATGGCTGTAGAGATACAGGAAAATCATCAGTAAGATGCATTGACATGGCCGTAGGTTAAAGGAAAAGCATAAGTAAGGTGCACTGACATGGCCATAGGGATACAGAAAAAGCATCAGTAAGGTGCATTGACATAGCCAAAGGTAAACAGGAAAAGAATAAGTAAGGTGCATTGGCATGGCCATAGAAATACAGGAAAAGCATCAGTAAGGTGCATAGAAATGAGCATAGGGATACAGAAAAAGCATCAGTAAGGTGCATTGACATTGCGGTAGGGATACAGAAAAGCATAAGTAAGGTGCATTGACATGGCCATAGGGATACAGGAAAAGCATGAGTAAGGTGCATTGGCATGGCAGTAGAGATCCAGGAAAAGCATCAGTATGGTGCATTGGCATGGCCATAGGAATACAGGAAAAGGATAAGTAAGGTTCACTGACATGGACGTAGGGATACAGGAAGAGCATAAGTAAGGTGCATTGACATGGCAGTAGAGATACAGGAAAAGCATTAGTAAGCTGTATTGGCATGGAAGTAGATATCCAGGAAAAGCATAAGTAAGGTGCATTGGCATGGCCGTAGGGATACAGGAAAAGCATCAGTAAGGTACATTGACATGGCTGTAGGGATACAGGAAAAACATAAGTAAGGTGCATTGACATGGCCATAGGGATACAGGAAAATCTGTAGTAAGGTGCATTGGTATGGCCGTAGGGATACAGGAAGAGCATAAGTAAGGTGCATTGACATGGCCGTAGGGATACAGGAACAGCATTAGTAAGGTGCATTGGCATGGAAGTAGATATCCAGGAAAAGCACAAGTAAGGTGCATTGGCATGGCCGTAGGGATACAGGAAAAGCATCAGTAAGGTACATTGACATGGCTGTAGGGATACAGGAAAAACATAAGTAAGGTGCATTGACATGGCCATAGGTATACAGGAAAATCTGTAGTAAGGTGCATTAGTATGGCCGTAGGGATACAGGAAGAGCATAAGTAAGGTGCATTGACATGGCCGTAGGGATACAGGAAAAGCATCAGTAAGGTGTGTTGGCATGGCCATAGGGATACAGGAAAAGCATTAGTAAGGTACATTGGTATGGCCGTAGGGATACAGAAAAAGCATAAGTAAGGTGCACTGGCATGGCCGTAGGGATGCAGTAAAAGCATAAGTAAAGTGCACTGGCATGGCCGTAGGGATACAGGAAAAGCATAAGTAAGGTGCACTGGCATGGTCGTAGGGATACAGGAAAAGCATAAGTAAGGTGCACTGGCATGGCCATATGGATACAGTCAAAGCATAAGTAAGGTGCACAGGCATGGCCGTAGGGATACAGGAAAAGCATTAGTAAGGTGCACTGGCAAGGCCGTAGAGATACAGAAAAGCAAAGGTAATGGGCATTAACATGGACGTAGGGATACAGGAAAAGCATAAGTCAGGTGAATTGGCATGACCGCAGGGATGCAGGAAAAGCATAAGTAAGGTGCATTGGCATGGCTGTAGAGATCCAGGAAAAGCATAATAAGGTGCATTGGCATGGCCGTAGGTATCCAAGAAAAGCATAATAAAGTTGCACTGGCATGGCCATAGAGATACAGGAATAGCACAAGTAAGGTGCATTGGCATGGAGTTAGGGATACAAGAAAAGCATAAATAAGGTGCATTGACATGACAGTAGGGATCCAGGAAAAGCATTAGTGAGGTGCATTGGCATGGCCGTAGGAATACAGGAAAAGCATTAGTGAGGTGCATTGGCATGGTCGTAGGAATACAGGAAAATCAATGTAAGGTGCATTGACATCGCCATAGGGATACAAGTAAAGCATAAGTAAGGTGCTTTTGCATGGCCGTATAGATACAGGAAAAGCATCAGTAAGGTGCATTGGCATGGAAGTAGATATCCAGGAAAAGCATAAGTAATGTGCATTGGCATGGCCGTAGGGATACAGGAAAAGCATCAGTAAGGTACATTGACATGGCTGTAGGGATACAGGAAAAACATAAGTAAGGTGCATTGACATGGCCATAGGGATACAGGAAAATCTGTAGTAAGGTGCATTGGTATGGCCGTAGGGATACAGGAAGAGCATAAGTAAGGTGCATTGACATGGCTGTAGGGATACAGGAAAAGCATAAGTTAGGTGCATTGACATGGCCGTAGGGATACAGGAAAAGCATTAGTAAGGTGCATTGGCCTGGAAGTAGATATCCAGGAAAAGCATCAGTAAGGTGTGTTGGCATGGCCATAGGGATACAGGAAAAGCATTAGTAAGGTGCATTGGTATGGCTGAGGAATACAGGAAAAGCATAAGTAAGGTGCACTGGCATGGCCGTAGGGATACAGGAAAAGCATAAGTAAGGTGCACTGGCATGGCCGTAGGGATACAGGAAAAGCATAAGTAAGGTGTGTTGGCATGGCCGTAGAGATACAGAAAAGCATAAGTAATGGTTATTAACATGGACGTAGGGATACAGGAAAAGCATGAGTCAGGTGAATTGGCATGACCGCAGGGATGCAGCAAAAGCATAAGTAAGGTGCATTGGCATAGCTGTAGGGATCCAGGAAAAGCATAATAAGGTGCATTGGCATGGACGTAGGTATCCAAGAAAAGCATAATAAAGTTGCACTGGCATGGCCGTAGGTATACAGGAAAAGCATAAATACGGTGCTTTGGCATGGCCATAGAGATACAGGAATAGCACAAGTAAGGTGCATTGGCATGGTGTTAGGGATACAAGAAAAGCATAAATACGGTGCATTGACATGACAGTAGGGATCCAGGAAAAGCATTAGTGAGGTGCATTGGCATGGCCGTAGGAATACAGTAAAAGCATATGTAAGGTGTATTGGCATGGTCGTAGGAATACAGGAAAATCAATGTAAGGTGCATTGACATCGCCATAGGGATACAAGTAAAGCATAAGTAAGGTGCTTTTGCATGGCCGTATAGATACAGGAAAAGCATCAGTAAGATGCATTGTCATGGCCATAGGGATACAGGAAAAGCATCAGTAAGGTGCATTGATATGGCCGTAGAGATACAGGAAAAGCATCAGTTAGGTGCATGGACATGGCCGTATGGTAAATAAAAATCGTACGTAAGGTGCACTGACATGGTCGGAGGGATACATAAAAAGCATCAGTAAGGTGCATTGACATAGCCGTAGGGATACAGGAAAAGCATAAGTAAGGTGCATTGGCATGGCCGTTGGGATTCAGGAAAAGCATCAGTAAGGTGCATTGACATAGCCGTAGGGATACAGGAAAAGCATAAGTAAGGTGTATTGGCATGCCCGTAGGTATTCAGGAAAAGCATCAGTAAGGTGCATTGAAATGGCCGTAGGGATACAGAAAAAGCATCAGTAAGGTGCATTGACTATGCGGTAGGGATACAGGAAAAGCATAAGTAAGGTGCATTGACATGGCCGTAGGGATACAGGAAAAGCATAAGTAAGGTGCTTTGGCTTGGCCGTGGGCATACAGGGAAAGCATCAGTAAGGTGCATTGACATGGCCATAGAGATACAGGAAAAGCATCAGTAAGGTGCATTGACATGGCCGTAGGTTAAAGGAAAAGAATAAGTAAGGTGCACTGACATGGCCGTAGGGATACAGAAAAAGCATCAGTAAGGTGCATTGACATAGCCATAGGTAAACAGGAAAAGAATAAGTAAGGTGCATTGGCATGGCCGTAGAGATACAGGAAAAGCATCAGTAAGGTGCATAGAAATTAGCATAGGGATACAGAAAAAGCATCAGTAAGGTGCATTGACATTGCGGTAGGGATACAGAAAAGCATAAGTAAGGTGCATTGACATGGCCATAGGGATACAGGAAAAGCATGAGTAAGGTGCATTGGCATGGCAGTAGAGATCCAGGAAAAGCATCAGTATGGTGCATTGGCATGGCCATAGGAATACAGGAAAAGGATAAGTAAGGTGCACTGACATGGACGTAGGGATACAGGAAGAGCATAAGTAAGATGCATTGACATGGCCGTAGAGATACAGGAAAAGCATTAGTAAGCTGCATTGGCATGGAAGTAGATATCCAGGAAAAGCATAAGTAATGTGCATTGGCATGGCCGTAGGGATACAGGAAAAGCATCAGTAAGGTACATTGACATGGCTGTAGGGATACAGGAAAAACATAAGTAAGGTGCATTGACATGGCCATAGGGATACAGGAAAATCTGTAGTAAGGTGCATTGGTATGGCCGTAGGGATATAGGAAGAGCATAAGTAAGGTGCATTGAAATGGCCGTAGGGATACAGGAACAGCATTAGTAAGGTGCATTGGCATGGAAGT
Source organism: Ambystoma mexicanum (assembly GCF_040938575.1). Taxonomy (NCBI): domain Eukaryota; kingdom Metazoa; phylum Chordata; class Amphibia; order Caudata; family Ambystomatidae; genus Ambystoma; species Ambystoma mexicanum. Next base: position 1,157,645,348 of record NC_090941.1, on the reverse strand, counting down.
AGAGATACAGGAAAAGCATTAGTAAGCTGCATTGGCATGGCCGTAGGGATACAGGAAAATGATAAGTAAGGTGCACTGATATGGACGTAGGGATACAGGAAGAGCATAAGTAAGATGCATTGACATGGCCGTAGAGATCCAGGAAAAGCATCAGTATGGTGCATTGGCATGGCCATAGGAATACAGGAAAAGGATAAGTAAGGTGCACTGACATGGGCGTAGGGATACAGGAAAAGCATTAGTAAGCTGCATTGGCATGGAAGTAGATATCCAGGAAAAGCATAAGTAATGTGCATTGGCATGGCCGTAGGGATACAGGAAAAGCACATGTAAGGTGCATTGGCATGGCCGTAGGGATACAGGAAAAGCATCAGTAAGGTACATTGACATGGCTGTAGGGATACAGGAAAAACATAAGTAAGGTGCATTGACATGGCCATAGGTATACAGGAAAATCTGTAGTAAGGTGCATTGGTATGGCCGTAGGCATACAGGAAGAGCATAAGTAAGGTGCATTGACATGGCCGTAGGGATACAGGAACAGCATTAGTAAGGTGCATTGGCATGGAAGTAGATATCCAGGAAAAGCACAAGTAAGGTGCATTGGCATGGCCGTAGGGATACAGGAAAAGCATCAGTAAGGTACATTGACATGGCTGTAGGGATACAGGAAAAACATAAGTAAGGTGCATTGACATGGCCATAGGTATACAGGAAAATCTGTAGTAAGGTGCATTAGTATGGCCGTAGGGATACAGGAAGAGCATAAGTAAGGTGCATTGACATGGCCGTAGGGATACAGGAAAAGCATCAGTAAGGTGTGTTGGCATGGCCATAGGGATACAGGAAAAGCATTAGTAAGGTACATTGGTATGGCCGTAGGGATACAGAAAAAGCATAAGTAAGGTGCACTGGCATGGCCGTAGGGATGCAGTAAAAGCATAAGTAAAGTGCACTGGCATGGCCGTAGGGATACAGGAAAAGCATAAGTAAGGTGCACTGGCATGGTCGTAGGGATACAGGAAAAGCATAAGTAAGGTGCACTGGCATGGCCATATGGATACAGTCAAAGCATAAGTAAGGTGCACAGGCATGGCCGTAGGGATACAGGAAAAGCATTAGTAAGGTGCACTGGCAAGGCCGTAGAGATACAGAAAAGCAAAGGTAATGGGCATTAACATGGACGTAGGGATACAGGAAAAGCATAAGTCAGGTGAATTGGCATGACCGCAGGGATGCAGGAAAAGCATAAGTAAGGTGCATTGGCATGGCTGTAGAGATCCAGGAAAAGCATAATAAGGTGCATTGGCATGGCCGTAGGTATCCAAGAAAAGCATAATAAAGTTGCACTGGCATGGCCATAGAGATACAGGAATAGCACAAGTAAGGTGCATTGGCATGGAGTTAGGGATACAAGAAAAGCATAAATAAGGTGCATTGACATGACAGTAGGGATCCAGGAAAAGCATTAGTGAGGTGCATTGGCATGGCCGTAGGAATACAGGAAAAGCATTAGTGAGGTGCATTGGCATGGTCGTAGGAATACAGGAAAATCAATGTAAGGTGCATTGACATCGCCATAGGGATACAAGTAAAGCATAAGTAAGGTGCTTTTGCATGGCCGTATAGATACAGGAAAAGCATCAGTAAGGTGCATTGGCATGGAAGTAGATATCCAGGAAAAGCATAAGTAATGTGCATTGGCATGGCCGTAGGGATACAGGAAAAGCATCAGTAAGGTACATTGACATGGCTGTAGGGATACAGGAAAAACATAAGTAAGGTGCATTGACATGGCCATAGGGATACAGGAAAATCTGTAGTAAGGTGCATTGGTATGGCCGTAGGGATACAGGAAGAGCATAAGTAAGGTGCATTGACATGGCTGTAGGGATACAGGAAAAGCATAAGTAAGGTGCATTGACATGGCCGTAGGGATACAGGAAAAGCATTAGTAAGGTGCATTGGCATGGAAGTAGATATCCAGGAAAAGCATCAGTAAGGTGTGTTGGCATGGCCATAGGGATACAGGAAAAGCATTAGTAAGGTGCATTGGTATGGCCGTAGGAATACAGGAAAAGCATAAGTAAGGTGCACTGGCATGGCCGTAGGGATACAGGAAAAGCATAAGTAAGGTGCACTGGCATGGCCGTAGGGATACAGGAAAAGCATAAGTAAGGTGTGTTGGCATGGCCGTAGAGATACAGAAAAGCATAAGTAATGGTTATTAACATGGACGTAGGGATACAGGAAAAGCATGAGTCATGTGAATTGGCATGACCGCAGGGATGCAGCAAAAGCATAAGTAAGGTGCATTGGCATAGCTGTAGGGATCCAGGAAAAGCATAATAAGGTGCATTGGCATGGACGTAGGTATCCAAGAAAAGCATAATAAAGTTGCACTGGCATGGCCGTAGGTATACAGGAAAAGCATAAATACGGTGCTAAATACGGTGCTTTGGCATGGCCATAGAGATACAGGAATAGCACAAGTAAGGTGCATTGGCATGGTGTTAGGGATACAAGAAAAGCATAAATACGGTGCATTGACATGACAGTAGGGATCCAGGAAAAGCATTAGTGAGGTGCATTGGCATGGCCGTAGGAATACAGTAAAAGCATATGTAAGGTGTATTGGCATGGTCGTAGGAATACAGGAAAATCAATGTAAGGTGCATTGACATCGCCATATGGATACAAGTAAAGCATAAGTAAGGTGCTTTTGCATGGCCGTATAGATACAGGAAAAGCATCAGTAAGATGCATTGTGATGGCCATAGGGATACAGGAAAAGCATCAGTAAGGTGCATTGATATGGCCGTAGAGATACAGGATAAGCATCAGTTAGGTGCATGGACATGGCCGTATGGTAAATAAAAATCGTAAGTAAGGTGCACTGACATGGTCGGAGGGATACATAAAAAGCATCAGTAAGGTGCATTGACATAGCCGTAGGGATACAGGAAAAGCATAAGTAAGGTGCATTGGCATGGCCGTTGGGATTCAGGAAAAGCATCAGTAAGGTGCATTGACATAGCCGTAGGGATACAGGAAAAGCATAAGTAAGGTGTATTGGCATGCCCGTAGGTATTCAGGAAAAGCATCAGTAAGGTGCATTGAAATGGCCGTAGGGATACAGAAAAAGCATCAGTAAGGTGCATTGACTATGCGGTAGGGATACAGGAAAAGCATAAGTAAGGTGCATTGACATGGCCGTAGGGATACAGGAAAAGCATAAGTAAGGTGCTTTGGCTTGGCCGTGGGCATACAGGGAAAGCATCAGTAAGGTGCATTGACATGGCCATAGAGATACAGGAAAAGCATCAGTAAGGTGCATTGACATGGCCATAGGTTAAAGGAAAAGAATAAGTAAGGTGCACTGACATGGCCGTAGGGATACAGAAAAAGCATCAGTAAGGTGCATTGACATAGCCATAGGTAAACAGGAAAAGAATAAGTAAGGTGCATTGGCATGGCCGTAGAGATACAGGAAAAGCATCAGTAAGGTGCATAGAAATTAGCATAGGGATACAGAAAAAGCATCAGTAAGGTGCATTGACATTGCGGTAGGGATACAGAAAAGCATAAGTAAGGTGCATTGACATGGCCATAGGGATACAGGAAAAGCATGAGTAAGGTGCATTGGCATGGCAGTAGAGATCCAGGAAAAGCATCAGTATGGTGCATTGGCATGGCCATAGGAATACAGGAAAAGGATAAGTAAGGTGCACTGACATGGACGTAGGGATACAGGAAGAGCATAAGTAAGATGCATTGACATGGCCGTAGAGATACAGGAAAAGCATTAGTAAGCTGCATTGGCATGGAAGTAGATATCCAGGAAAAGCATAAGTAATGTGCATTGGCATGGCCGTAGGGATACAGGAAAAGCATCAGTAAGGTACATTGACATGGCTGTAGGGATACAGGAAAAACATAAGTAAGGTGCATTGACATGGCCATAGGGATACAGGAAAATCTGTAGTAAGGTGCATTGGTATGGCCGTAGGGATATAGGAAGAGCATAAGTAAGGTGCATTGAAATGGCCGTAGGGATACAGGAACAGCATTAGTAAGGTGCATTGGCATGGAAGTAGAGATACAGGAAAAGCATTAGTAAGCTGCATTGGCATGGCCGTAGGGATACAGGAAAATGATAAGTAAGGTGCACTGATATGGACGTAGGGATACAGGAAGAGCATAAGTAAGATGCATTGACATGGCCGTAGAGATCCAGGAAAAGCATCAGTATGGTGCATTGGCATGGCCATAGGAATACAGGAAAAGGATAAGTAAGGTGCACTGACATGGACGTAGGGATACAGGAAAAGCATTAGTAAGCTGCATTGGCATGGAAGTAGATATCCAGGAAAAGCATAAGTAATGTGCATTGGCATGGCCGTAGGGATACAGGAAAAGCACAAGTAAGGTGCATTGGCATGGCCGTAGGGATACAGGAAAAGCATCAGTAAGGTACATTGACATGGCTGTAGGGATACAGGAAAAACATAAGTAAGGTGCATTGACATGGCCATAGGTATACAGGAAAATCTGTAGTAAGGTGCATTGGTATGGCCGTAGGGATACAGGAAGAGCATAAGTAAGGTGCATTGACATGGCCGTAGGGATACAGGAAAAGCATCAGTAAGGTGTGTTGGCATGGCCATAGGGATACAGGAAAAGCATTAGTAAGGTTCATTGGTATGGCCGTAGGGATACAGAAAAAGCATAAGTAAGGTGCACTGGCATGGCCGTAGGGATACAGGAAAAGCATAAGTAAGGTGCACTGCCATGGCCGTAGGGATGCAGTAAAAGCATAAGTAAAGTGCACTGGCATGGCCGTAGGGATACAGGAAAAGCATAAGTAAGGTGCACTGGCATGGCTGTAGGGATACAGGAAAAGCATAAGTAAGGTGCACTGGCATGGCCATATGGATACAGTCAAATCATAAGTAAGGTGCACAGGCATGGCCGTAGGGATACAGGAAAAGCATTAGTAAGGTGCACTGGCAAGGCCGTAGAGATACAGAAAAGCAGAAGTAATGGGCATTAACATGGACTTAGCGATACAGGAAAAGCATAAGTCAGGTGAATTGGCATGACCGCAGGGATGCAGGAAAAGCATAAGTAAGGTGCATTGGCATGGCTGTAGGGATCCAGGAAAAGCATAATAAGGTGCATTGGCATGGCCGCAGGTATCCAAGAAAAGCATAATAAAGTTGCACTGGCATGGCCGTAGGTATACAGGAAAAGCATAAATAAGGTGCTTTGGCCTGGCCATAGAGATACAGGAATAGCACAAGTAAGGTGCATTGGCATGGAGTTAGGGATACAAGAAAAGCATAAATAAGGTGCATTGACATGACAGTAGGGATCCAGGAAAAGCATTAGTGAGGTGCATTGACATGGCCGTAGGAATACAGGAAAAGCATAAGTAAGGTGTATTGGCATGGTGGTAGGAATACAGGAAAATCAATGTAAGGTGCATTGACATCGCCAGAGGGATACAAGTAAAGCATAAGTAAGGTGCTTTTGCATGGCCGTATAGATACAGGAAAAGCATCAGTAAGGTGCATTGGCATGGAAGTAGATATCCAGGAAAAGCATAAGTAATGTGCATTGGCATGGCCGTAGGGGTACAGGAAAAGCATCAGTAAGGTACATTGACATGGCTGTAGGGATACAGAAAAAACATAAGTAAGGTGCATTGACATGGCCATAGGGATACAGGAAAAAGCATAAGTAAGGTGCACTGACATGGCCGTAGGGATACAGGAAAAGCATTAGTAAGGTGCATTGGCATGGAAATAGATATCCAGGAAAAGCATCAGTAAGGTGTGTTGGCATGGCCATAGAGATACAGGAAAAGCATTAGTAAGGTGCATTGGTATGGCCGTAGGAATACAGGAAAAGCATAAGTAAGGTGCACTGGCAAGGCCGTAGGGATGCAGTAAAAGCATAAATAAAGTGCATTGGCATGGCCGTAGGGATACAGGAAAAGCATAAGTAAGGTGCACTGGCATGGCCGTAGGGATACAGGAAAAGCATAAGTAAGGTGCACTGGCATGGCCGTAGGGATACAGGAAAAGCATAAGTAAGGTGCACTGGCATGGCCATATGGATACAGTCAAAGCATAAGTAAGGTGCACAGGCATGGCCGTAGGGATACAGGAAAAGCATTAGTAAGGTGCACTGGCATGGCTGTAGGGATACAGGAAAAGCATAAGTAAGGTGTGTTGGCATGGCAGAAAAGCATAAGTAATGGGCATTAACATGGACGTAGTGATACAGGAAAAGCATGAGTCAGGTGAATTGGCATGGCCAAAGGTAAACAGGAATAGCACAAGTAAGGTGCATTGGCATGGTGTTAAGGATACAAGAAAAGCATAAATAGGGTGCATTGACATGACAGTAGGGATCCAGGAAAAGCATTAGTGAGGTGCATTGGCATGGCCACAGGAATACAGTAAAAGCATAAGTAAGGTGTATTGGCATGGTCGTAGGAATACAGGAAAATCAATGTAAGGTGCATTGACATCGCCATAGGGATACAAGTAAAGCATAAGTAAGGTGCTTTTGGATGGCCGTATAGATACAGGAAAAGCATCAGTAAGATGCATTGTCATGGCCGTAGGGATACAGGAAAAGCATCAGTAAGGTGCATTGATATGGCCGTAGAGATACAGGTAAAGCATCAGTTAGGTGCATGGACATGGCCGTATGGTAAAGAAAAATCGTAAGTAAGGTGCATTGGCATGGCCGTTGGGATTCAGGAAAAACATCAGTAAGGTGCATTGACATAGCCGTAGGGATACAGGAAAAGCATAAGTAAGGTGTATTGGCATGGCCGTAGGTATTCAGGAAAAGCATCAGTAAGGTGCATTGAAATGGCCGTAAGGATACAGAAAAAGCATCAGTAAGGTGCATTGACAATGCGGTAGGGATACAGGAAAAGCATAAGTAAGGTGCATTGACATGGCCGTAGGGATACAGGAAAAGCATTAGTAAGCTGCACAGGCATGGCAGTAGAGATCCAGGAAAAGCATAAGGAAGGTGCATTGACATGGCCGTAGGGATATAGGAAAAGCAAAAGGAAGGTGCATTGGCATGGCCGTAGGGATACAGGAAAAGCATAAGTAATGTGCATTGGCATGGCCGTAGGGATACAGGAAAAGCATAAGTAAGGTGCATTGGTATGGCCGTAGGGATACAGGAAAAGCATCAGTAAGGTGCATTGGCATGGCCGTAGGAATACAGGAAAAGCATCAGTAAGGTGCACTGACATGGCTGTACATGGTCGTAGGGATACAAGAAAATGATAAGTAAGGTGCACTGATATGGCCGTAGGGATACAAGAAAAGCATAAGTAAGGTGCACTGACATGTCCGTAGGGATACAAGAAGAGCATAAGAAAGGTGCACTGGCATGGCCGTAGGGATACAGGAAAAGCATCAGTAAGGTGTGTTGGCATGGCCATAGAGATACAGGAAAAGCATTAGTAAGGTGCATTGGTATGGCCGTAGGAATACAGGAAAAGCATAAGTAAGGTGCGCTGGCAAGGCCGTAGGGATGCAGTAAAAGCATAAATAAAGTGCATTGGCATGGCCGTAGGGATACAGGAAAAGCATAAGTAAGGTGCACTGGCATGGCCGTAGGGATACAGGAAAAGCATAAGTAAGGTGCACTGGCATGGCCGTAGGGATACAGGAAAAGCATAAGTAAGGTGCACTGCATGGCCATATGGATACAGTCAAAGCATAAGTAAGGTGCACAGGCATGGCCGTAGGGATACAGGAAAAGCATTAGTAAGGTGCACTGGCATGGCTGTAGGGATACAGGAAAAGCATAAGTAAGGTGTGTTGGCATGGCAGAAAAGCATAAGTAATGGGCATTAACATGGACGTAGGGATACAGGAAAAGCATGAGTCAGGTGAATTGGCATGGCCATAGAGATACAGGAATAGCACAAGTAAGGTGCATTGGCATGGTGTTAGGGATACAAGAAAAGCATAAATAAGGTGCATTGACATGACAGTAGGGATCCAGGAAAAGCATTAGTGAGGTGCATTGGCATGGCCACAGGAATACAGTAAAAGCATAAGTAAGGTGTATTGGCATGGTCGTAGGAATACAGGAAAATCAATGTAAGGTGCATTGAAATCGCCATAGGGATACAAGTAAAGCATAAGTAAGGTGCTTTTGGATGGCCGTATAGATACAGGAAAAGCATCAGTAAGATGCATTGTCATGGCCGTAGGGATACAGGAAAAGCATCAGTAAGGTGCATTGATATGGCCGTAGAGATACAGGTAAAGCATCAGTTAGGTGCATGGACATGGCCGTATGGTAAAGAAAAATCGTAAGTAAGGTGCATTGGCATGGCCGTTGGGATTCAGGAAAAACATCAGTAAGGTGCATTGACATAGCCGTAGGGATACAGGAAAAGCATAAGTAAGGTGTATTGGCATGGCCGTAGGTATTCAGGAAAAGCATCAGTAAGGTGCATTGAAATGGCCGTAAGGATACAGAAAAAGCATCAGTAAGGTGCATTGACAATGCGGTAGGGATACAGGAAAAGCATAAGTAAGGTGCATTGACATGGCCGTAGGGATACAGGAAAAGCATTAGTAAGCTGCACAGGCATGGCAGTAGAGATCCAGGAAAAGCATAAGGAAGGTGCATTGACATGGCCGTAGGGATATAGGAAAAGCAAAAGGAAGGTGCATTGGCATGGCCGTAGGGATACAGGAAAAGCATAAGTAATGTGCATTGGCATGGCCGTAGGGATACAGGAAAAGCATAAGTAAGGTGCATTGGTATGGCCGTAGGGATACAGGAAAAGCATCAGTAAGGTGCATTGGCATGGCCGTAGGAATACAGGAAAAGCATCAGTAAGGTGCACTGACATGGCTGTACAAGGTCGTAGGGATACAGGAAAATGATAAGTAAGGTGCACTGATATGGCCGTAGGGATACAAGAAAAGCATAAGTAAGGTGCACTGACATGTCCGTAGGGATACAAGAAGAGCATAAGAAAGGTGCACTGGCATGGCCGTAGGGATACAGGAAAAGCATAAGTAAGGTGCACTTGCATGGCCGTAGGGATACAGGAAAAACATAAGTAAGGTGCACTGGCATGGCCGTAGGGATACATGAAAAGCATAAGTAAGGTGCACTGGCATGGCCGTAGGGATACAGGAAAAGCATAGGTAAAGTGCACTGGCATGGCCGTAGCGATACAGGAAAAGCATTAGTAAGGTGCACTGGCATGGCCGTAAGGATACAGGAAAAGCATAAGTAAGGTGCGTTGGCATGGCCATAGAGATACAGAAAAGCATAAGTAAGGTGCATTAACAGGTACGTAGGAATACAGGAAAAGCATAAGTCAGGTGCATTGACATGGCCGTAAGGATCCAGGAAAAGTATAATTAAGTTGCGTTGGCATGGCCGTAGGGATTCAGGAAAAGCATCAGTAAGGTGCATTGACATAGCCGTAGGGATACAGGAAAAGCATAAGTAAGGTGCATTGGCATGGCCGTAGGTATTCAGGAAAAGCATCAGTAAGGTGCATTGAAATGGCCGTAGGGATACAGAAAAATCATCAGTAATGTGCATTGACAATGCGGTAGGGATACAGGAAAAGCATAAATAAGGTGCATTGACATGGCCGTAGGGATACAGGAAAAGCATTAGTAAGCTGCATAGGCATGGCAGTAGAGATCCAGGAAAAGCATAAGTAATGTGCATTGGCATGGCCGTAGGGATACAGGAAAAGCATAAGGAAGGTGCATTGGCATGGCCGTAACGATACAGGAAAAGCATTAGTAAGCTGGATTGGCATGGAAGTAGAGATACAGGAAAAGCATAATTAATGTGCATTGGCATGGCCGTAGGGATACAGGAAAGGCATAAGTAAGGTGCATTGGTATGGCCGTTGGGATACAGGAAAAGTATCAGTAAGGTGCATTGGCATGGCCGTAGGAATACAGGAAAAGCATCGCTAAGGTGCACTGACATGGCTGTACATGGTCGTAGGGATACAGGAAAATGATAAGTAAGGTGCACTGATATGGCCGTAGGGATACAAGAAAAGCATAAGTAAGGTGCACTGACATGGCCGTAGGGATACAAGAAGAGCATAAGAAAGGTGCACTGGCATGGCCGTAGGGATACAGGAAAAGCATAAGTAAGGTGCACTTGCATGGCTGTTGGGATACAGGAAAAACATAAGTAAGGTGCACTGGCATGGCCGTAGGGATCCATGAAAAGCATAAGTAAGGTGCACTGGCATGGCTGTAGGGATACAGGAAAAGCATAGGTAAAGTGCACTGGCATGGCCATAGGGATACAGGCAAAGCATTAGTAAGGTGCACTGGCATGGCCGTAAGGATACAGGAAAAGCATAAGTAAGGTGCGTTGGCATGGCCATAGAGATACAGAAAAGCATAAGTAAGGTGCATTAACATGGCCGTAGGGATACAGGAAGAGCATAAGTAAGGTGCATTGACATGGCCGTAGGGATGCAGGAAAATCATAGGTAAGTTGCACTGGCATGGCCGTAGGGATCCAGGAAAAGCATCAGTAAAGTGCATTGGCATGGAGTTAGGGATACAAGAAAAGCATAAATAAGGTGCACAGACATGACAGTAGGGATCCAGGAAAAGCATTAGTGAGGTGCATTGGCATGGGCATAGGAATACAGGAAAATCAATGTAAGATGCATTGACATCGCCATAGGGATACAAGTAAAGCATACGTAAGGTACTTTGGCATGGCCGTATAGATATAGGAAAAGCATCAGTAAAATGCATTGTCATGGCCGTACGGATACAGGAAAAGCATAAGTAAGGTGCATTGGCATGGCCGTAGGGATTCAGGAAAAGCATCAGTAAGGTGCATTGAAATGGCCGTAGGGATACAGAAAAAGCATCAGTAAGGTGCATTGACATTGCGGTAGGGATACAGGAAAAGCATAAGTAAGGTGCATTGACATGGCCGTAGGGATACCGGAAAATCATTAGTAAGCTGCCTTGGCATGGCAGTAGAAGTCCACGAAAAGCATAAGTAATTTGCATTGACATGGCCGTAGGGATACAAGAAAAGCATAAGTAAGGTGCACTGGCATAGCCGTAGGGATACAGGAAAAGCATAAGTAAGGTGCACTGGCATGGCCGTAGGGATACAGGAAAAGCATAAGTAAGTTGCACTGACATGGCCATAGGGATACAGGAAAAGCAGAAGTAAGGTGCATTGGCATAGCACTAGGGATACAGGAAAAGCATAAGTAAGGTGCATTGACATAGCCGTAAGGATACAGGAAAAGCATAAGTAAGGTGCATTGGCATGGAAGTAGGGATTCAGGAAAAGCATCCGTAAGGTGCATTGAAATGGCCGTAGGGATACAGAAAAAGCATCAGTAAGGTGCATTGACATTGCGGTAGGGATACAGGAAAAGCATAAGTAAGGTGCATTGACATGGCCGTAGGGATACAGGTAAAGCATTAGTAAGCAACATTGGCATGGCAGTACAAGTTCAGGATAAGCATAAGTAATTTGCATTGACATGGCCGTAGGGATACAAGAAAAGCATAAGTAAGGTGCACTGGCATAGCCGTAGGGATACAGGAAAAGCATAAGTAAGGTGCACTGGCATGGCCGTAGGGATACAGGAAAAGCATAAGTAAGTTGCACTGACATGGCCTTAGGGATACAGGAAAAGCATAAGTAAGGTGCATTGACATAGCCGTAACGATACAGGAAAAGCATAAGTAAGGTGCATTGGTATGGCCGTAGGGATTCAGGAAAAGCATCAGTAAGGTGCATTGAAATGGCCGTAGGGATACAGAAAAAGCATCAGTAAGGTGCATTGACATTGCGGTAGGGATACAGGAAAAGCATAAGTAAGGTGCATTGGCATGGCAGTACAAGTCCAGGAAAAGCATAAGTAATTTGCATTGACATGGTCGTAGGGATACAAGAAAAGCATAAGTAAGGTGCACTGGCATAGCCGTAGGGATACAGGAAAAGCATAAGTAAGGTGCATTGGCATAGCACTAGGGATACAGGAAAAGCATAAGTAAGGTGCATTGACATGGCCATAGGGATAAGAAAAGGATAAGTAAGGTGCTCTGGCATAGTCGTAGGGATACAGGAAAAGCATAAGTAAGGTGCACTGGCATAACCGTAGGGATACAAGAAAAGCATAAGTAAAGTGCATTCACATGGCCGTAGGGATACAGGAAAAGGATTAGTTAGGTGCAATGGCATGGCCGTAGGGATACAGGAAAAGCATAAGTAAGGTGCATTGACATAGCCGTAACGATACAGGAAAAGCATAAGTAAGGTGCATTGGTATGGCCGTAGGGATTCAGGAAAAGCATCAGTAAGGTGCATTGAAATGGCCGGAGGGATACAGAAAAAGCATCAGTAAGGTGCATTGACATTGCGGTAGGGATACAGGAAAAGCATAAGTAAGGTGCATTGGCATGGCAGTACAAGTCCAGGAAAAGCATAAGTAATTTGCATTGACATGGTCGTAGGGATACAAGAAAAGCATAAGTAAGGTGCACTGGCATAGCCGTAGGGATACAGGAAAAGCATAAGTAAGGTGCATTGGCATAGCACTAGGGATACAGGAAAAGCATAAGTAAGGTGCATTGACATGGCCATAGGGATACAAGAAAAGGATAAGTAAGGTGCTCTGGCATAGTCGTAGGGATACAGGAAAAGCATAAGTAAGGTGCACTGGCATAACCGTAGGGATACAAGAAAAGCATAAGTAAAGTGCATTCACATGGCCATAGGGATACAGGAAAAGGATTAGTTAGGTACATTGGTACGGCCATAGGGATACAGGAAAAGGATTAGTAAGGTGCACTGGCATGGTCGTAGAAATACAGGAAAATCATAAGTAAGGTGCATTGACATGGCCGTAGGAATACAGGAAAAGCATAAGTAAGGTGCATTCACATGGCCCTAGGGATACAGGAAAAGCATAAGTAAGGTGCACTGCATGATCAAATAGGAGGAAATGCTTGAAAAAGCAGAGCATACATGTACTCAGGAGCCCCACATGAAGCTCATTGGTGAAGAGCCTGAGGCGTACCTCTGCTAAGTCAATGGGTGCATTGGGTAGTGAGGATCCTTGCACCAGAGCAGAAGCTGGCAAAGTCCTCCAGCAGGACCATTGACACCCAACCTGCAAGCATATTGAGGATTATAATCTTTAGAAGGTGAGACTGCCATCCTTACCTCCCCATAAGAGTTCTGCGATGCCCCGATAGCGCTCTGGATGTTGGAGATGCCAGGCTCTAGACCAGCGATCAGAGACGTTCCAGTGTCGATGATGGCCTGGCAGCCGCCATTGCAGGCGATGATGTTTCCGTTCATGGAGACGCTGAGCAATCACGTGAGACAGAGATGAACATGAAGATCAAAAGGAAATGTACAGAGTGACTCTGAATAACCATGTGACACCACTCAGAAATCCAGCTAACTATCTTCCTCTGGAATAGCAATTTTGAGCTATGAGTGAGCGCGCTTTAAAGTGCTTTAAAGTGCTTGATGCGAAGTGTGGCTCACATTGGGGCTAATCAGTCGAACCCCAAAACTCTGGCTGCAGATGGGGTTTGAGCCTCACATTAAAATGAGCAATTCCCCTCCTTTGTTGCTCTTATAAGTTTGAACCAGTTGTAACTATAAGGACTCATTTATCTGAATACGATTTTAAACCATTACCTCTGCTAAACAAACACCTTGTATTAAAATATCACCCCAGTTCATCAAACAAAACGAAAGGAAAATACCTTTTAAAAAAAGAAAGATGGAAAGACACATAGATATATAGATATAAGAGTAATATTTGGGCCAGGTTGAGTCTCTGGAAGAGGGGCTTTGACTTCTGAAATGCTCGCAAGTTTCAGTCCTAACTGGTTGCACTCTGGCTCTGATGAGATGCACAGCACATTGCTTGAGTGGCTGCACATGACTTACATGGAGCTGGGCACATCATTGCATGTTTACCAATATAACCTCACGCTGGCATTCTTCCACACTCATATATGACTCTTTTTTAAATAGTTCTCTGACTTGGGCCACATTGATCCCTTTCCGCCACTAGGATCCTTTGCATGTTGAGAGGATGCGGTCTACATACCTGTCCAGGGTGATCTGCCAGTAGGTCTCTGAGGAGAGAGGGATCCAGTTCATGGTGCCGGAGTAGTAAGAAGTTTCATACCCTCCAAAGATCACCACGCTCCCGCTGGCTCCGTTCCTGGGAGACAGAAAATAGAACTTGAGTTTCCAGTCCTGACTACACAGATGAAGAGAACATCAGGAATCCACATGTGGAGCACCTCAAGACCTTCCTCTTTGCTTCTGCTTAATCTCCTCCTCTCCCCTGCTGATCTCCTGGCTGAACCTGAATCTGCACTGGTCACCTGGCCACCCTCTGCTTCTCTGGCTCAGGTCCCCTCCCCGCCAGTTGCACACCTGCACTGCCCCCCTGGCACGCCCTGCATTCGGCTGTTTCTGTATCCCTACAGCCCCCCACCAGCACCTGACACCTGATGTCTGCACTTACCCCTGCACTTACCTCTGCACTTGCCTGCACTTGCCTGCACTTCTTATTTATTATATGTATTGGCTTTTATTTATTTTATTGTTATCTTATGTACTGCACTGTCCCCCCCCTTCCCCCTGCACTTCTCCCCTTCCCCTGCACTTGCGCGATCTCAATGTCACCTGGCCTAGTAAGATCGTTGGCTCTGTCTTCCCTCTGTTCCCCCTCCCTTGCCTCGTGGCGCCTTGAAACACTTGTGTATAGGCGCGTTATAAATGCCATATCATATCATATCATATCAATACTGTAGGATCAACGTTTTGTATTGTTGTCTGGCTGCACGTTGCATGTTCTGACATCAAGGAGATGGAATATCTCTTATGCACAATAATGGCCCTCCCTCCAACCCAGGGTAGGGGACAGCAGGATGCGTGTTAGTGAGTGATCCTGGGGGATCATGACAGCAATGGCCCTGTTTCAGATAGGATCCGCCTGTGTATCCATTATGACGTCATAGATGATGAGTGTGTTACTAGCTGCCAATCAACTCGGTGTTATGCTCTTCTGCACCCGGCATAGGAGCCTTCTTCAACTCTGGCTTCCTATTCTCGAGTGTCAGATTCAAGTACATGCAAGGGGGAGCGCTCTCTTTAATCACTCGTCCTTCCTAGGACTGGATGCAATGGAGGTGTCTCTCCAATCCTTCTAGGACGTGCAGTCCTCCCAGAGTCCAATGGTTTATCCCAGAATGCATCTGGGTTTCCCTCTCATCCCGCTTAGTGGGGGTGCAGCATCCTGTGATGTTACTGGGAATGTTGTATATGGAATGCGTGGAATGTGGAACTGGCAAGGGTGGAATGAGGATGTCAGCGTTTATCTTGTCAGTTAAAAGGACCCGTGGGCAAGGCCGGTGGGGCACATTGTAGGTCTTAACCGTATGTAAATAAATGATGGTCTCTGGCCATCTGTGTGAGAAGAGTCATTTCAGGGGGGCATGTGGATCTGGGCCATTGCAATGCAGAGAGCCAACATATGTAAGAGGGGGTACATTCAGCACCAGAAGAACCAGGGTCTTCTCCCACTTCAGCCCTTGAATTGGAACTATCTGCTCCTGTAGGTTTACTCTACTTCACCCCTTCCTGACTCCCTCAAAACCTATTTAGCAATCACAGCCCATCCTGTCAGCTCATGCCTTTGCTGTCAGGCACTTATTCACATTTCATTTGTCCTCCATTTTAAATCTTATGCTTCATCCTCGAGACATACTGTGCTGATTAATTAGCTTCCTACCACTCCCCCAATACTGTTCAGAATCATCCAGCACCGGCCATCCCTCCGTGATGTGCACAGTGTCTCCTTTACTCTGGGCAGCATGGATCTGCTCCTGTCTTCTTAGGATGTTTTTGGCATGTCTCCTACTTCACTGCTCTCCCTCGTCTCAGTACCAGTTGTCTTGGACATGATACCTCTGTCATTGTGTTCACTGATCTTTAAAGCTAGGCTGCGATTCACACTCAACACGCGCCTTCCTATGACATTCCTGAACATAGGTTCCACAATGTGCAATGTTAAGGTCCTCGAGACCTCCAATATTCTCCCTTCTGTACACCCCTCTGTGAATTGGTTTCCGGCTGCATCTGTTCCATTGCATCATCTGTGAGCGCGAGACCAGTGCCCACCTTGACTTCTCTAGGCACTAAGGCAGAGGGCACCCTCTGCATTACAGTCACTGGCCATCTATGGACTTATTTATATATTTAATGAGAAAGCAGAAGGAAGAGAACAGGCAGGAGACCGCCATGTGCCTTTGTTGAGTGTCATGTTTGCACACATGCAGTGAAGCTGGTCATATCAGCTGTGACTCACGCGCTCAGGTAGACAGAGAAGAGGTCCTGTGAGAGCAGACCCTGGCTCCACATGTTATCAAAGACGGGGGTGGCACCGTCGGATGCCAGGCTCGGGAACGCCAGACCCAGGATGCCATCAAACTGCATTTGGGAAAAGAAGTCCGCCTCCGTGTAGGCCAGGCCGAATTCCTGGCTCGTGACTGTCAGGCCTCCAACCTAAGAGCGAAGAATAGGAGTGGTCAGGAGTAGGAAGCAAAGCTGTGACTATCCGGCTCTATCACCGTGAGAATCGTCATGCCTATTCCTTTTACCTGCACAGTGTCGTAGCCAATGACCCCAGTCATACTTCCTGTCCCGTAGGCAATGCTCAGGCTTTGGCTGGTGGACTGGAAGGTGGAGGAACTGGAAGGGTTAAACTGGTTGTGGTTTGCTGTGGATACAAACAAAGGGTTCATTAGGACAACATTCCAATCCCACTGTCCTTCCCAGTCTGCACACTAACTGCCCACACAACCACAGGTCTGCATCCGCGGTGTTCCCTTCTGCCCACACAACCACAGGTCTGCATCCGAGGTGTTCCCTTCTGCCCACCCAATCACAGGTCTGCATCCAAGGTGGTCCCTTCTGCCCACACAATCACAGGTCTGCATCCAAGGTGGTCCCTTCTGCCCACACAATCACAGGTCTACATCCGAGGTGGCCCCTTCTGCCCACACAACCACAGGTCTGCATCCCAGGTGTCCCCTTCTGCCCACCCAATCACACATCTGCATCCAAGGTGTCCCTTCTGCCCACACAACCACAGGTCTGCATCCGAGGTGTTCCCTTCTGCCCTCACAATCACAGGTCTGCATCCGAGGTGTTCCCTTCTGCCCACAAAATCGCTGGTCTGCTTCTGAGGTGTTCAGTTCTGCCCACACAATCACAGGTCTGCATCTGAGGTATTCTCTTCTGCCCACACAATCACAGGCCTGCATCCGAGGTGTTCTCTTCTGACCACACAATCACAGGTCTGCATCTGAGGTGTTCCGTTCTGCCCACACAATCACAGGTCTGCATCCCAGGTGTCCCCTTCTGCCCACCCAATCACACATCTGCATCCAAGGTGTCCCTTCTGCCCACACAACCACAGGTCTGCATCCGAGGTGTTCCTTTCTGCCCTCACAATCACAGGTCTGCATCCGAGGTGTTCCCTTCTGCCCACAAAATCGCTGGTCTGCTTCTGAGGTGTTCAGTTCTGCCCACACAATCACAGGTCTGCATCTGAGGTATTCTCTTCTGCCCACACAATCACAGGCCTGCATCCGAGGTGTTCTCTTCTGCCCACACAATCACAGGTCTGCATCTGAGGTGTTCCCTTCTGCCCACACAATCACAGGTCTGCATCCGAGGCTCCCTTTCTGCCCAAACAATCACATGTCTGCATTCGAGGTGTTCCCTCCTACCCCCAGAATCACAGGTCTGCATCCAAGGTGTCCCCTTCTGCCCACACAATCACAGGTCTGCATCCAAGGTGTCCCCTTCTGCCCACACAATCACAGGTCTGCATCCCAGTGGTCCCCTTCTGCCCACACAATCACATGTCTGCATCTTAGCTGTTCCCTTATGCCCACCCTGTCGCAGGACTGCATCCAAGGTGTTCCCTTGTGCCCACACAATCACAGGTCTGCATCTGAGCTGTTCCCTTCTACCCACACAATCCCAGGTCTGCATCCAAGGTGTTCCCTTCTGCCCATAATTTCAGAGGTCTGCATCCAAGGTGTTCCCTTCTGCCCACACAATCACAGGTCAGCATCAGAGGTGTAACCTTCTGCCCACACAATCACAGGTCTGCATCTGAGGTGTTGCCTTCTGCTCACACAATCACAGGTCTGCATCCCAGATCTTCCCTTCTGCCCTCACAATCACAGGTCTGCATCCGAGGTGGTCCCTCCTGCCCACATAACCACAGGTTTGCATCCAACGTGGTCCCTTCTACCCACACAATCACAGGTCTGCACTTGAGGTGTTCCCTTCTGCCCACACAATCCCAGGTCTGCATCCGAAGTGTTCCCTTCTGCCTGCACAAACACAGGTCTGCATCCAAGGTGTTCCCTTCTGCTCACACAATCACAGGTCAGCATCCGAGGTGTTCCCTTCTGCTCACACAGTCACAGGTCAGCATCCGAGGTGTTCCCTTCTGCTCACACAACCACAGGTCAGCATCCGAGGTGTTCCCTTCTGCTCACACAGTCACAGGTCAGCATTCGAGGTGTTCCCTTCTGCTCACACAATCACAGGGCCGCATCGGAGGTGTTCCCTTCTGGGTTTGAGCTAATAAGACAGGGCATCCCTTTGAGGTGTTTGACCATGAGCGGTGTAGTCTGAAAGGACAGAGTCCAGAAGACCTGGCAACCCCTAATACTAACTAGAAACATATCATCCATTGCTTCCCTGAAAGGGCACCAATCGACGGGCAACTCTTTCCACGAGTGCTCTGCTCAGCTGGGGCTATTCACACCCTGACTCACTAATGAGCCTCATTTCGAGTTGGGCAGTATTCCGGTGGCAAATCTGACAGAATTCCACCCAATTCAATTACCGTTACCAGCACTCCGTCCGGTGGTATTACTGCCAGATCACAAGTGGTGGTGGCAGTGTTAGTCCATATTTATTTTTAGTCCATAGGAATCAATGGGGCATTTTCAGTGGAATTATTGTAGCAGTATTCTACTGTGGTAATTCCACTGAAAATGGGCAGAAAGTCAGCAGATTTACCTCCCGCTTCAGAGTGGGAGGTCAATCCTCCAACTTTCCACCCAACTCATAGTGGGGTGGTGCATTAATCCAGCGGTAACAGGATTTTTCAGCAAACTGGATGATTGCTCCATCCTTCTCCCCACTCTCCAACATTACTCATTTGGTCCTAGTGACAAAGCTTTTAATTTTGAGAATTGCATCCACTTTTATCTCCCTCAATAAATTCCCATTTCTACTGTGGTTGGCTCTCCATGCAAAGTGGCTCTCTTTTCAAATTATGTGTTGTGGTCTTTGAATCCATCCACACACTTGCCCCCCAAACCTTAGTAACTATCTTTCGCCCCTATCCCTCTTTTACACTCAGGTCCCAAGACCCTCTCTACCTCATGATTCCCAGTGTACAGGGCCTGTGCCATCTCCTGCTTAGATCCTATCCCTTCTGGCACAACCCGCTGCAGGACCCTATCTCCAGAGATTAAGAAACTCACAAAAGTGATAAGCTTCAAAATGGCCATCAAAAGGCATGTGCTCTCTCTTGAAGAATGCCCCCAAGCAGGAGTGGCATTATCCCTTCCCAATATTCAATTAACCACACTTTAAACATGTACAAAATTGTACTCTTGATCAATAATGTTATTCACAGTGTCCGTCACTTTGTACCACCCCCTTTTAATGTTCCAGGCCCCATCCACTCCACCAACTTTGGCTACCACATTTGTGAGACCACTAGCAACTGTCCCGGGTTTGGCCATTGCCATCGTGTTTCTCCTTGAAGCACTAAAGTCACACAAAACACATATGCATATACCCCAGAATGCATGCTGGGAATGGTGATCAAGTGTGATAATGAGGAAAAATTGGTAAAATGTTTTGGACACCATTATGTAGATTAATGGTATGCACCCACATCACTCAGGGTGATGGGACTATGCTTAGGGTTATCAAGTCACTGAGTGCTCAGAAACACAGTGGACATTAGGAAGGGATCGTCGCTGGGACAGAGAGAATGTGGACTTTTGTTAAGGTGCAGAGGATCCTTGGGAACATGTTCCTAATGCTGAGTGGCTTTACTGGAGCAAAGGACATACTTACAGCAGGCACTGCTGGTACAGGAGGTAGATGGAACCCAGAGGTTGGAAGACCCGCTGTCAAAGATCACAGTGAATTGCTGGGGCGGAGTCCCAATAGAGATTGTTCCGAAGTACGACATCTGTTGGATCGCAAAAGGGAATTTGGAAGTGAAATGCTTGTCCATGATAAACTCTAGCAGTTCTAATATTCTTATCTAAAAATCCTGCAATTACACTTTAAGGTGCTATATTTGGCAAGTCAGAGATGTATTATCAGGTCCATTATTTTTCTTTACGTTTCTATATGTATTATTAATGTGTTACAGCCATATATATCACTTTCCAGATCCTTGAAAAAAAAACACAAAACCATCACATAACATAAACATAAAAGAATATATGTCACTTATTCCAGCAAGTTCTCGGGTATTCAGACTCAATTCAATGCGGCATCATTCATCAAATCAAGAGTTATTCATACTTTTACAA
The DNA here is from genome assembly GCF_040938575.1 of Ambystoma mexicanum. NCBI lineage: Eukaryota > Metazoa > Chordata > Amphibia > Caudata > Ambystomatidae > Ambystoma > Ambystoma mexicanum. Next base: position 1,157,624,643 of record NC_090941.1, on the reverse strand, counting down.
GTTCAATGGATAAAAATGTTTTGTTGGCTGAGGATAGAGTTTGCCAAAATTCCTCCGTCTGGAGCCAGTCTTCATTGTGAACAAAATGACAATACAAAGATCTTGAGGCCCGTGCGCTCTGTAAGAATATGGCGTAGAGATTGGCCTTGGAATAAGGCACAGTTCTCATACACCACTTTGCTCTACTTGCCAGAATCGCCCCTGTTGGTAAAAAATTCAGACAGAATCCCAAAAGCTCATTTCTTCCTCTATAATCTGGACATTTCTTCAGGTAAGCTGGCATGACACCATTCGATTTATCCAAAAAAGAGTAGCTATCATAAAGCTTCAATGAGCGGACCACATCGATAGTTCTTACCCATCCGTCTCAATTAAAGCCTTCTTTAGACTGTTAGGATCATTGGATGCCAAACTAAGAATATTACCCACCCTCTCTGTTAGTTTCCTGAAGATGGTCCTGACCTGCCTAGTCTCCTCCTGAAGCATCTCTGCAAACAGGGAGTTGGCCTGTGGACATTTAACAGAACGATGCAATTGTGGCACTCTCCAATCCACACGGACCTTTAGAGAGTTCAGACCAAGCTCATGCCGTAGTGCAGAAATAGGAAGAGACTGGGCGAGGCATAGCACTCTCTTCCAGAGTCTCCCCTACAGGTGCTCCCAATTTAGACTCCAAGTCTGGCACTCTACGTCAGTGCCATATAATAAGGTAGGTATCGCTTTGCCTTTATTGAATTTCATTAATGACAATAGAGAGAACTTGCAATACGATCCTTTGATTTTCTCCATTTAAGATAAGATTTGGTCCACCTCAGCGTTTAGCCTGTCCTCTACCCATTTCAAGCTCGGGTGAGACGTCAAACTTGCCAAGCCAAGGTAAGTGCATTCCCCCTGTCAATGAAATGATCCGCAAATTGAGGGACCATCTAACACCGACCCTATTTTTTGTTGGATTACTAAATCTTATAATCTGAGTCTTACTAGGATTGATAAGAAGCTTGATTCTTTCTGTATATCCACTTATCGCCATCAACAATGGTTGTACACCTCGAGGCGTGAAGTTTAAGACAAGGACGTCATCAGCATATCCTAGCCAGTTGATCTTACGAGCACTAATCCTTGGACTAGCCAGCGCATGCTCACACAGACTCATTCAGGTCAGCCAGGAAGTTAAACAGGCAGGGCGCAAGTATACAACCCTGCCTTACTCCCCTCTCCATATTTATCAGGCTTTGCAGATGTCCCTGAGAATCCAGCCAGACCTGAAGGGTCGTATTTTGGTGCAAGTAGACAATTATTGCTAATAGCCCAGGGGGGATTCCCCACGATCTTAATTTTCCGCAGATAAAAGATCAATTTATAGTATCAAAGGCTTTAGAAACGTCAATCATGGACATATATAAAGGGGGATTTTCTGCCTTCCAGGAACAATCCCACAACATGTTTACAATAAGCCATTGAGAGTGGTCGACACGCCTTTCCTGAAAGCTATATGGCATTTATCTAAGATGCCTTTTGTTTCAGCCGAACCTTCCAGTTCCAAGAGGATGGCCACAGCTACAATGTTTCTATCCGCATCAAGAAGGGTGATCGGACGATAGAAAATAGGATCCATCCGATCGCCCTTCTTATAGATTGGTATAATAACAGCCATCTTCCAAATCTCCGGGCAGCACCTCTTAGCAATAATGTTTTTAAAGAGAAGAAGGAGGACCATTAACCACGAGGCCAGATCAGATTTGATAGGCCTTTAGGCCCAGTGAAGGACTGATCACCCAAGGAACATTGGGATGTTCATTGGTCACAACTTTCCCTGGTTTACAGAAAAGGCTCCTAAAATGTACTGACCAGACCTCTTCAGACACACAGTTACTTTGACATTGTATTTGGGAAGCTTTCTTCCTACTTACTAAAGACCCACCATGTCTCTTGTCTTTGATATAAGCGGGGTCAGCAGAGATTCTCCCTGTCTTTGCATTCTTATTAGTCTGTTTGAATTATTCCAATTCCTAAACGCTAACAACAATTCTGTTTTATTCAACGTTAACTCAGAACTAGACACTACAGGTTTGTTTAAGATTCCCACGTTTTCTCAAAGTCCTCTTTTCCGAGACCAAGTTTCCTGATCAAAACTGTATTGATATGTTGACAACGACATGTTCTTACCAATTTGAGGACTATTCAGATCACCTACACAAGGTTCTCAAATGTTCCAGGTAGCAAGCCAAGGAGAGTTGGTTTGGGGTAACGACATTACAGTTTCTTTCAATTTTGTATTTAACATGCGTCCGTTACCCTCAAACCTTCCCAATCTGTTGCGCCCCTGATTTGGCCCTAGTTCGGTCTTTTGGCACCTTCTCTGCTCATCACACTCACAGGCTAATCTAAGAGTCACCATGCTATTGTCACTTTTCTCTGTGGGCTTTATCTTCATGTTGACACATCTAGCACACATGCCTCTTGACACTATGATATAATCGATGATTGCCTTAGATCTATAATATTTCCATGGGGGGCAGGAATTAAGTCACCCTCAACACTTCCATTACAAAGCAGCAAATCCCAACTACTAACAAAGTGTAGCCACTATTTTCAATTTTCCACAGCAACACCGTTATTAACTGCTCTCCTGCTCTTGCTATGACCTCTTCCCTCCACTTCCATCTGATTGGCCATCATCTATGGGCTCTCCACCTAGCAACCTGGGAGTCATCGTGGATATCAAGTCAACATTTCTCTCTCAGATAAGCACTATAGTCACAGTTGCCCCATAGCCGTGAAGGGATGTGTCAAAGTGTTACCACTCTCTTCAAGGGATTGCCATTGTCCTCATCATGGTCATCTCTTCAGGGGATTGCCATTGTCCTCATCATGGTCATCTCTTCAGGGGATTGCCATTGTCCTCATCATGGTCATCTCTTCAGGGGATTGCCATTGTCCTCATCATGGTCATCTCTTCAGTGGATTGCCATTGTCCTCATCATGGTCATCTCTTCAGGGGATTGCCATTGTCCTCATCATGGTCATCTCTTCAGGGGATTGCCATTGTCCTCATCATGGTCATCTCTTCAGGGGATTGCCATTGTCCTCATCATGGTCATATCCTCAAGGGATTGCCATTGTCCTCGTCATGGTCATCTCTTCAGGGGATTGCCATTGTCCTCATCATGGTCATCTCTTCAGGGGATTGCCATTGTCCTCATCATGGTCATCTCTTCAGGGGATTGCCATTGTCCTCATCATGGTCATCTCTTCAGGGGATTGCCATTGTCCTCATCATGGTCATCTCCTCAAGGGATTGCCATTGTCCTCATCATGGTCATATCCTCAAGGGATTGCCATTGTCCTCGTCATGGTCATCTCTTCAGGGGATTGCCATTGTCCTCATCATGGTCATCTCTTCAGGGGATTGCCATTGTCCTCATCATGGTCATCTCTTCAGGGGATTGCCATTGTCCTCATCATGGTCATCTCTTCAGGGGATTGCCATTGTCCTCATCATGGTCATCTCCTCAAGGGATTGCCATTGTCCTCATCATGGTCATCTCTTCAGGGGATTGCCATTGTCCTCATCGTGGTCATCTCTTCAGGGGATTGCCATTGTCCTCATCATGGTCATATCCTCAAGGGATTGCCATTGTCCTCATCATGGTCATCTCCTCAAGGGATTGCCATTGTCTTCATCATGGTCATCTCTTCAAGGGATTGCCATTGTCCTCATCATGGTCATCTCCTCAGGGGATTGCCATTGTCCTCATCATGGTCATCTCTTCAGGGGATTGCCATTGTCCTCATCATGGTCATCTCTTCAGGGGATTGCCATTGTCCTCATCATGGTCATCTCTTCAGGGGATTGCCATTGTCCTCATCATGGTCATCTCTTCAGGGGATTGCCATTGTCCTCATCATGGTCATCTCTTCAGGGGATTGCCATTGTCCTCATCATGGTCATCTCTTCAGGGGATTGCCATTGTCCTCATCATGGTCATCTCTTCAGGGGATTGCCATTGTCCTCATCATGGTCATCTCTTCAGGGGATTGCCATTGTCCTCATCATGGTCATCTCTTCAGGGGATTGCCATTGTCCTCATCATGGTCATCTCTTCAGGGGATTGCCATTGTCCTCATCATGGTCATATCCTCAAGGGATTGCCATTGCCCTCATCATGGTCATCTCTTCAGGGGATTGCCATTGCCCTCATCATGGTCATCTCTTCAGGGGATTGCCATTGTCCTCATCATGGTCATCTCTTCAGGGGATTGCCATTGTCCTCATCATGGTCATCTCTTCAGGGGATTGCCATTGCCCTCATCATGGTCATCTCTTCAGGGGATTGCCATTGTCCTCATCATGGTCATCTCTTCAGGGGATTGCCATTGTCCTCATCATGGTCATCTCTTCAGGGGATTGCCATTGTCCTCATCATGGTCATCTCTTCAGGGGATTGCCATTGTCCTCATCATGGTCATCTCTTCAAGGGATTGCCATTGTCCTCATCATGGTCATCTCTTCAGGGGATTGCCATTGTCCTCATCATGGTCATCTCTTCAGGGGATTGCCATTGTCCTCATCATGGTCATCTCTTCAGGGGATTGCCATTGTCCTCATCATGGTCATCTCTTCAGGGGATTGCCATTGTCCTCATCATGGTCATCTCTTCAGGGGATTGCCATTGTCCTCATCATGGTCATCTCTTCAGGGGATTGCCATTGTCCTCATCATGGTCATCTCTTCAGGGGATTGCCATTGTCCTCATCATGGTCATCTCCTCAAGGGATTGCCATTGTCCTCATCATGGTCATCTCTTCAGGGGATTGCCATTGTCCTCATCATGGTCATCTCTTCAGGGGATTGCCATTGTCCTCATCATGGTCATCTCTTCAGGGGATTGCCATTGTCCTCATCATGGTCATATCCTCAAGGGATTGCCATTGTCCTCATCATGTGCATCAAGCAGCCGAGAGCAATCTAAAGTGATTGCATAGATGGGAACGGAACACACAGATGCCACCAGACGTTGGGGTGGAAGGAGTCAAATGTTCTCACCAATAGGGGCACACAGAAAGATTGGCCTAATATAGGATCGGAATACATTCAATGTCCAGCATTCTTCAGTCATGCAGAGAGTTCCAGCCACTGAAAGGCTCCCCTGCTCCTCCACCTCCAATGGAAAGGCTGAGGGGAACACTCACAATTCCCATGCATGGACCATGAGAATGGCACGCAGAAGCCACTGGACAGGCTTTTGCCCTCAGAGTTCCGCTCGCCCCTAATTGCAATAGGTAGTCAGTATTCTTTAGTCCTTATAGCCCCCGCCCCCCACTCAGATCCTGTGTGTGGAGCAATAGGTACTCACATCCATGTAGTTGGTCATGGGCTCGTTGGACACTTGACCTTCCATGATTGGGAAGTATTTGCTGGATGGATCCACTCTGTAGGTCTTCAGGAAATCCCTGAGCTTCCCATCTTCCCGCAGGCGATCCCGGAGGGATTTCCCTTTATGCAGCGGGATCCTAAAGGCAGAGAAAGAGCGAGAGGCGTGATTGGCTGGAAAGAAGAATTCAATACCTTTCCCACAGAATCGCATTCATGGAAGACAGGGACATCTAATGAAACGCCCATTGCAAGGGTATCTCACCTGGAGACATAGATGAAACACAGGATCTTTGTGTCAAGATGAAAAAGTCAAGACCATACATGAAGCTGTGCAGCATTTCATCATCAGTGGCAGTGTAGTGCACTTAACCCCTTCACTGCTGAGCTGTAATCAAGTCTATGCAACAAGGACGAGAATACTGGTCCTTAGCACTTAGAGTATTTTCGTTGCTATTGTGAAACAAGATTTAATTGCTTAGAGCCATTCACACATCTGGAAGACAGTAGGGTACACGTGGCTTATTTTTCCCAGGTGGGCAAGAGTATCGGGAGACCACCCTGAGGCAGGCTTCTGGAGTTTGCAGGCAAATAAAACGTACAAACATGATTGCGTTTTAGAGTTTGTAATAGAGTTTTGGCTTTAGGGTGGCCCGGTCAATCAAAGGGACATAAGTATATTGAACATAAGAAGTGCATCTCTATGGATTCCTAAGGGGTGGGTGATCCATTGTGGGGAAGAAACACATGCGTTTGTGAAGCTCATCCGCGTGGTTTGGCAGCTCCGTGCCACACTCCGGATTACTCCATGCACCCCCTGAAAGTGTGCATCTTTGCACGCCTGCATCTTCCGTGCAGAGCGACATTAGTGGTGAGTGCACTCAGAAGGTGACGCCACCTTCTTGCGCTGGGAAAGGGGTGGCGTAAGCGTGGCACCCCAGTCTCAGCAGTGGGGGGTTTGCAAAGGGGAGAGTGGCTCACGGAATTCCCCAGAACAACACCACCGCGTGTGGTCTAAAGTTAGACTTAATGATAATAAAGCAAATTCTCTCATTGAGAAGGGATATGGGGCTCCAGGGCTGATATGGGAAACTGCCTGAGACAGTGGGCTCTAGGGCTGATATGGGAAACTGCCTGAGACAGTGGTCTCTAGGGCTGATATGGGGAACTGCCTGATACTTTGGGCTCCAGGGCTGATATGGGAAACTGCCTGATACTTTGGGCTCCAGGGCTGATATGGGAAACTGCCTGATACTTTGGGCTCCAGGGCTGATATGGGAAACTGCCTGAGACAGTGGGCTCCAGGGCTGATATGGGAAACTAGCTGAGACAGTGGGCTCAAGGGCTGATATGGGAAACTGCCTGAGACTGTGGGATCCAGGGCTGATATGGGAAACTGCCTGAGACAGTGGGCTCCAGGGCTGATATGGGGAACTAGCTGAGACAGTGGGCTCCAGGGCTGATATGGGAAACTGCCTGAGACTGTGGGCTCCAGGGCTGAGATGGGAAACTGCCTGAGACAGTGGGCTCCAGGGCTGATATGGGAAACTAGCTGAGACAGTGGGCTCAAGGGCTGATATGGGAAACTGCCTGAGACTGTGGGCTCCAGGGCTGATATGGGAAACTGCCTGACACAGTGGTCTCCAGGGCTGATATGGGAAACTGCCTGACACAGTGGTCTCCAGGGCTGATATGGGAAACTGCCTGAGACAGTGGGCTCCAGGGCTGATAAGGGAAACTGCCTGACACTGTGGGCTCCAGGGCTGATATGGGGAACTGCCTGAGACTGTGGGTTCCAGGGCTGATATGGGAAACTGCCTGACACTGTGGGCTCCAGGGCTGATATGGGGAACTGCCTGAGACTGTGGGTTCCAGGGCTGATATGGGAAACTAGCTGATATGGGAAACGCCTGAGACAGTGGGCTCTAGGGCTGAGAAGGGGAACTGCCTGAGACTGTGGGCTGTAGGGCTGGTATTGGGAAACTGCCTGAGACAGTGGGCTCCAGGGCTGATATGGGAAACTGCCTGAGACAGTGGGCTCCAGGGCTGATATGGGAAATTGGCTGAGACAGTGGTCTCAAGGGCTGATATGGGGAGCTGCCTGAGACTGTGGGCTCCAGGGCTGATATGGGAAACTAGCTGATATGGGAAACGCCTGAGACAGTGGGCTCGAGGGCTGAGAAGGGGAACTGCCTGAGACTGTGGGCTCCAGGGCTGATATGGGGAAATGCCAGAGACAGTGGGCTCCAGGGCTGATATGGGAAATTGGCTGAGACAGTGGTCTCAAGGGCTGATATGGGGAACTGCCTGAGACTGTGGGCTCCAGGGCTGATATGGGAAACTGCCTGATACTGTGTGCTCTAGGGCTGATCTGGGGAACTGCCTGAGACAGTGGGCTCTATGGCTGATACGGGAAACTGCCTGAGACTGTGGGGTCTAGGGCTGATATGGGAAACTGCCTGAGACTGTGGGCTCCAGGGCTGATATGGGAAACTGACTGACACTGTGTGCTCTAGGGCTGATCTGGGGAACTGCCTGAGACAGTGGGCTCTAGGGCAGATACGGGAAACTGCCTGAGACTGTGGGGTCTAGGGCTGATATGGGAAACTGCCTGAGACTGTGGGCTCCAGGGCTGATATGGGAAACTGCGTGACACTGTGTGCTCTAGGGCTGATATGGGGAACTGCCTGATGCTGTGGGCTCCAGGGATGATATGGGAATATGCCTGAGACTGCAGACTCCAGGGCTGATATGGGAAACTGCCTGAGATTGTGGGCTTGAGGGCTGATATGGGAAACTGCCTGAGACTCTGGGCTCCAGGGCTGAGATGGGAAACCGCCTGAAACTGTGGGCTCTAGGGCTGATACGGGAAACTGCCTGAAACTGTGGGCTTTAGGGCTGATTTTGGAAACTGCCTGAGGCTGTGGGCTCTAGGGCTGATATGGGAAACTGCCTACGACTGTGAACTCTAGGGCTGAGTTGGGAATCTGCCTGAGACTGTGGGCGCTAGGGCAGATATGGGAAACTGCCTGAGACTGTGGGCTCGAGGGCAGATATGGGGAACTGCCCGAGACTGTGGGCTCTAGGGCTGATATGGGAAACTGCCTGAGACTGTGAGCTGTAGGGCAGATATGGGGAACTGCCGGAGACTGTGTGCTCCAGGGTTGATATGGGAAACTGCCCGAGACTGTGGGCTCTAGAGCTGATATTGGGGAACTGCCTGAGACTGTGGGCTCTAAGGCTGAGTTGTACTCTGGAAAGAGGTGGAGTTCCAAGAGGGGTGCAGTGGGGCAGGTTTCTTGGATGAAAGAAGTCAGTCGAGAATGCTTTAGAGGAACAATCTATCCAGTGCATTGGTTGTGGGCACTCACTAGTGGGAAAGGCAGTGCTTGAGTTTCCGCAACCTCTGGCATCAGCTACCCTTACTGAGATGCTTACTAAAGAGAACCCCCCAAGAGAGGAAAGAAGGCAGGAGGGGTGAAGAGGGATATCACAGAGGAAAGAGAGCCCGCCAAGAGAGGAATGAAGGGCAGGAGGGGTGGAGAGGGGGTTCACAGAGGAAAGAGAGCCTCGCAAGAGAGGAATGAAGGCAGGAGGGGTGGAGAAGGGGTTCACAGAGGAAAGAGAGCACCCCAAGAGAGAAATGAAGGCAGGAGGGGTTAAGAGGGGGTTCACAGAGGAAACGGAGCCCCTCAGCATGAGATGAATTGTGATAGATCTACAGCCGGGCCAAGCTTTCCCAAGTCAGCCTTATCTGGGGGCACTCAGCTAAGAGCAGCGGGGGCCTAGAAGGGCAGGTCCATACAACTGTGGTAGCTGCGTTCCCCAGTAGGGAATGGCTTTCACTGGCAGGTGAAACCAACACTACTCTTGGTCTTTGTTTGTAAAATGTTATTTCCTGCATATATATATATATCCATGAAACACCTACCAAAGAGACGTTGAATTGTACAATACTTATAATACAAGAGTGACCCACACATTTAGAAACAGAAACCCGCCAAAGGCATGCATTACAACAAGTAGTAAGTACAGAACTATTCAGAGTAGAAGCTGTTAAGGCAACACAGAAGTGAGTACTCACTTGACCAGGCACTCAGAAAGTACCACCAGCCCCAGAAGCAGCAGCCACTTCATGGTTCCTCGCGAGTGTCCACAGTATCTAACAAGGAACTAATGCTCAGGACTCCAGCTGTGCAGGCGCATGTAAAGAGGGCCCTTATATACTGCAGAGTTGACCACTTGGACAACCTTGAGAGCCCGATTGCAGGTTAGCGCGCGAGATAGGCGTTCACTATCCTACCCAACATCAAGGTAAGAGGCTCCTAATCTCAGGAGATTGCCATTATCTACAGGAAATCACACACTTTCCATTGTGAGCCCCATACGCTGGGGATAGATTAGAAGGAATGTATGCTTTAATGCACGGAAATACTCCCCTATCACTGCACTGAAATGTATGTTCAGAGTAAAGTGGGAGGACATATGACCTCTGGCAAATACAAAGACTTTGCAGCCTGAGATTAGGACCCATTGGGTACCTTCCTGGGTGGAGGTTCACCCTGGACTTTCCTTCGCATTACCTTGTGTGATGGATCCCCTGTGCCTGCCGAACTGAAAGTATGACAATTATGCTATATTAAGAAAGCATCAAACAACATATATCATACATTCTGCATGTAGAGACCTGACAATATAGTGTGAAATGTGAAAGTCAATGTTAGGTAAGGATTGGGGTAGTAAAACTGTGTGAGACTACACAACATGCATCTGATTGGTATGAGGTAACCCACATTTTGGTATAGGGCTGTACTACACAAGTTGGTAGTGTGAATGAGCAGCCAGGCCCATCTCAAGAGGGGTTAATGTGAGCTGTAGAAATGAAATTCGTTAACACAGGTAACCAAGTAACACTTACACTCAAGATATCAGTTATAAATAAGTATTTCTTTATTTAACATCAATTTCTAAGTAAGCATTAGTTAAAATGACAATGTATGTAGCAATGCAAATATACTTTAAAATCCTTTTCAGGATCAGCACACGTTTCCTGGATACTCTTTAGACATGCTTTCTACACACTTCCTACACCCTGAGGGGACTTTGTTCACAGGGCCAGTAATGGCATTTATATATCAGACTGAATGCACTTTGCAGATTCTGAGGTTGCACAAAGGAAAGGTTTAAGGAAGGAAAAAGGTTAAACCGTTTCTCAGTATAGGCGAGGGCACTTACATCTTCCAATGAGATCTAGACTTGCCTTTCCCAGCTATGACCGTCTAAAACAAGTTACCACCTATGAGGGACAGAAATATCAAAGTCAATGTACTAGAAGAGTCTGCAGGGAGCCAGGACAGGTAAAGTCAATTGGAGCAAAGTCTATGGAGCTGAGGCACTTCTTAGATCAAAAGTCTTATACAAAGTTAGAGAATTTGTAGAAATCATTTGTAGGGTCACAAGCTGTTAAACCTGTGAAAGGAGAGTTGAAATCAACTCTAGGGTAAGCTAATGCAATTCCCAACTGAGAAGAACACAGCTAAAAAAGACACTGAGGTAAGTACCCCAAGTCTAAACAGTACCTCTGGTTAGAAGAAGCGTGGTCCAGCTGGATTCTGTCCTGGTGCAGTGATGCAGACCCTGGTTTCCTGAGCCCCAGTCGTGGGGACAAGAGGGAGGCCATCTGGAGGGCTCCTGTGGCAGCCGTTTGAAGGTCATCGGCAGCTACAGGCTCTTTTCAGTACAGCGGCACTTTGCAGTGTCAGTGCTCGGTAAACTGCACTGTCACAGATTTCGGATACCGGTTGGGCTACCTTCACTCCTTGGGTCCTGCCCACTAGTGAGGGGACTCAAGCTCTCTTTATTTTTTTAAATATTTGTTTATTGACAACATACATAACAGGGAGGGCCGTGCGGCCTGTCCAATTAGCAATAAAGAAGTTAAACAAGAAGAAGAGCATATTGTCAGTAACATTTTCCGATTGGTTTCCCTCCCCCTCCCGCTGCCCAAACTCCCAACCCCTCTTCCCCCCTCCCGGCTCCTCCCCCCCAACAATTAACCTGCCAAGTTCGGAGAAAGTGCTAATACTATGAGCTTAACGGAGTACACTTGCTTAGCTTACATTAGTAATGAATGATCCTTGAAACAGTGGGGATAGACCCCTAAGCGGTTGGGCCGAGGTAGGACCAAACCTCTGAGGAATGAGTGGGCCCATGCCATGCAAACCTTTGTACCGTTGCCCCATTATAATCGCATTGAGATACAATCGTCGTGCAGCAGCACTGCTGTCCATTCTTGGGTAAAGTCTGACATAGCATCGTTTGCTATTGCGGTGAGTTTATCGTAGTTGAAAATCACCCTAAATTTGCAGAGCCATTCCTCTTTAGAGGGAGCCAGGGCACTCTTCCATTTTTGCGCGAGCGCCACCCTCCCTGCCCGCAACATGGCGCCAATGACCTTGGGGAAGGCATTCACCTCGGACTCGGGCAAGGGGGAGCCCAATAGAATTTCCAACGGGTGCAGCGCTGGAGCGTAACCCTCTATATCTTTGATCCAGCTAAGTAGTTCCGCCCAATAAACTTGTATGAGCGGGCAGTCCCACCACATGTGAAACCAAGTCCCCCGTTGGTGACACCCTCTAGGGCAGAAAGGGGAGACGTCCCGGAACATTTTGGACAACAAGGCCGGGGGGCGATGCCATGAGTGAAGGATTTTAAAGTTATGTTCCATAGCTGCTGTGTATAAGGAGCCCGAGAAGATGCACTTAAAGACCGCCCTCCAAGTGTGATCATCCAGTGACATTCCCGTCCTCTCTTCCCATATGTGTTTGAAGGGTTGTCTGCCCTCCAGGTCCGATGTAACCAGTACTTTATAGAACCTGGACAGAGAGCCTTTTCGTGATGTACTTTTGGCCAAAATGAGTTCGAATGGGGTGAGGGGGCGGCTGAGCTGCTCGGACCACCTTGGTTGAGTCAGTATCCCCTTCAATCGCAGGAATTCGAAGACCGTGGGGGGCCTATCCACCAGAGCCTTTGCCAAGTCGGCGTGTTCAATGAAGCCCTCTTCTTGTAAAAGCTGGGAGACTCTTTCCAGGCCCATGTCAGACCAGGCCTGGGTAACCGGGAAGCCCCTCATGTCTAAGTTGATGGGCGGGCCCCAGAGCGATGACAGCAGAGAAGGCCATGTGGTAAGCGTTTTGTTGGCCCTGTTGGGTCTCCACAGCGCCCAGAGAGCAGCTAAGGTGGGATGTGTCCTGAGCTGTGGGGGGAGGGACCTGGGGGAGGCCCAGAGGTAGTCTCTGACTTTTTTTGGGTGAGCGTGGGTATCTTCGATATACGCCCAATACGTACGCATGTCGTCCCGCATGTGCTCCAGTAATACCCTGAGCTGGGCTGCTTTATAGTAAAGCCTGAAATCGGGGAGTCCAAAGCCTCCATGGGATTTCGGGAGAGTAAGGGTGGATGTTTTGATCCTGGGTCTTTTGCCATTCCAGATGAAGTGGGAAATACGGGACTGAAGCACCTCGAAAAAGGTCTCGGGAACCACAGTGGGGAGAGCAGAAAAGAGATAAAGGAGGCGAGGTAGAATATTCATTTTAACCGTTACCATGCGTCCGAGCCAGGAGAGAGTGAGGGGAGCCCATCTTTTAAGATCGCTGCTGACCTGGGCGAGAATTCCAGGGAAATTACACTGGTATAGTTTTGTCAGGTCTCTGGGGATGGTAGTGCCCAAGTATCTTGTGGATTCTTGCTCGATTCTAACCCCCAGAATGTCGGAATTGTTCCCGATGTCTTGTTCCCCCGGGCCCATGGGCATGATGCTTGATTTGGATGTATTTATTCTAAGCCCCGAAAAGGAGCCAAAAGAGTGTATGAGATCGAACAGTCTCGGGAGGGACTGTTGAATGTTGGTCAGGTAACCTAGTATGTCGTCTGCGAATAGGGAGAGCTTAAATTCACACTCCTCACACCGTATTCCCATGATTACCGGGTCGTTCCTGACTGCTATGGCGAGGGGCTCCATGGCTAGGGCATATAGGAGGGGCGATAAGGGACATCCTTGCCGGGTGCCCCTGGAGAGGGAAAAAGGCTCAGATGTACCCCCATTAACCAGTACTCTCGCCGAGGGCGAGTTGTACAGTGCTGCGACCCACCCACAAAAATTAACTCCCAATCCCATCTTACGGAGAACCTTGATCATGTAAGGCCATTCGACGCGGTCGAAGGCCTTTTCTGAGTCGAGTGAGAGGAGGTATCCCTCCACTCCCTGCTCGGACGCCTGATGCATAAGGTCGAGGGTTTTTCTTATGTTGTCTGACCCTTGGCGCCCCGGGATGAAGCCCACTTGATCCCCATGTACCAGGGTAGGGAGGAGTTTGGCCAATCTATTCGCCAGTAGCTTGGCCAGAATTTTAACATCGGTGTTTAGGAGCGAAATGGGGCGATATGATTGGCATAGAGCGGGGGCCTTGCCTTCTTTAGGTAAGACCACTATGAGGGCCGACATCATCGTGGGCGGGAGGGACCCGTGGCTAAGTGCGATGTTGAACATCTTGGCCAGAAAGGGGGCTAGCGTGGATCTATAGGTCTTATAAAATTTGACTGAGAAGCCGTCGTCCCCCGGGGCAGTGCCGCTCTTTAGAGAGGTGATTGTATCGATTACTTCTTCTGGGGAGATGGGGGCTTCCAGGGTGTCGGCTGTGTCGGGTAGCAGGCCCGGGACAGGGAGGGAATCCAGAAACCTGTCAATGTCCACCCCCTTTCCCTTGTATTCTGAACTGTATAGTTTTTCATAATAAAGCCTAAATTGCTCCGCTATCTTGGAGTCCCTTGCAGTCGAGGTGCCATCCGCGGTGCGGACTGAGTTCACTCTCCTGCTATTCCTAAGTTCGCGGAGTCTCCAGGCCAGAATCTTATCGGCTTTTTCCCCTTTTTCCATGTATTTTTGTTTCAAAAATGAAAGTTTCCTTTCCATCTGCCCTATTTGCAGGTCGGCTAGCCTAGCGCGCAGCCTCTGCAGCTCCTCCCACTGCCCCGGGAACATCTATGTTTTCAGTTTTCCACCCGGTTGTATGGCCTCTATCTTGGATTTCAGATCTTTCTCTTCCCGTTCCCTCTCCCTTTTCTTTCCCGCCCCAATGCCAATCAGGGTACCTCTGATAGTTGCTTTAAACGCCTCCCACACTCCCATGGTGCCCACCTCTCCGTTGTCATTGAGGGAGAAGTAGTCTTCAATGGCCTTCAGGAGGGTTTGGCGAGTCTCCTTGTCATGCAGAAGGAGGTCATTACAACTCCAACGGGAACAGACCGCCGGGGCAGGGGGGAGGCCAATCCTAATCTTAACCATGTCGTGGTCCGTCCAGGGGACGGTTTCCACCCCTGCGCCGGCGACCTCCCTCTGCATGGGCGAGTCCACTAAAATGTAGTCTATTCGTGAGAAAACATCGTGGGGTTTTGAGTAAAAAGTAAAGCCGGGGTTTAGGCCTTCCTTGGGTGTACTCGAGTCGCACAACCCCAATTCCTCATTCACTTTCTGAAAGGTTGATGCCATTTTTTTGTAAAGACGGAGGTTAGGGCAAGGGTTCACGGATTTCCTATCCCTTTCGGGGCACAGCACCATATTAAAGTCCCCACCCACCAGGAGAGAGCCTTCCGTAAATGCGACTATTGTCGCCTTCATGTTTTCCCAGAAAGTGTCCTGTGACTCGTTTGGGGCATATATGCAGACCAAGGTAAACAGACGTCCCCGTACATCCCCCTTTACCATGAGGTACCGGCCTTCAGGGTCAGCTTTAGACGCTTTGAACCCAAAATGAGCCCCGGGAGAAACCAGTAAAGCCACACCCCTCTTCTTAGTCTGGGCAGAGGCAAAGAGCACCCGTTCTATGCTTTTGGCCCTGAGTTTGGGCTCCTTCCCCCGGACCCAGTGGGTCTCCTGCACAAAGAGGAATTGTAGATTCATCCTCTTAAACTCACGCAAAAGGAGCGACCTCTTGGTGGGTGAGTTGAGCCCACGCACATTTAAAGTCCCCACTGACAAGGATTGGAGCGAGTCATCCATTGGGGCGCAGTTTGATGCTCGTAGCTCCAATTTCGAGGATGCAAGTGCCGTAGATAACAAATTGTGTGGTCAAGTCTCCGAGCCTTGGCGTAATATAACTATTCCCCCAACAACCAAACTTCCCCCCCTCTCTCCCCCCACCCACCTCCCCCCAGATCGCCTGGTTGTGTTGAGGCATCGTCCCAAAGTCACACAACCGGCCAACCATGTCTCCCTCCTCCGGGCTCATTACCTCTTCATAAGCACCCTTATGAGCCCCCCCCCTTCATCGGGGTCCATACACATCGAAAAATCATATCAACCACCCCCCTTGAAACGTTTTTTGAAAGAGTTGACCGTCGGCCTCCAATGGTTCGTTTCAGCCATTCTGGATGTCCGGAGACGTTGGGGCCACTCTCCTGAATTTCCTTTGGCCTCGTACTCTGCGCCTTTCCTTCGGAGCATTGTTCCCTTTTGGGCCCTTTGGGGCTCACTCCCGATCGTGGTCACCTGGTTCCAATCCCAAGCCCTCTAGGAGCTCCCCCGTCACCCTATGGATGTCGTCCTCGGTGACCAGGGCATATTTATAACCCTCGAATTCAAAAGAAAGAGAAAAAGGATACCCCCACCTGTATCGGACCCCCTTGGCCTGGAGCATTTTTGTCAGAGGGGAACAAAGGCGGCGTCTCGCCAGAGTGAAGGCCGATAAGTCTTGATAAACGGAGATCTGGGCCCCCTCCCAGTCCACCGGGCCTTTCTTGCGAGCGAGCTCGAGGATCCTGCTTTTCTCTAAGAAATAGTGGAAGCGGACTAAGACGGACCTGGGGCCTCTGGAGGCTGCCCCCGCTCTGTGGGCTCTGTCAACAGTGGGCTCGTTGGTGTTGACCCCATCAAAGAGCACTCGCACCACCGCGTTTACGGCCTTGACGATGTCCGCCTGGGTTTCGCCATCGTGCTCCGGGAAACCCAAGAAGCGTAAGTTGCAGCGCCGTTCCCTATTTTCCAAGTCGTCCATTTTTAGAGAACATTTCTCCTCTCTTCTCTCCAGTTCCGATAGGCGCATGTCAAATTGCGTCTCGAAGACGCCATTCGAGGTAGTGTTATTTTCCAATGCCTGCACCCTGTCGTCTAGATTGTCCACCTTTTTGTCTAGGGAGTCCAGCCTATGGGTAATGTCTGCGCGGAATCCTCTAATTTCCTCGAGAAGGGCCGCCATTCCCCTGGAGACCACGTTTGCATCTGTTGCTTCTTGCTGCGTTTGGGCCGCCATTCCAGGGGCTGTGGGGGGTTCTAGAAGCGGACGCCGGAATCTCTGTAGCGATTCCCTCTAGGACATAGGCCTACTTCGGGCCTGCCTGCTCCACCTCCGGGAGACCGTAGTGGATGGGGGCCTCCCCCTCTCGTGTTTTCGCCTTGTAGTTCACTGCTGTTGGGGCCGTGGCCTGGGGTGGTGGAGCTGGGAGGGGGCGGGGAGGGGAGCCCCGGACCCCCCGGGGCGACTTTATGTTGCACTTGCGGGGGGTAGATGCTCCCAGGTGGGCCCGGCGCCCCAAGCCGTCTCCGGGTGCTTGTGTGGGCTACACAGGGTTCTTCTCCTTCCCCCCCCGACGGGCCTTGTTACCCCCGGCGGGTGCCCAGTTCCGGGTTGGGCCTCCTTACCTCGGGGGGTCTCTCCTGCGCCGATCGGGGGGCTCCGCGCGCTTCTGGGGTGCACGATCACGCCTCCCCGTTGGGAGTGCTTGGCGGCCTGCCGCCGCGTCCTCTTCTCGGGCTTCCGGGATCCCCTCTCGGGCCGTTGCTCCGCCGCCGAGGCGAAAGTCTGTGGCCTCGGTCGCCTGGGTCTCTGTGGGCCTTCCCTGGGCCCGGGCTCGGCGCTGCGTGCCGCGGAGCCTCTAGAGCCGCAGGGGGGAGGGACTTCGCGCCCTCCGGACTCGCGGGGCTGTAACTCCGGCTCCTTTGCACCCCCGAGGCTCGGGCTTGAGCCAGGGGTGCCCTGCACCTTCGTACTGGGGGGGGGTGTATGTCTCGCTCCCGGGGTGTCGGGGGGGGCTCAGGTCCCTCGATTAGCGCCCAGTTGGGGAGACGAGCGGAGATGCTTCAGAACATCTCGGCGCCCCCTGGTGGATCTTCAAGCTCTCTTTAACCTGCTTCTTGAGGGTCCTTAGGAGACTCCTGGAGGTTCTTGCCAGATTTCAGATGCTGCAGTCGACTCTGCATTTCTCGACCCCTGGAACTCGGTTCTTGCAGCAGCAAAGACCTACGGCCAATTAGAGAAGATGAACCAGTGGAGTTCATCTTGTGGTTAGTTGGTCCCACTAACCCAAGGGAAGAAGTCGTCCCTTCCGGAGCTTCTCTGACGAATTGAAAAAGGGGTTTCAGCACAGCAACAGAGCTTCACCTGGCAATTCAAAGGTTAAGTAGGATGCAGCAAGCTTCGTTCACGGTTTCTTCGTTGGGTGTTTCTCCCAGTGGTCGACTCTGCCTCTAGTCCCAAACACCTCACCTTTTACTCAGGTTTCTCCCATTCATGCACAGCCTACGCTGTCAATCACACAGCAGGGTGGCCGCCAATCAGGACTGGGTGCATTCAGGCATTCCTAGAGACAAAGGACAGGGGAGTTCCGGGAACCTCCCTCACATCCTGCCTTTCCAGATACACTGAAGCCCGCCAAAGGCAAAATGAACAAAGGGCTCAAACCTGACTCAACACACAGAGTAAAATCCAAGAAAGACCCCACAAACAGAAAATGGCAAAAAAAGAAGACCGGGCCATTTGACAAAATGGTCACCCATGGGTGCTACACTGCAGCTGAGGATTCAGCCTGCTGTAGAAAAGCTCAATGCTAGGAACATTAAACCACTGCCACCAACCATTTAAAGTAGTGAGGGTAACATGTGTATTTGTCTGTATTCATTCTTGCTCTTCTCTTGGTCATATGGTGATATTCTATGGTGTGAACCTATCTAAAAATCATGAAATCCTATTCCACCAAAAGCACCCAGATTCCTGTTTTCTCTATGGGACCATAAATCCAGCATTCCAGTTTGTGTTCCAACCAAGAGTCCTCCATGCCCGCTTCTTCCAGAAGCCCTCCAATCCAGCATGTGATAACACTCCTCCATTCTCTCCAGAAATTTGCTTTCCGCCACATGGGAATTCAGGAACGATCTGGTCAGGAAGAGGCACAACAGATCACTACTGGGAAGTCACATATGCATTTTAAAAACAAGACTTTGCAAAGCTAAGAGTGTTGGCTTTCGTATAATCAGATGATGGACATTTGCCAGACCTGTCCATCCTATGCCCTGGTTCTCAAACAGCTTTGCAGGTGTCGACACCTCATGGCTACGTCGACCCATCATTGTGCCATGTTTTGCCATTATATCTCTGTGATATAGGGCATAAAATATGATAGGTTTGCTATCATACAACAGGCATTACCATCCTATGCTCATGTATTTACATCATTGCCAGTTGCTGCAATTGGCAGCCAGGTGCCACCACCAGACATGTAAACCCTGCAGAAGGTCACACTTTTTATCTAGTTGGAAGGGAGGCAGGGCTTTCTCAGACAGCAGTAGACATTTCTGGAGCCCACTAGCGTAGCTTTCCATCACATCACATGGAGACACCTTAAGATGGCAGTGTTTCCTCAGTAGAGTAACATCCATAGTAGCTCAATAAGAGGTGTACAGATGCCCACGCCACCCTTACCCCAAAGAGTGTGTGCAGAGTATTTATGTGGTAAGAGCAAACTTTGGTGGCTTTCAAGTGCTGTAAAAGATAAAAACGAACCTCTTACAGGTAGCACCCTTTAATCATGAACGCATTGATACACCAGCCTTGATTATGTGCAGTTGATAGTTCATGCAATGGCCATCCTTCAATCCCACTTCCTTAGATAGAAAGTGCTTTAAGCAACCCATCACGGCAGCAGGACACTGATGTCTGACCACCAGTGTCTATCTGAGCAAAACAGTTGTGTGCATCAGCAGACACGCACAGCCATCTCTATACACCATCTGTGATGTGCAGGGTATGCTGTGCTGCTCCCCTGAGACCTCTGCGCGCCTTTCCTCTTGAGCACCTAAATGGACGCAATGCCCCGACATTCCTCAACATTCCCCAACAATCTGCTCCTCGCACAGACTGTTGATGATGTGCCCTGTTGAGCCAAGTACCAGAATAATCCGTCCCCAGGTGGTAATCGAAGCCCAGTAGTTCCAGTAACAAGGTGGCCAACAAGCGTATCAATGTGCTTGGACCCACGCTCTGTGAGGCACCAGGGAATTGGACATCCTTGCCACTTTTACAGCCAAGCCTTGAGCACATGATTTCTGGAAATATACACTCTAGGTGCATAAAACTTTGAACCAGCCTCGGCCCAAGGGGAAGGTAGCAATCCAAACCGAATCCTTGACCCCCCCATCCGCCCTTGTTCTCGCATGCCACCAGTCTTGCCTCCGAATGCATTTGCTTGACAGTATGTGCTTTCCATTCCAGATGCAAAACCCACCAGGAGAGAAATGCATCCAGAGAACCCAGAGACGCGGAAAGCCAAGAAGATCAGCAGTAAATACCTAAACATCTGAGGATCTCTTGCCTCAGGGACCCGAACACTTCAGAGAGAGAGAGAGATGCGAAGCAGCCACGCCGGAGCACAGAGCAGCCGCACAGCAGCCCCAGTTGGATATGCTAAAAACAGAACTTCAGAGCTCTCTGGTCATCCTAGAAACCGCAAGACCACCATGAACTGGAAAGGGAGATTTTCCCTGTGCTTACCCGCACGGTCCCTGATAATACAACCCAGAACATTACATTTGGAATTCATCTTCCATCATCACATTAATAGACCTCTGACACCTTCTTGTTTTTGTCCATGCCTTCTGAACAGGAGCTTTGTTCTTTCACATGATTTGTATACAATGTCAGTTCACCTCAGTCTGATCTCGATACTTTCTTGATGTCTTATAGAATCGTCTACGTTCTCTAGTTTCTGCAGCTCTTCCCTTATACACCAGCCTTGCTCCGCATGACGGTGATTGTGATGACGTCAGCATTCTTCTTCATCATTCAACCGTCCTGTTTCTTCCAGAATTTAATTCAGACGAGCATCATATTGTCTTTTATGCAGATATGGTTTCCTCAATGGGACCCTTGCTTCCCAGATTCTCCTAGGTATCGGTATCTTCACTGGTACTGCACGTGTTTCACACTCCGGCATCCAGCATACAGGTGATGTGGGCGAGATGGTTGAGGTGGGGGTACTTAGCTCCTTCTCTACAAGACTGGTACTGAATTAAAGGAGGGTGACTGGATAGTGTGGTGGTAGTGGTGGGAAGAGGAGTGGTAGTAGTGGGGGAGGAGGAGTGAGTAACGAGAGGAGGAGTGGTAGTAGAAGGCGTACCTAGTGGAGAGTAGTAGAGTGAGAAGAGGAGTAGCAGTGGGGGGGAGTGGTAGTAGTGTAAGGACTGAGGTTTAGTAGCTGTGGCAGCAGAGTAGGAGGCAGGAGAAAGGAATGGCACATCAGAGGGACAGGGAGATGGTGAAGAGTCAGGATAGGAACAGATGAGTAGTGGGGAGAGGTGACCATGAACACGAGTGGAATCTTACTGAGTAGCTGTGAAGCACAATTGCCTAACTTCCCCATAGCAACACTAAAATCTGGTTAGAATAGGGAAAGTTATGAAGTCCCAGAGGGAGTTAGAGATCATGTGGGGAGTGGAGAGAGAATGACACAGGCATAGGCCCCGCAAATATGTTAATACAAATCCTTGAAAGGTCCCTGTACCTCATAGAGTTTTCTGTACCATCTGTGGAATAAAATATAAGGATAATACATTATTGTAGAGGAATCACCTGATTTCCAGGTAGAATGTACTGGCCAGTATCTGTTCATTCTACCATTCATCATCATTTGCCCCCAGTTATCCCCCAATTTGCGTTTACATGACTTTGACACTTCAGTTTGTTTCAAAATGGGGTTTGCAATGACATTAGAGGACATTACATTGACATTAATTATGTTGAGACATGTCCAAGGGCATTTGGCATTTCAACGGGACAAAGAACTCTCTCCACCACAATAAAAATTAATTCAGGATAACCATAATGTTTGATATGAGTATAATACATGTGTATTAATGATCAATTCCTATGATTCTTCAAGCAGTCGCCCATCAGATGCGTTGCCAAAACTCCTGGGTTCACTGCTGGAAGGGCTCTATCTCTTATCCTGTGAGACTTCTGTAAGGGTCACATGCATTGCCAAAACTCCTGGGATCACTGCTGGAAGGACTCTATGGGCCTCATTACGACCCTGGTGGTAATCGGCCATCATTACCGCCATGGCGTAATGAGCGTTTACGCCGTGGGACGATGGCGTAAAGAGCGCCACATCACGACCCATCGCGCACGAGCATTACGCCATGGCGGTAATGCAATTAACGCCATGGCGGAAAAGGCCCCTACCGGCATCGCTAAGCGAGCAAGGTGCCCTCCCGCCAGCGTAAGTAGCGGCCACTGTAATTTACGGCCACCGTAATTAGCGGCGGCCGTAAAAGGCCAAACCGGAAATAGCGTCATCGTGCCGGAACGGGAAGCAGCCCGTCGGCCATCTTTAAAAACACAATCCATCGCCATCCTACCAAACAACACCAGACCCAACTCTGACACCTGTCCCAACCAAACACCCACCCATCCAAGTTCCCGAAAATGCCAAAATCCGTGAAAAAGGCATGTGACCGCCAGCGCCAGGAGCGATTCAGCCGATGGAAGAAATCTGCATGCTAGCGGAGACCCTGCAGGACAACGCAGGTGTTGTTTTCTCCCCTGAAATGACCAGGACAGCAATCGGGAAGAAGAAGGCCATCTGGGCCCTGGTGGCTGAGCGCGTCAGCGCGGTGGGGACCGTACCCCGCACCCCACAGCAGTGCCGGAAGCGCTGGGATGACCTGCGCATACGGGTCAGAGCCGTCATCTCGGCAAACCGCAACCTTGCCCAGGGAACCGGTGGAGGGTCGGAATCCCCCCTGAAACTCCAACCGTGGGAGGAGATCTGTGCTACCACCATCGGCATGGAATCTATCGAAGGCGTTGGAGGGATGGAAAGGGGAGCCCCGACATCAGGCGATGAAGGTAGGTGCCTCATACAAGACATGCCATAGTCACAGCAGTCCAATCATGTGTAGCACAAGGTTGCCCTAGAGTGTAAATGCAACACAAATCAATACTGCCCATAGCCACATGCGAGCACCACCCTGCATACACTGCTGGCACCCGCATACCTGCATCCACATACCACACTAAAAGGAGACAACCTGCATGGCACTGCCTGAAATCTGCCTCATCCACTGGCCAAAATAATGTCAACCATTGTCATTCAAAAGTCCGTAGACCCATCAATAACGCCCTCCCACCTTTGCTCCACCACAGGCACAGAATCACACCCAGAGGACCACACCCAGAGGACCAGGACACCCCTGCGCCGAAGAGAGCGAAGTCCAACAACAACCTCCCTGCACCCTCAACCTCAACCTCACCCTCAACCTCAGCTGCAGTGAGGCAGACCCCACGACAAGCAGGTCCCACTGCAGGCATACCGGAGGTCCCACCGGCAAGCACCCCTGTTGGCAGCAGGCCAGCAGCAGCTGCTCCACCTCCACCGACATTGCCTGCCACAGAAGGCAGGGGGTCAGCGGCCAGCAGCAACATCGGGGAGACAGCTGCAACAGCTGCATGTTCTGACTCGGACATGGAGCAGGAGGTCAGAAGCCCCACTGACCAACTACATTCCCCCTGTTTCTCAGACGCCAGCCCCCATGAGGGCGACACACAGGGGCACACTGAGGCAGAGGAGTGGCCTTCCACCCCATGCCCTGTCCACACTCCACAGGAGGGGACCAGCCCCTCCATCACTCCACCTGCACTGGCCATGGGCCAGCACGGCCAGCCGTCCCTCGAGGACATCACTCAACGGCAGCATCAACTGTCCGCAATGCTGGATGAGCATGCCGCGGAATGTGTGGGGGCTAGGTTTAGCATTGAACAGGCCACGGAGACACTAAGGGCGGAAGTGGCGCAGAGCACTGCCACCCTGAGGGATGCCATGCAGGCCATGTCCAGGGACATCTGTGCCGAACTTGCGGGCTTGCGTCGTGCGGTCACTGACCTCACCCACACAGTACAGGAGCTGCATGCACAGGGGCAGCCAGGGACATCCTCCACTGCCAGTTCTGTGCAGAACAGCCCCGTGCGCCGTTCCGGACGCAACCTGCGCTCCACAGCCAGGGGTGCCCCGGGGGCCGGGAGAGGGGGCTTGTGACGGCCTGTGGACACTGTCACAGGCATCTGTTGACAGCTACATGGGGTGTGTTTGGGTGTGCAGGGGAGAGGTGGGAGGTGGGAGGGGGTGTGTTGGGGTGTGCAGGGGGGAGGTGGGAGGTGGGAGGGGGTGTGTTGGGGTGTGCAGGGGGGAGGTGGGAGGTGGGAGGGGGTGTGTTGGGGTGTGCAGGGGGGAGGTGGGAGGTGGGAGGGGGTGTGTTGGGGTGTGCAGGGGGGAGGTGGGAGGGGGTGTGACACGACAGTTCATAGTTCCAATACACTTTTTTCTTTCAAAATAAGAAATGTGTGGACATTTTCATTGCGTATGTGTGCTTTATTGGTGTACAGTCCACAGTGTGCATGTCCCAGAGACACACAGTGCCCCAAGTGCAGTCTCCATGCGATAAACACCAGCCGTGTGTGCTAGAAGCAGTGGTCGATGATACTTTGGCGCATGGCACGCCCCTCCTGTGCATCGCCTCCTCCATGTGGTGGCGCCCCATCTGCACCCTCCTCATCCTCATCGTCAGGTGGTTGCAGTTCTGCGTCAGGGGGCAGGGGCACATTCCGTCTGACGCACATATTGTGCAGCATGACACATGCCATGATGATCTTTGCCACCTTCTCATGGCCATACAGGAGTGCCCCACCAGACCTGCTGAGGCTTCGGAACCGTGCCTTCAGGAGGCCAAATGTCTGCTCTATTACCACACGAGTACGTGTATGTGCACGGTTGAAGTCCTCCTCGTGCTGGTTCTGCGGGTTCCGGACTGGCGTGAGGAGCCACCTCTTCAGGGGATAGGCTGCATCACCTGTATGTAGGCGAGAATGTATGTGTCAGTCATGTTGTCTGATCAGGAACATGATGTTCCACCATGGCTGGCATGGAACTGTTACCTTGGCTCACTTCTACATTCACTAATTGATTCACACTATGCAACCAGTATATGCTCATTGCTGCCATGGCCTGTTTTGCATGCCATCACCCTATGTATGCAGAGGGGTTTTGTGCATTGTGAGTGCCCTTCCTCTGTATCCGTTCTCTGTGTTACTCACAGCCAGGTGGAGTATGCATCATCCCCCCCCTTTCTGCCAGGTGGAGTATGCATCATCCCCCCCCCTTTCTGCCAGGTGGAGTATGCATCACCCCCCCCCCTTTCTGCCAGGTGGAGTATGCATCACCCCCCCCCCCTTTCTGCCAGGTGGAGTATGCATCATCCCCCCCCCCTTTCTGCCAGGTGGAGTATGCATCATCCCCCCCCTTTCTGCCAGGTGGAGTATGCATCATCCCCCCCCTTTCTGCCAGGTGGAGTATGCATCATCCCCCCCCCCTTTCTGCCAGGTGGAGTATGCATCATCCCCCCCCCCTTTCTGCCAGGTGGAGTATGCATCATCCCCCCCCCCTTTCTGCCAGGTGGAGTATGCATCATCCCCCCCCCTTTCTGCCAGGTGGAGTATGCATCATCCCCCCCCCCTTTCTGCCAGGTGGAGTATGCACTGGTACGTCATTCCCATGCCCACTTCCATGACATTGCACTCACCGAGTAGCCAGGATCTTGGGCCTGCATGTCGCTCCATGTAGCGTGGTATTGTGGAGTTCCTCAGGACCATGGAATCATGGGTTGATCCGGGGAATCGGGCACAACAATGTGTGATGATCTTGTTGGAGTCACAGACCATTTGCACGTTGATAGAGTGGAACTGTTTCCGGTTGCGGTACGGTACCTCCATGGCACGTGGAACCACCAATTCCACATGGGTGCAGTCGATGGCACCAATGCAACCGGGTATGCTGGCTAGTGCATGGAAACCCACTTTGGTGTTTGCAATCTCCTGGGCAGTCCGTGGTAATGAGATGTGGTCGTCTGTGTGCTTGAGGAGGGCATCGAGCACTTGGATGAGTGTTCGTGAGAATAATGGTTGTGAAATGCCATGCAGGTGCCCCACTGTGTGCTGGTAGGTGCCTGTGGCCAGGAAGTGGAGTACAGCCACTACCTTCAGTAGGGGGTGGATGGCGGTTGGACTTTCTATCATGCTGACGATGTCGTCGTGTGTCATGTCTACGATGGCGGTGATGGTGTCCCGGTCCAAACGGTACAGGGTGTGGATCTGCTCAGCAGTGAGGTTGTTTGGATTGGCTCTGATGCGTGGGATTGGGGGCTGCCTGCGTGGTGGCACTGGCTGTGCTGGTGGGGCTTGCTGGGCCTGCCTTGCCCTCCTTCTCCTCCTGCGTCTCCTCTGTGCTGCCTGTTGTTGTTGTTGTTGCTGTTGTAGTAGCACATGCATTGCTATCAGGTCCTCCAGCCCCAACATTGCTAGTCGTATTGGCATCATTGTGGAGTGTGACTGGGTGTGGGTAGGGGTGGGGTGTGCTCTTTTTGTACTCCCCTGAGTCTGTATTGCCTTCACCTGTGCTGTTTCTGTGCACCTGTGGCAGCTGCATTCACTTGAATTGGCCCTTTACGGTTGGTTCGCGATGGCGTTATTTGCACCATGGCGGTAAGGTACTTAGCGGCCTCTGTGATGGCGTTAGGTGCATGTCCGCTTGGGTCGGCATTTGCGTACCTTTCCGCCATGGCGCTAAGTACGGTGTGGGCGGTCGCGTGCGCGCACTCTTAGCGCAGTTAGCGGCAGCGTTAACTACGATGCCGCTATTGGCATCGTAGTTTACGGTCAGGAGTCATGATCGGACCTGGCGGAAAACGATGGCGGTAACCATTTACCGCCATCGTTTTTCACTTACCGCCAGGGTCGTAATGAGGCCCTATCTCTTATCCTGTGAGACTTCTGTAAGGGTCACACGCATTGCCAGAACACCTGGGTTCACTACTGGAAGGGCTCTATCTCTTATCCTGCGAGACTTCTGTAAGGGACACATGCATTATCAAAATGAACGCAAGGGGGCTATTTAAGATGAGGTGGAACTCTTATGGGAGGGATGTGAATGCAGTAATTATTCAAACATCAATAATAAGGTTGACTCAATTTGTTGCAAAGGTTTACGCTGTTTTATTAACAATTATCTAAAACAGGGAGTAAAACGGACATCGACTGACGTCTCGTAGCAAAATCTCAACAATTTACATTAAAAACTTTCTTTTATACAAATAAGTTGTCATCATTGACGTCATATATGTGGCAAACTGTAAAAACATACGTGGAGCTGTGGTTGGGTAACCGGAAATATCTACATATACTCTCTTTGGGGGTTAAGGTTATGATTGGGTCTCTACTGTCAGGTGGGCAACTAAGCCCTTCTCTAGTGCAAGTCATCTTCATCGTCACAAAACACACAATGATCTATTGGGTCTCAAACTATAGGGCTCTTTGATACATGGCCCTCTATGATTGGCTGGCACACGTGTACCCTTCTGGAATATTCCACTTGCTAGCAGCGCACAAGATAGTTCTCCAGGTGCTGGTGGGTTGGTCTTGACCAAACCTCCCCACCCAATTAGCCCTACATCTAGCATCACTCTTACTTTTTGTCATTAATTGGCCTTTGAACATCGCCTTGTAGACTTCACAACTCCTAGGAATATTAGGGAGTGTGTGCATGCTCTTACCTTCTGGTCTCTGCAGAGTCTGCTTAAGTCTGTTTCCATCCAAGTCACATGACTGACGACCACGTTTTGAGCTTACTGTACACATTTCTCACAATTCACATCACTTCCACAGAGAACCACCCTCCAGTCTATTAATGAGTACTACATTAATGAGTACTACATTCCTGGAGTGGTTCTCCACTTCAGAAAAACACTATTTGAATGTAGGAGAGTTTATACTGGCATTTGCAGGACAAGTGGATCTACGAGGAATCCCAGTTGATCCGGAAGTCTTCATGTATGGGGTGAGAATTTTATTAACATGGCTACCGGATTAGTAGGGGAAATTGTGCAGATGCCTGATTCATTTTTATTTAGACCATAAGTAATTATGAATGCGGAAGAAGGGCAGACAATTCCTTTAGGATTGGAAGCAGCTATAGTACGAGGTGAAGTAGCACTGCTTTAAGGAGTAGACGACAAAGGCAGCATGAAGGACAGTAATAGCACTTGAGGAGGGATACAGATTGACTGACACAACAGATGACGATATGTTCAGAGATGAACGTATGATATGATATGATATGATATATGATATGGCATTTATAACGTGCCTACACACAAGTGTTTCAAGGCGCGACGAAGCAAAGGGGGGGAACAAAGGGAGGACAGACAACGATCTTAGTAGGCCAGGTGTCATTGAGATCGCTCAAGTGCATGAGAAGGGGAGATAAAAGGAAGAGTGCAAGGGAAAAGGGAGAGGGGGAAGTGCAATACATGGAAAGTGGAATAAATAAGATAAATAAATAAAAACACATTTTAAAAAAACAGCAACAGGCAAGTGCAAGGATGTGCGGACAAAGTGCTGGAAAGGGGGCTGGTGGGCAGTTGACAAGGCTTGGGCCAGAGATAAGAAGGGTGGCCAGGTAACCAGTGCAATTTCAGTCAGGAGTTCAGCAAGGGAGGGGAGGAGAGCAAGTAGAAGCAAAGAGGAAGGTTTTGAGGTGTTTCCGGAACCAGAGGTGGTTCTCCTCGAGTTTCAGGGAGGCAGGAAGGCTGTTCCAGAGAGAGGCCCCTGCCGAAGAGAGTGATCTGCCACCAACTAGTTGCTTGGAGAAGCGACTGACCCTGAGGGAGTTGGAGGCAGATGAGCGAAGAGCTCGAGAAGGAAGGTATTTAGGAAGAGATAGTTAAAGGTAATTCGGCACCAGACCCCAGAAGGCCTTGTGTACAATGCAGAGGGTTTGGAATGTAATCCTCGCAGCCACTGGGAGCCAGTGCAGAGATTTCAGTCCGGGAGAGATGCGATCCCTGGGCTTGAGGCCAAGGACAAGTCTCGCAGTCCTGTTCTGGATAAGTTGTAGAGGGGGGAGAGTGGAGGCAGGAAGATTTAAATAAAGGCTGTTAAAGTAGTCCAGCTTGGAGAGGACCAGGGCTCTGGAGACAGTGAGCTTCTGGGGGAAGGATAGGAAATGAAGAATACCTCTAAAGAGGTGCAGCTGGTAGTGTGACCTCTTAGAGACGTCAGAGATGTGAGGGGAGAAGGAGAGTGCAGAGTCGAAGATGACCCCAAGGTTTTTTGCCTTGCAGGTGGGAGTGGGAGGAGGGCCAAGGGAGGCTGGCCAGAGAGCTGTAGGGAAGGAGGGAGTGGGTGTGCCGATGAGTAGAATCTCAGTTTTACTGGTATTAAGGCAGAGGTCGTTAGTGGCGCACCAATCCTGGATGGGAGACAGACAGTCAGAGATGAGGGCAGGAGAGGAGGAGGAGGAGGCCGAGGGTAGCCTGAAAATGAGCTTGGTGTCATCAGCATAGCACTGAAAGTTGGGACAGAGAGTGGCAATGTCATGGGCAAGGAGTGCCAGGTATTGGCTGAACAGCCAGGGAGAGAGGTTAGATCCCTGGGGGACACCACAGGTAGAGGAAAAGATGTCAGAGAGGAAGGACCCAAGTTGGACCTGGGAGGGTCGGTCAGAGAGGAAAGAAGTCAGCCACGCCAGAGCCAGACCAGAGATACCCAGCTTGTCACGGAGACGGTTTAGAAGGATGGCATGATTGACAGTGTCAAAGGCAGAAGAGAGATCAAGTAGGATAAGAACGCAAGGGGTGTTGGAGTCGAGGTTGGAGAGCAGGTCTTCACGGATGTTCAGGAGAGCAGTTTCCGTGCTTCTGGCAGCTCTGAAGCCAGACTGATGGTCATGAAGACAACCAACAGATTCAGTGTTGAGATTGAGTTGGGAGATGGCCAGTTTCTCCAGGAGCTTGCCCAGGAAGGGAGCTATGGAGATTGGGCGATAGTTAGCTGGGCAGGAGGGGTCGGAAGAGGGTTTCCGAAGAAGGGGGTGCACAAGGGAGTGCTTGAGGGGGCATGGGAAGACTCCAGAGGCAATGGAGTGATTGCAGAAATCCTCCAGTGCAGGAGCTAGGGAGTCGATGTGATCCTTAATAGTTTTGGAGGAACAGGGGTGAACCTGTTTCGACAAGACTTTCATAGATCGGACTTGTCGAGAAACCTTGTCTGGAGCGAAAAGGGGAAAGGTAGAGAAGGAGGGAGGAGGGTTGGCAGCAGAAGGGCCAGAGGAAGAGCAGGGAATAGTGGGAGTTGGGTGAGAGGAGGAGAGTGAGGACAGGATGTCCTGAGTTTTAGAAATGAAGTGAGAGGCCAATGCCGTGCAGAGGACCTGGGAAGGGACAGGAGAGGTAGAGACTGCGGCAGGATTGGCCAGTTCCTTGCAGATTTTAAAGAGTTCAGCCCAGTTGTTAGATGCCGCAGAGATGCGGGCTTGGATATGAGCTCTCTTCTTGGTGAGGACGGAGAGCCGGTATTGCCTTTGCAGCAGGAGGCAGGCCAGTTTGTCAGAGGATGAACTTGAAGCACGCCATTTCCTCTCGGCAACCCTGCACTTATGTTTTAGGCTGATGAGGTCTGAGTCATACCAGGAGTTACATTTGGCTTTGGGCTTCAAGCGGATTCTCATGACAGGGGCAAGGATATCAAGAGTATCAGATATAGCAGAGTGGAGAGTGGAGATGGCTGCGTCAGGGTGAGAGTCAGCCAGGGGGGGAGGAGGAGGTGAGAAGGTGGCAGCGAAAGCCTGAACTGACACGTGCTTCATGGGTCAGGTGACCGAGAAGGTGGGTGGCAGTGACGGAGGTGGCTTGGTCTGCGGGGTAAGCAGGGTGAGGTGGGAGGAAAGGAGAAAGTGGTCACTCCAGGAGAGAGGAGTGGAGAGAGTGATAGAGAGGGGAAGGTCTGAAGAGATCAGAACAGTTAAGGAGTTAAGAGGGAGTTTGTATAGTTTGTGAGGTTGTGTTTTTCATAAGAATAACATATTGGATAAAGATTGATTAAAGGGAAGTACCAATGCGAATGGCACTGATGTGGCAAAGACCAGCGTTCTTTCATATATATACATAGAAAAGGTGCCTAGTGTCCTTTGGTCTACAGGCCCATATGACGTTCGTCTATTGAAGGGAATAGGAGAAGTTAAAATAAAACTTAAGCCAGGCACTATTTTACCCCAAGCAAAACAGTACCCCATTCTCGAGAAGCTGATGAAGGCATATTTAAGACTATTTCAGTGTTGATGAATCGGGTAATACTAGTGCCATCAGAATCCCTGTGCAATTCTGCGGTGTATCCGATTAAAAAATCTAAAGGAGGGTCATGGAGATTTATCCAGGACTTTCCCCCTCTTAATCAGATTGCAGAAGCAGAGTTTCCATTAGTTCTGAATCCTGCGAGAATATTTTGTAGCTTCCCAGTTGAAGCTAAGTACTTCATGGTGATCGATTTAAAAGAAATGTGTTTTTCTCGATCCTGTTGCACAAAGACTCACACGACCTTACTTTCTTTACATTCAGACAAAAGAGACTAAAACATACTCGATTGCCTCAAGGGTACTGTGAGTCCCTGTTGATCTTTAATAGGGTCCTACAGATGGAATAAGGTAACATTGAGCTCAAGAGTGCAGTAATTCAGTATGTAGATGACATATTAATCTGTAGTGAAACAGAGGGTGAATGTAGGCAGGACTCTGTTTAGTTAATGACTATATTGGCAGAAAAAGGATATCAAGTAGATAAGGTGAAATTACAGTATTACCAGGAAGAGGTGTTGTACATAGGACAGTTAATACAATATGAAGGAAAGAAAGTGACACCTGAGAGAGCTGAGGCTATCATGGAAACACCAAAGATGAATACAACAATGCAAATGCAGTAATTTCTGGACATTAGGTAATCAATGCAGAGCATGGGTGTTCAACTACAGCACCTATACAATGCCATTTATACAAGCACGTAAGAAAGCACAACTTGGTAAGGAAAAAATAGAATGGATTGAAGAAATGGAGGAAGGATTTAAGGAATTAAAAAGATCAATCTGTACAGCTCCAGTTTTAGGAATTCCCAATTATAGTGAAGAGTGTTATTTCTTTTCACATACCAATGGAACGGTAATGCCAGCAATGCTCACACAAAGAGCAACACTAGGGCATAAACCTTTGGTGTATTACAGTGGGATTTTAGATCCAGTCATGAGAGAACATTTTCCATGCAAACAATCTTTGGCTGCTGCCGCAGTTGCGATTGAGAAGTCCACACATTTTACCGTGGGCTGTGCTATGATGCTATATGTGCAGCACAGCATATTTGCCATTTTAGAGAAACCCAAAGGTACATTGATGTCACAAAGAGCATCTGCATATGAAGTGATGATTTCTAATCCTGCGATTAAAATTGTCAGGTGTAAAATAGTGAACCCAGCCACATTTATAGCAGAATCTGTAAAAGAAGGTGATCATGTGCCTGATTTCTCTAATTATGTTGAATTTTATGGTGATATACCCCACGTGAAAGAAAATGCTTTTGCGGGTGGGGAGATTATCCATGTTGATGGTTCTTCAAAAATCGACCAAACGAGTGGGGAGAGGCATTCAGGATCCACAGCTGTAAGACACAGATTAAATGGTGACTTTGAGGTAGTAGCGAGTGCAAGAATACCAACACCATTTTTCAGTACAGGTGGCAGAATTGGTGGTGCTTGTTGTTGCGCTCGAGAAACACAAAGATCAGGAAGTGACAGTGTACAGTGACTCTATGTGATGTCAACCGTACACGCAGAGCTGTCATGCTGGAAAAGGATGGGTTTGTTCCATGCAGACGGCACTCTAGTGCAACATGCTTCTTTTTTGGACAGGCTTATTAAAGCACTACAACTGTTAAGAATGCCCCGACACAGACCAGCTACAGAGTGGTCAGGTGCCATATGAGTGCTCATTCAAAGGACTCTAGCTGGCCTCTTCTGTTTTGTTTGTTGAAACTGTGAAAACCAGAAGGCCCCTGGAAAGGGCAGCGTGAAGCGTCCGAGTGATCCTGGTCATATCAAATCCCTTGTACAATCGAATGTCTCTGACCCATTGCCAGGAGAAAGCTAGGAGAAGGCAACCCCTGCTTTTTGATGAACTGAGCAATACATGAACTGTGTTAGAAATAAAGGAACTCTGTTAAATAAAGGCCGTAGTGAACCCGACTGAGGTAGGCCCATTTTTATAAGGATGACCCAAGCCCAGTGAGGTCCTAGGGCTGAAGACACTCATGAGCATTGTGTCAACAAGAGTGAACCTGGTCGAGGGATACCCGCAGTGTGAAACTGTTTAAAAGGACATTTTAATATTACAAGATGTACATTTAAAAGGAGTGAACCCGACAGAGGGAGGCCTGACTTGAAAGAGGATCCGAGCCTGGCAGAGGGTGATCCTAGGGGTGAAGAGTAATCGCCCAAGGTACAGGAATACCGAAGGAACCTATGTTTGTTTGTTACTTTGAATCAAAAGGCCTTCTAGGGCAGGAGACCTTTGCATGAAAGAACTTTAGCCTCTGAAGGTTTTGATATTGTTGAACTGAACTGTGAATCTCAAGCTGGCGAGGCACTGGATTATGCTCTGCTCAAAAGTCCCAGCCTTGTCCTCTGCTTAAAACCCAGCCATACCATCCTGACATATCATTTTGTGAATACTTCTTTCTTTTCTGGTGATCCTTGTCCCACACTATTTTTGTAACTTAGTAGTAAGGATTGGCAATATTCTTTTTTTTAGTATTGGCCCTTTTTATTTGACAAGGTGCCACTAGGACTGCCTTATTATTATTTGATGGACGTAGCTTGCTCCCATCTCAGACTTAGGTTTAGATTAGGCGTTTGTCTCACCCATTATAAGGTTCAATAAAAAAACCCTTGAACTGTGATCACTTGTGTCAGTCTTTACTGGTGCTACCATGAGTTCCTTTCAGCATACTCTAAGAACTCTAAGAACAATAGAGTCTGAATGGCCCGTTCCAGTATTTGCAATTGATGACGTCGATGTGCCGCAGACTTGTAATTGATGTAGGTATCCATTAGTGTTGGTGTGTCCCTTTTCTCGATGGATCGAAGATTGTCCTTGTACACACCCTGATGCCAGCTGCACAGCGAAAGGCCAGGCGCATGAAGCATTTCCAAGATGGGGTGTGTGCGAAGTATTAAGGTCAGATAATGGGCCGCACTTTGTCAATGAGCTGTTCGAACAAATAGGGCTTTTATTGAGCATAAAGCATAAGTTTTCTTCTGCTTATCACCCAAAAGCAAACGGGATATGAGAGAGGCTGAACAGTCGCCTTAAGGAAAGAATAGCAAAGATCAGATTAACTTTGAAAAAGGGACGGCCATATTGCCTACCACTAGACTTGTATGCCCTTCAGAATCAGCCAGGTTCATATCATTATCTTATGCCCCATGAACTAGTAACAGGGTGCTGCATGAGGATGCCCCTTACGATCCCATCGACAGTCGGGAGTGATGCCCAGAGTCTAGCACAGACTCTAGGTGATGAGATGCACGATTATTTGACATGTATGACCACCAGTGTTTCTTTCATTTCAGAGCAAGAAAAGCATCAGAGGCAGGGGTCGAGGATCACGGAAGAGGACGGCCCAGTAGCCAATCCACATGAATTATTACCACTACCAAAGTTATATGTTGGAGATCAAGTGCTTATCAGCAATTTCATCCATAGATGGCACCAGCCAAGATTTAATGGACCTTATTATGTAAAAGTGTCCCCTACTGCAGTTAGGGTGTCTGGAAGAAGAGCTTGGGTATATTTGGGTGACGTAAAGCTCTACAAAGGCGGGACCCTCCCTCTAGTACCCGCTGACCAGGAAGCAAGACAAGAAGAAGAATTCCACGTGTGCAGACTTGATCGATGACCAAGAAAAAGGACAATAAATCAGAGTGATTTAAACATTTCTTTTGGACTGGAATTCATTGGACACTCATTAAAACATTTTGCAGAATGTGCATGGACTTGCAGAGAATTCCAGAGCTTAAATGTACTGTTTAGAGATTCTTTGAAAATGTAAAATCATATCGACACTATGCCCAAGCGCCAATTCATCATTGGAAATTGGAAGAGAGCTCAATACCCAGATTCATTTTCGGGAGCATATCTATTTTAAGAATAAAATATGACACCAGCCAGTAGTGACACATCATACTCCAGTCATACTCTACCCTCGTTAGGAGAGATTTTCATATTCTCACTTTTCTCCATGATCCAAAGAATGGCCCAGTCACAAGAAGGCTTTTGTTTGCAATAATTGAGCAGATTTTGCAACGGCGGATGGGACATGAGTAAATTGCATTAACATGATTCAGGAGGAAAAACATGCAGTTTAGGAAGACTAAAATGTATTTCCAGACTCTTATGCCTGCTATACATGTGCATGTGCTTTTTTGTTACAGACAATCAATGCCATTGTAAAAGGATTTAAAAGCGTAAATGAAGAATTGTGGGCCAAAGGTTAAAGATATTCCAGAACAGGTATGTCCTTGACATGATTACAGTGATGGTAAGAGGTATGTCTGCCAAGGTCGGGCATTCTTGCTCTACGTACACAGCATCTCATGATGGTGAGAATGGGACTCTGACGGATGCTATAACCATGTTGACAGAATTGCACATGGAAATGGAGGGGACAGAGGCTATTGGAGGATATTATAGATGACAATTGGTTCTCATACCTGTTTTCATGGATTCCCAACTAGATGGCGAGTATATTCAAGTTCCTTGGAGCAATATTGGTGATGATAATGTTCAGATTCTGTGTTATAAGGATAATAATTGGGCAGTGCCAAAAAACAGCAAAAAAGGCTGTGGGAACGAAGATCATCATTGATGTGTAGGGTGAAACCGAAGACAATGCTCAGACTGAAAGTACCATCAGAGACTGCATAAAATCAAGTATTGTGGAACCTGAGGGAACAAAGTTCCTGTATCCAAGTGAACATAAGAACTATGTTGGACGTTGGGTCTTCTGTACCCCAAGTGGAGAATGCAATTACATGACCTGGAGTGTAGACAAATATAACAAAAATGTGGGCAACCTGAGCAGGGTGCCGAAGATATGGATAGCAAAGAAACATTTTTTCAAGAGACGATTCAAAGAAGCAGCAAAACCTGAGGAGGTGGTCGAGGACCTCATCAGAGTGGGGAATCTAGAGGAGTAGATGTGCATATCCGCAGGAGATCATACCCCCTACCTCCTCGTATTGGAGCCATGAGACTTTGCACAGTATATGGAAGACGGTATCCATTAAGATGACCATACCAAATGTATCCTCGAGTTGATGACAGCCTACAGGCGCATCTTCCTGAAGAAACAAATGTGAGAAAGAGATGAGAAAATGAACTGGTGACGTCATAAGAAAGTGTGCTTGATGTCCTGAAATACTAAATGAAGATCATGTATGAATACAAGAAGAAAAATGATGAAGTAAAGAATCCATTGAACCTTAAAGTGTAAAAGAAGAACAGAACACAGTAAAAAGTGCTGCAGAAAACAGAATGTACAGATGCTGAAACGCAAGATAGATCACGTCATCGTATAGTCTAGCTATAAGTAGTAAATAGAATGCAGGCAGAGCCGCCATTGTATAGAGACTGGACATTGGTGTCATGAAATGATAAACCAAAGAAATCATGAAGAAAGAATGGAAGGCTGTGTCACAGTAGAATGGCAGGTTATTGGAGCTGCATTGGGAGGCTGTCTGGCCTGAAGTCAAGAACAGAGAAGTGGAGGTCTACGCGGAAGAAGAATGTGTGTGCGGAGGATGAATCCTCTCAAGTTAAGGTGCAAGGAAGAACACGCAGAATGTCAAGTCTTAATTCATTTAAAGCATTTGAAAGCTTGCAGAATGAACAGAATTGTGGTCTCTTGTCACGTGAGTCGAAGATAGAAATAGGGCTTGAACTTGGAGTTCTAGATACCGTAGCAAGTGACCTTACTCCCAATGCATTCCCAGAACAAGTATACTCTGCAAGGCCAAGCACAAAGAGAATATCATGGCAGAAGCCATAGGTGATGAGAGATGCTGGGCTAATTGGGTGGTAGGGCAGCTTTATGTCCTATCTAGTTGCACCTGGGTCTTCTGTGCTACTAATTGAACCAAATATTCCAGACATGGCACAAGCATGCCAAATCAATTGTATTAGTCAGTGTACTGAAGGAACTTATATGATATGTGTTAGGGAAAATTCTCCCGAATTTAACTTACCTACTGAGTCCCTCAGCAGCTTTTCTGGATTTCTAGGATTTATTTGTTTCACCTGGACGAGTGTGAGCCATTCTTCCCACTCTTGCATGTGTTTTGCTGTGTGTTTAACATTTTCTGTGGTCATAGACTGTGGAGCCTGACCTACTCCATAGGCATCATCTTTTTACTGTGTGTCACACAGCACCTTTAGTGCAGTGACACAGGGTTGCCTTTTTCAGACTTCCCACTTTCTTTAAACTCCATTTTCTGGGACTGGCTACTGTCTCCCAGAACATGTAAAGTTGCCATTGACTTTATTAGTCTTTTTAAATTCACAGACCCAGTACAAACTATCTTACCTAGAGTACTGGAAAGGGTTAATAGTTATCCTTTTTTGTTTGTCTCTCATGGAACCTTATTTGCTTTCCCTTTCATTAAGATTTGGCTGGTGGCAGTGGTATCTACCGTATATTCCTACAGCGTTCTATGAAAATAGCCTTGGTACTGTTTTAGGCTATGTTAGTAGCCTCGAACTTTAATCCGCTGGACCCCATTTACTTTTATTTGGTTCTGGCTGGGTTTATTCGCCATTTCTTTTTGTAAAGGTCTTTCTCGTGTTTTACTCTGCATGCCGAACCAGGTTTGATTCCTTGGTTCTCCGTCCTTTGGCAGGCTTCTGCACAGAAGCCCTCCTTAGGCGACTGAGAGTCTAGGTAGACAGGATGTGAGAGAGGGGTTTTAGGACCCCTGCACAGGGCCTCCTTGGTGACCCAAGTCGCACTCTTATTTGATTGGCTAGGTGACTATCCTGCCAGGACAGCCAACCTGCTGTGTGATTGAGAGCCAGGCTGTGTGAATCGGGGAAAACTGCATGAAAAGCAGGTCTCTGGGACTTGGAAGGCAGAGTCGCCACTGAATCGAAAAAACTGAAGAGAAACTGAAGGAAGAGGACTGCTGCAACTACTGAATCTCCTGGTGAAGCCCTGCTGTGGGTCCGAATCTCCTAAACTTCGACGACAGAGAAGATCTGCAAGGAATCTTCTTCCCTTGAGCTGGTGGGACCAACCAGTTTGCCAAACACCAAGCAAGGCCTCCCTCCCCTGGTCGAGTTTGCTGTGCACCGCTGCAGTGAACCAGATAGCCAGGAGGACCGTACCCTGTTTGGGTTTTAAGGAGCGCACCTTTTATTTGTTGCTTTGCTCTGCTGCTGGTTTCTTCCATGGGCAGTGCAGGACCCTCCAGTCTTCCTCCTTCGTGTCAGTCCAACAGTCGCTTCAGGAATTGTGAGCCTGCAGGATCTGCCAGGAACTTCTGCCTCAGCTACAGCATTCTTCTTCTTCTAAGGTACTGTTCAAACCCGATTGTTCGTTCTGTCCGACCGCAGTGAAAGTGTTTTAAATCTTTTGCCAATCCGAGGGCTTGTCCTTCTCTACTCTTTTAAGTAACTTTTCTCTCGAAAAACTTTGTTTCAAATTCTTGGCAAAGACTTAACCGCAAACTTCTCTGAACTGTGTGATCCTCTGCAAAGACTCTGAACCATTAATATTGGCCCAGGCCTATTGATTTGAATCCTCATTGTAGTAAGCCTTTTCTAGGTTGCCCTGTCTACTTACTTGTTGGTGCTGCTTAATTTTCTATAGCCTTGTCTTTCCCTCCCTTTTTAAATTGCTGGAGTGCCATTTTTCTTACACTTCATTTTGAGCTTAACTTGTCCAGAATTGATTGGGTGTTGTATAGTATATTAAGATTGTGATTTTTCTGCTGCTTTACTTAGTGAATTGTTTTACAAATGATTGTGTAAATAAATGAATATTCTTTTACTCAGAAACCTTGAGTAGTGTTTGTTTGAACCATAGCCATAGCTGTCCTTTGTTTAACTTCTGATACTGCTAACTTTACTCTTGAGATAAGTCTGGCTGCTCAGCCATCGCTAACACATTACTGTGTAGTACAGGCTTGTACCAAAGGTGAAATTGTACCGTCACTTGTAGTCTTAATTGTGTGTGGTGTTCCCAAAGGGTACTGCACATGATTCTGCCTAACACTGGGGTACAGTGGTGAGGATCAAGTATGCTGCAAATACCTTGGATAAACTAACTACAAGGCTAAACATCACTGAAAAGCAAATTTTAATCATGTCTGATTTGGAAAGCTACAGTCAGGAGACCCTCCTTAGTTACACTGTGGATTATCTGAAAAATGTGTGTAGCGAAAGGAATCTCTCTGTTAAAGGCAGAAAGTCTGAATTGATTGAAAGGTTATTAGAGAAACAAAGTCTGGAGTGTGGGTCTGAAATACCTGATGCCTCAGCAAATGTGGAAAACGATGAGGTAGATGATGTGTCTATTATTGATAAGTTAAGTGAAACAGCTGTGTCCAACTTTGTAGGCCTCGCAACTCCTTTACCTGCTCAGCAACCTCAACCTTTATCCACTGCGACCCCTACAGGTCCTACACTCAGTCCTGAAATAATTGCTCTAGAAAAGATGAGGCTTGAATTGGAATTCAAACATATTAATGCTCAAACTGAACAAAAGCATTAAGAACTGAAGCTCAGAGAAATGGAGATGATCCATGCCTTAGAAATGAAAAATGTGTCTATTGAAAATGCTTCCCTCCCAGAGTCTTCTAGGTCTTCAAGTCCTAAGAAACCCTGTATGCCTAATTAAATTCTTGGTATGTATGAGGCGGAGCTTGATATTATGCATTGGTTAGCAATGTTTGAATATAACCATGGGATTTATGACATTACAGGGAATCAGTTGCTTCCTTGGCTCTTCTCTAGGCTACCCACTGTTGCATCTGATGTTTTGATGGAGTTGGGGTAGGTGGATAGGATGGACTATGAATGTGTGAAGCTAGCTTTAATTGCTAGATTTTGTAAGACCCCTTCCCAGTACCTTAAGAGGTTTAGGACCCTCAAAACGCATGATGGTACCCCTTGGGCTACCTGGGTATGTAAATGTTTGAAGAACTTAGATGGTTGGGATAAGGGTTACAGAGTAAACACTTATAAAGGTATGATACATTTTGTTATGTTGGAGTCAATTTATGATGCCTGCTCTCCTGAGCTCAGACAGCACTTGGCTGATTCTAAGGAAATAGATCCAAAGAAGTTAGCTAAGGCCGCTGACTTGTGGGTTGCCAACAGGGCTACTCACGCGGATTCTGGGGCAACTCAGGAGAAGGATGAGGGAAAGCAGCCAAAGAAAGATAACAAGGATAATTCTAATACCAAAAGAGGGCCCCAAACAGAACAATAAGGGTAAACCACAGGGAAAACCGAATCAGGTTAGTGTACCATCTGGACCCAAACCAGATGGAAGTCAGAACAAACCCCCATTCATCAAAACATTTGGGAAATGCTATGTTTGTGGGTCAACTGACCATGTGAAAGGGGATCCCATATGTAAGGGTAAACCTTCAGGGGTCCACACTGTCACCTTAGCCTTCTCCCCAGAGGAAGAAGTACCTATGGCAAGTGGAAACTTTAACCTACTGGCTGATGAACCCATGAGAGTCTCAGCTAGTGTTTCTTCAGTGTCCCTGGGTTTGTGGGAACAACAGCATTTAGCTATAATTCCACCCTAGATAATACTGAGAGTATTATAAAGATAGTGTTCTTGTGAATGGGTAGGAGACTCCTGCCACCAGAGACACTGGAGCCAGCATAACTGTGGTTGAATGTTTTTTCAAGGTGGACGATGTTTCTAAGGCACCCAAACACCTCACCAAGTTAGCTTGAGGCCTTGTGCAAATGCTTCCCCACTTACCAGCTCTCATCCAGTGCAATGACATGACTGTCAAGAAACCTGTTAGTGTGCAGAGTGAAGTTCCTGGAAGAGTCCTGCTGGGTAATGACCTGAAAACTCTTGGAGTTGTGTCTAATACCCCCAGGCCTCCCAGTAAAAGGAAACAGGAGCTCACTAGGCCTGCAAGGGAGAGGACCTTGAGGGGCTCTCCAGGGGAATTGATAGAAAAAGCTATAACCCGTAGTCCTTAGGAATTGCTCACTGATATTTCAAAAAAGAAAGAGGCAAAGGGAAAACCCAAGACCTTCAAGAAGAAAGCAGATAGCACCCCTGTGCTACCAACAAGGACACCCCCTAGATTGTCCAAAGTCACACCTGTGACTCCTCCACCTGCTGAGGCTGAGTGTGAGGTACAACCCTGTGTGGTTGAGCCAGCTTCCGAAGAGTCAGATCTGGAAGAAGACATAACTCTAGTTGGAGATCTGGATCCTGTAGACCATCTTGAGCTGCAGAAGACAAAGAGAGTGCCCTACTCTTGAAGGTCTTCGACAACAGGCAGCTTCTCAGCTTGATGGGCAAGAAGCTGGGAAGCATAGGTTGCACAGGGAAGATGGCCTCTTCTACAGTGAACCAACTGAGTCTATCCCTGGGGACTGCAAAAGACGTGTAGTGCCCCTAGAAAACAGACTCCACTTCCTACAGTTGGCCCATGAGATACCTTTGGCTGGTCATTTGAGTTTCAAAAAGACCAAGGAAAGGCTCTCTTTATACTTCTACTGGCCTAAAATGGATTCAGAAGTTGAAAAATGATGTAGGCGCTGTCGCACTTCACAAACCTCTGGCAAAAGAGTGGAGCCACGGATGTGGCACCCTTGGTGCCTCTCCCAGTGGTGGGAGTTCCTTTTGAGAGGGTGGGCATCAACATTGCCGGTCCCCTTGAACCTCCCATGTCTTCAGGAAACAGGTTCATCCTGGTTGTAGTAGACCATGCTACTAGGTATCCTGAAGCAATACCTATGAGGACTGTTATGGCTCAGGCTGTGGCTAAGGCTCTACCTGGTATTTTTACCAGAGTAGGGTTTCCTAAGGAAGTGATATCCGACAGGGGATCCACTTCTATGTCCCACTACATGCAAGCCATGTGGAAAAACTGTGGTGTCACTTACACGTTCTCTACAGCCTATCATCCACAGACAAATGGACTGGTAGAGAAGTGTAATCGTACTATGAAGAGCATATAGGTGCTTTAGAGGAACCCCTTAAAAGAAAGTGGGACCTTCTACTGCAATGCCTACTCTTTGCTTAGAGGGAAGTCCCTCAGGAGGGAGGTGGATACAGTCCCTTTGAACTTCTCTATGGCCATCCAGTCCGAGGTTCATTGACCCTGATTAAAGAGGGGTTGAAGAGTGCTCCTTCCCCCAAGCCAGTCAGAGTAACTGACCATGTGATAAGTCTCCGGAGGAGAATGTCACACATGATGGCAGAAGCAAGTGATAACTTGAAAGCAGGTCAGGCTCTGGTCAAACATTGGCATGACCAGAAGGCCAACATGGTTGAGTTTTCTCAAGAACAGCTCATACTAGTTATGGTGCCAACAAGACAGAGGGCCTTGCAGGACAAATGGTTAGGACCTTTCAAGGTTGTGGGCAAACTTGGAGAGGTGAACTATTTGGTGGATATATGTAGACCTAAGGATGCTCCCAGAGTCTTTCACACCAACCGTTTAAAGGCATATGTTTCGAGACCAGAAGTGGGAGCTTAGCTTATAGCTTCAGTTCAAGAGGAGGAGGAGAGAGAACCTCTACCTGACCTCCTCAGAGGCCAATCTTTAGATGAAAACATAGAAGGAGTCAATCTCTCTTCCCAACTGACATCTGAACAACAGGAGGAGTGCAAAGTTTATGTTTATGTTTATTGAATGCATATAGTGCTTTAATCCAAAGTGCTTCTGTTAAATTAGTTTGCCTCCCTGTTTTCACTTTCACCGGGCCTGACCCTTGTGGCCAGCATGATATTCTCACTGGTGACTATTTACCTGTGAAAAGCAGAGGTTACAGAATGTCAGAACATGTGAGATCCCACAACAAAGGAGAGATCAACAAGATGCTTAATCTCGGGGTTATAGAGCCCTCTCCAAGTCCATGGTCTAGTCCAGTTGTTCTAGTACCAAAGGCAGGATCAA
This sequence comes from Ambystoma mexicanum, assembly GCF_040938575.1. Lineage (NCBI taxonomy): Eukaryota > Metazoa > Chordata > Amphibia > Caudata > Ambystomatidae > Ambystoma > Ambystoma mexicanum. The sequence goes on along the minus strand of NC_090941.1, from coordinate 1,157,581,863 downwards.
GGAGTTGAGATTCTGTGTGGACTATAGAGCTCTAAATTCAGTAGCTAAGAATGATACCCATCCTTGACCTAGGACAGATGAACTGGTGGATAGACTTGGGTCATCCAAGTACCACAGTACATTTGATCTGACGTCAGGCTATTGGCAAACAGCCCTGACCGACCATGCCAAGGAGAAAACTACATTCTCAACCTCAGCAGGCCTCTACTAGTTTAAGGGTATGCCTTTTGGACTAGAGAATGCACCTGCTATATTCCAAAGGATGGTCAATCAAGTTCTGAATGGGATGCAGAACTTCTGCATGGCATACTTGGATGACATTGCAGTGTTCAGCCCTACATGGAAAGAACATGTTGATCACTAGGATATGTTTTGCAGGCTCTTGAGCAGGCCCATATGACCATAAAGGAAAGCAAATGTCAAATTGGTCAGAGTAAACTGGTCTACCTTGGTCATGAGGTAGGAGGAGGTGAAATAAGGCCATTTCCTATCAAAGTACAAGCTGTACAAAACTGGGCCACCCCTACTACTAGAACCCAAGTGAGAGCCTTCCTAGGTCTCACTGGGTACTACAGGAATTTCATAAGAGAACTATGGGACTATAGCTTCTCCCTTGAATGTAATCTCCTCTCCAAAATTCCCAAAAAAGTTTAGATGGAATGAGGAGTGCACTCAAGCCTTTGAAAACCTGAAGAAATACCTTTGTCAAGCTCCAGTCCTAAGAGCTCCTGATTATCACCAACCCTTCATTGTGCAGACAGATGTATCCAATACAGGTATAGGTGCAGTCCTTAGTCAAATGGATGAAAAAGGTAGGGAGAACCCCATTTGCTTCATCAGTAGGAAACTGAAGGAACCAGAAATAAGATGGGCAACCATAGAGCGTGACTGTTTTGCCATTGTGTGGTCTTTGAAGAAGTTTAGGGCATACTTGTATGGATCTACTTTTGTGATTCAAACTAACCACCAACCCTTGAGATGGTTAATGCAAATGAAAGGGGAGAACCCAAAACTTCTAAGATGGTTAATCTGCCTGCAAGGTTTTGATTTCACCATTGAGCACAGGGCAGGATGTCACCACCAAAATGCTGAGGGTCTCTCTAGGATGTTTTTAACCGACTAGAGGTAGAGATTCATCCAGGAGTGGATTAAATCCTCCTCTCCCTTAGTCTGGGGGGGGGGGTGAGTGTTAGGGAAAATTCTCCAGAATGGCTAATTCATCTTACCTACTGAGTCCCTCAGCTGCTTTGCTGGATTTCTAGGATTTTTTTTTTTACCTGGTAAGAGTGTGAGCCTATTTTTCCCCTCTCTTACATGTGTTTTGCTGTGTGTGTTTAACTTTTGTGTTCTTAGACCTTGAGCATCACCTACTCCATCTTTTTACTGTGTATTACACAGCACCTTCAGTGCATTGACACACGGTTCACGGTTGTCTTTTAGACTTCCCAACTCAAACTCCATTTTCTCCGACTGACTACTGTCTCCCAGAACATGTAAAGTTGCCATTGAATGTATTAGTCTCTTTTAAAAATCACAGAACCAGTACAAACTATCTTACATAGAGTTCTGGAAAGGGATAATACTTATCCCTTTTTGTTGGTTTCTCTTGGAACATTGTTTTGTTCCCTTTTCATTAAGACTTGGCTGGTGGCAGTGGTAACTACCCCATTTTTCCTATTGTGGTTATTTTAAATAGCCCTGGTATTGTTTTAGGCTATCTTGGTAGCCCCGAACTTAAACCCGCTAGACCATATACGTTTTTATACGATTCCGGTTGGGTTTATTCGCCATTTCTTTTTGCAAATGTCTTTCTCGTGTTTTACTCTGAGCGTCAAACCCGGTTTGGTTCACTTGTTCACCGTCCTTTCGCAGGCTCCTACACAGAAGCCCTCCTTAGGCTCCTGTATGTCTGAGGGGGACAGGATGTGAGGGAGGGGTTTAGGACTCCCTGCACAGGGTCTCCTTAGAGACTCATGTCACACTCTGAAATGATTGGCTGTGGTGACTGTCCCAGTGGGACAGCCACCCTGCTGTGTGATTGACAGCCAGGTTGTGTGAATGGAGGGAAACTGCATAAAAAGCAGGTCTCTGGGTCTGGAAAGGCAGAGTCGTCACTGGAATGAGAGAACCGAAGAGGCACTGACAGAAGAGGACCCCTACTACGAATGAACCTCCTGGTGAAGCCCTGCTGCAGGTACAAATCTTCAGACTTCGATGACAGAGGAGATCTGCAAGGAATCTTCTTCCCCTCAGCTGGTTGGAGCAACTAGTTCATCCAAACTCCAAGCAAGGCCTCCGTCTCCTTACACACCAGCCCTTCACACTGAACAACCCCCATTAGCAGCGATATATTTGCTATCTGCGTGTACTTTGCAACTTTAACATGAGCTCATAATGCATATTCTACTCTCTTCGAAAATATGTACTTTCTTCTATTCTATGTAACTTTAATATGAGCCGTAGATGCAAATATCAATGTAACCACTAAGATTTCCTCTGTAAGCAGACATGTCTATATGTAACAGCGCCATGATGCCCTTAGGCTGATGTGCGCTTTAAAAAAACGAATAAATAAAAGCAAAAGGCCCTGAATTTCAGTTATTAAAATATTCACATCATTGATAGATTCTAACATTTTATGAGCCCTCTTACTGGGGCTATTCGACATCTCTAAATCCTAGGATTGTTGTGCGGTTATATACCAAGAGACAAAACTGGCTAAATCTCAAAATAAATGAACAGATTGGCTAGAAATCTCACCCACTTATAGCCCCCCTGGAACTCCCTGTAAGCATCAAATATTATAACTTATAAGGAGTCACTGGGTATATAAATGCAAATAACACACTCATAATGCTGACAACTTCCCATATTTAAAATGTGGTGTTTTCCTATTAACAATCCCAATTTACACGCACAATAACATATACAATCTTAAAAATGTTAAAATGCTAGAGTGCTTATGCGCGCATGAAACTAAAACACATCCAAACTTCTCGACAGCTGATCAGAAACAATACCAGGATAATGAGTTGGCTTAAAGTACCAGTCACCTAGAGTGTTGGACATTAGTCAGTCTAAGGTGGGCGGGGAACGCTCAACTACTCAAGGAGCAACCAGAGTCCGTCTCTTACCCCCGCCCCACCTTTGTCCATTATTGACTGCCTCTTGTCCGGTGGAGTACCCCAAAAAGCAAAGACCAATGGGGCCATTTTAGCTCCACAGCATATCCACGTGTTGCAACAGGGGTTAAAACCCGCGAGAGGCAGCAAGCGAAACACTCAAGTTCTGGAGTTCCTTACTGATGCTGATGAGGCAGATAGGGGCTGGTTCTGAAGAGAAAATATAGATGATGAGAAGTCTATCACCCGTTTGTTCTCTCCGACTTGGGGAACACTTTGCCCGCTCCACCAACTGCTAGTGATATTTGCTGTTTTGATAGCCCTGTGCCTACTGCAGCTGGCCATACAGTCAAGTGTTTATGTGCCCCTGGACACGCGAGCTTCAAAGCTAATGCGAGATGCAAGAAGCAGGCCAACTTCTTAACAGCAAAGAACTTTACCGCAACTTGGGTTTTCCAGATTGGAGTTTGGTAACACAACAGGGGCGGGGGCGGCAGTCACTCAAGCCACGGACAGCCACAGACAGCTGGCACACTCGCGCCGCAATGGTGACACGGATAGGTTTTTTATTTTTATTTTTCAAATTTGATTTTATTAAGTTTTGACATAACATGTAAAAACAACATATCGGTGCCTTTAACCAGAACATTGTTAGAAATAGAAATAACATTCGACATACCTTTCTTCATCTAAGTTATAGAACCATGTCACAATGCCACAATCCCCGTGCCCCTCCCTCCACCCCCCGGTACAGTTTTTGTTAACATGAGTCCCTCTATAGAACTTTATTCACGAAATACTTCATGCGATCAGATTTGTGTCCATACAGAACATTAATGTGCAGCGGCCACAAGGAGCTCTAAGACACTTTCGAGGGTACTCTCCCGCATTTGGTAGCTAGGTTCAAGGCCCTGTCTTGTGGCGGACATACGTCTACTTTTATCTATGTCACCATGTTTCACTGCCCAAATGTGCCTCAATGAGGATGGCCAAGTCGTGACACCGCGCAAATTTCCCAAATAGTGCTCATAATGGGATGCTGCTGTATCGTACTTGTCAGTTTGTCCTTCGGGACCCAGAGCCACTGTGTCTGATTCCTCAGATGTGGTATTAGTATTCTTAGTTGTATCGCTATATAATATTTTCCAAGGTCTGGTACATTAACCTCCCCCCCTTTTCTTTGGGAGTGTTAATACATCATATGCAATTCTCGTTTTTTTCCCTTGCCAACGGAATTGTAAAATGTGCTTTTTCACCTCACCAAAGAATGATTTCGGTATCTTGATTGGGAGCATCTGGAAAAGATATAGGAATCGTGGGAGACACACCATCTTAATTGCATTCACCCTCCCCATCCATGAAACCGTGAGTTTCTGCCATTTAATTAGATCAATCCAGAATTTCTCGAACAGGTGGGGGAAGTTGGCTTCGTAAAGGGCATCTAAGTGTCTGACCAGGTTAATCCCCAAGTATCTCAAAGTGGGTCCCCCATTGGTTAATCACAAGATTGCATATCTCTCCTTATCGCTTCAGTGTGGGTTCATGAAGAGGGAACAGGATGGACTTGCTCTTGTTCATTTTGAAGCCGGTGACAAGGCCATAGAGTTCTATGAATTGTATTTCTCTGTGGATAGATGTTAGCGGCTTGTGATATGTAACAATAGGTCATCAGCATATAGTGCTGTCTTAAATTAATTTCCATTGACTGAGATCCCTTCGACCAACTGATCAGCTCTGATTTCCCGTGCTAGTGGTTCAAGCAACAAGGTGAATAATATGGCCGACAGCAGGCAGCCCTGCCTTGTCCTCTCTCTTTTCTTGTTAGAGCCTTCTCTAATTCATACCTCCCGCCAGGTCTCTTTCCCTGCATCCCAAACAGTTTTTATGGGTACCTCGCCTGTATCATTGATCTTGATGTATTCTTCTATTTCAGTTGTCATTACTGCCCGGAAGACGGGGCCTTTCCATAACGATTCATTACAGCGCATTTATTCCCTCTGCATGATAGTGCACCAAGATCTAATTCCACAGAAACCATGCATTGATCTGACCAGGTGATGGGCTCAATTACCGAGCTACACGTCACTGCCCTTAATTCTTCCGAGATGTAAATGTAGTCAATTCTCGTTTATGTTTCGTTAGGTGCAGAATAGAAGGTATAGCCCATAGTGTCTGGGTGTAGGGCCTGCCATATGTCACGTAGTCTATATGTTTGCATCATCTCTGCTACTGCCTTTCTGACTGCATCTGCCGGTTCTGAGGGGTCAGGAGCTGCGATTGTCTATCTCTTTTGCTGTCAGCCCATAGATTGAAATTGCCTCCAATTATCACATGGCCTTCAGCCTCGGGCGTTATTTTCGATACTGTGCGTATTATGAACCTTTCCTGACTCATATTTGGATCATACAATGTTGCCAATGCAACCTTTAGACCTCTCATGGTCCCCACCAACATTAGGGCCCTCCCCTCCACATTCATCTAGGTCTTGGAGACCTTAAATTTGATCCCTTATTTAACCAATATCCCAACTCCCGCCTTCGTCAGAGACCCAGAGCCCCAATATTCCATCCCCAACCTGGGCTGTATCACCTTTCGTTGCTCGCCATGGGCATACTTTGTCTC